>NC_065532.1:8432138-9057138 GCF_020184175.1 Aphis gossypii
TGTAAACAGCAATATTTTACAATATAATGATAAAATTAAATAATAATAATTTTACTATTAATATAATTATTTATTCATGTATTTGATATAGTTTATACAAAATGATCATTTATCAAAGTCTAATATAGTAATATTTAATAATGTAAATATAAAATATATTTATATACATATTAAATCGTAAAACAAGTATAAAAATGTTAATGAAATGTATTGTTATGACAAAAGCCACCACGATAGAATCGATCGTTTTTATTTATCTTACAAATTAATTGATTCTGATGCTTCCAACATCAAACATTTCATGCTAATATTAAATAATATGAATTTCAACAAAATAATCTAAGATAAAAATAATGTTTTATAGTGTACGTATAATTATACCTTATACGTAGAGATTTACTTTGTTTTATCGATATTTAATATCATGAATTTGTATTAAAGCCAACAAAGGTATCTAAATAAATAATATGTTTTGTTTGTAAATGTTTACACAACAATTTTCGAACTTATAACCAAGACTTTAAAAATTCTGAATAAAGAACGTTATCAATAATATTCTTCTATGATTTTAACTATAGATTCAGGTTATACTTTTTTAGGACTAAAAAATTAAACTAAACTATTTTGTTGGAAGCAAAAAAAACCAATTTGAATATAAATACTACACAATCTTTACATGATAAATGTATATGTAGTGTATATTATGTTAACATAATTCGTTTACTTAGAAGTTACATATACATATTGTAGTTAAGTACAAAGGAAAGAAGAGGTATACACAAAAATGATACCTCAGGCTCCAAATTTAACTGAATTCACAATACCAATTTTTCACTCGTGATAAAATACGATTATGTGAAATCGATTTTGAATTTTGAAATTATTGCTCAATTGTACTTTTTTTCTATCGCAGCAGGATGATTCAAAAATTTGTAAAATATTTATAAATTCTATTGTTTTATAGTATAAAATAATAGAATTTATATGATCTTAGTATAAAATTTAAAATAAGATCGTATAACTTATGAATCACTGTCAAATTAACTAAATAGACTCGTAGTGATAAATTATTTTTTTAATTTAAATTTGTAGATTAAAATGAATTATTAGATGAATTAATGTTGGTTCTTAAAAATATAAAGATAACTACATGATTAAAAAATACATAGGTATAATAAGTATTGATATTATTTTAAGTGCCCATAACAATGAAGTTTATCCCACGAAAATACAAGATTTTTATATAGTTAATCATATGAAATTTAACAAAAGTTGTTATGCAAATTCAACAAATATTTTGGATAAGATGTATTATAACATATTATAACTTGACAGTTTTTATGATGTATTATTATCTCATTTTAATTTAAACTTTTTTGTTTTTCTCAACTAAGATTTATACCACATAATATTAACTTTATCGCATACAAGGTCATAAAATACAATTTATTCTATATTTCTGAAATACTATGGTTTGCACAAGAAATAAATTATAGATCTAATTGTAAATTTCTATGAACATATTAAATATTAATTTTCAAAAACTAAGAAGAGATAAATTCGAATTAGTATTGATTTAATAAATATTTTTTGAAAAATATTTACAGATTTACTTCATAAACTGAATTCTATTATCCAAAGGCAAACAAATAGTATAAATATTAGAATTTTAATGGCACTATTTGTTACAAATAAAATATATATTTTAGTCGAGTATTTAGATTACACAAATGAAATAACTACAAATATTAAATACCTAAGCACTTAATTATTTGATATTAATGCTGCAGTTGTTATTTTTTTTTAAGTTTTGTTTGATATATCCAAGTATCCAACGAAAAATTATCGATGATAATTCATCTGGAAGTTTTTGATTATAAAAAAAATAATATCTTTATAATATGCTACCTCCTTATAATGATTAAAATGTGTGAATATTAAACTATACAAAAAATGAGAAAAATCCACTGTATAGACTAAATTATATATATCAATGTTTGAATGAAATGACAATTTAATTAACTTGTACTTCTAGTTAACCATTATAATATTAACATACTTGTTTTTCAAGAAGTGAAGTTGCAGCATGTTTCTTTTCTTCTACTAATTCTTCAGCTTTTGCTGTAATATTTTTCATTGCTATAAAATAAAAACATCAATAAGTTTGATAGATTCAATAGTTTGATGAGGATTTTAATTATAATGAAACGTTTAAACGTAGTTTGTTTGTAAACAGCCATGTTTCGCAATTACTTAAAGTTTCGAAATCAGATACCTAGACAACATCCTGAATTATATATTACCTACATGAATATTATATTTCACAAAAACATTTCATATTTTATACTTCACTACAATAATTAACTAAAACGAAGATGAAATACATGTTTGAACTATTTTTTGTTAGTTTGTTACCAATATATAGGTACCAGAGTCCTCTTTAACGTTAATGCATAAATAATTACTACTTTTAAAATAAAAAAATATAATTTAAAACAATCCAATGGTCCAAAGACACCTACATAAAACAATCTTTCTTACCAGAGTACTGTCATTAGGTGTAGGAACTTCCTTAAGCATAAGTAGGAGTAAGTACTTATTCTTCAGTCGTATAATACTGTTCGTTGTTTTTCTTTCAAAAGAGTTCATGGAGTTTTTTTTTAATAATATTAAGTTTGTTACTGTGTGAAGTGTGCTTACAATTTATATAAACATAAAAGTAGTATAAAGAATGACTATGTAATAATCATCTATTTCAGCTGAATTCATCTACTTCATATCATAGTACAATATTATGAAAATATGCGTTTGATGCTAAAAAACCTGTTTTAACAAAGTCGTTATTTCGGATTCTACTATAAAAAAACGTTAATTGTTTTATTCGCGAACGCCAGCTACACCTAAGAGTTTAGAGTTTATTTAGACCATCGTATTATTTAAATCAAATTGAATATTATTTTTCCCACAAATGTCTGCAAAATGTAATCACACACATTCTAGTCGATTGCGAGGACGAATAATAATAATTCTAATATAAAAAGTTAATTTCCTGTTGAAGCATTAACAACACCAACACTACCAACGACAAGGCCGTTTACACGAAGATGTTACTACATTAAGCATGAAATGTAATTTGAAAAGCCTACTCCTACAATTAATATATATATTATACACTTTAGCCGTGATACATGATAAATGGCAATGCTATTATAACACGATAATTTCGTATGTGCACATATTATATATTATTGTATACAATATTATGTACACATATATTTATACGTCTCATCTATTAATACGGCCAACTAAATGACGTCAAATTTGAATATTAATATATGTTTCTATCACGAAGCCAATTTATCCTTTTTTTTTTTTACAATCTTCGGATTTAATATAATTTTAAATTATAAAAATACACGTACCCTCGTGGGCTTACGCATAAAGAATTATACAAGAAAAAATAAAGAATTTGGAAAAATCTGTTAATTAAAAAAAAAACTGTTTATTCTGTTAATTTGTTAAAAGGAGCCATATTTTCGGTTAAAAGACACAAATTTCGCAATGCTCGGAGTATTCGAACATACGTATTATTAGTTATTATGCGAATTGTGATCCTTTGTTATGTGGTTTCTAATATACGCATAAACAATTATAATAAAACCGCACTAATATTGTAGTTTACCGTCTCGTTCGGTTTGACCGGTTTTCGACGAGATCACGATGATGATGATTCGCACGACGCTCGGTCGAAGAGACGAAATAAATAAGATACGTTTATAGTTTTATGATGTTAGTGATGTTACTATTGCCGCGAATTATAAATTTATCAAGATTCTGTCACCGTGTGATGGGAGGTAAATTGATATAAAATCATATAAAAAAACGTTACTATTCCCGACTTATGGATTCGGACCAATTTCGTGATTTTCGGTCGAAACGAGTATGGAATACTGTATAATATATTATAAAATATGTACCGATCACGTATAAATAAATAAATCGACAAAATAATATCATTAAAATGAGAACATTTAAAAAAATTTAAAATGTATACACTCACCTCCTCCTAAGTTAAACATGTTGGATGTGAATTTGGTTAGCCGTGCGAGTACAATTTATAATAATAATATATTGCGATACGATGTACAAACGATTCGTTTTTTATATAGTGCGCGTGCAGTTGCGACGACGATACGCTCGACAATGTCCGTCCAAATATAACAGACTTGTAGTTAAATATCCGGGGCCGCTGGCGGGTGTTCTCTCGTGACCTTGGTTACTCGAGCGCGCGCCGTCGCCGCCGCCGCCACCGCCTCCGATGCCGCCGATGCGCCGCCAAAACAAAATCGATAAATAGTCGCCTCATACCTACATAACATTATTTTGCGCATGCACGTCTAAAATTTACAGAGCACACGAGTAGATAATATTATATTATTCTTTGGTTTTTTTTTTTGGGCGGGGTATCGTCTGTTGCATTCTGCGTCGCACTAGCGGTCGTAATGCATTAGTGCTGCAACGAGATATTACAAAAGATGATAACATTTAGCTCCTTAACCAACCCCTGACCCCTCTAAATATGTTTTTCTGCAGTCTTAACGACTTGCTTGGAAATCTTTTGATAAAATCTACAGCAATACGGATGTGTGCACGTTTGTCACATTAGGATTTGTCAATATTATGAGTACGTTATTGAGAGAAGTGTATTAAATAAAATAATTACCAGTGAAAACAAATATTTTATTTATTCTGTCAACCTATATCATAGTTCATTTATTATATTTATTTTTAAATTTTTGTTCGTTAAGAGAGAGATGATAAAATATGAACATGTAAAACTTAACAGGTTTGCTTAGATTCATTTTTTTATTAAAACATAAACCGTTCTTTCATCAGAATTTTGAGATTATATAGTTTTGTTAATGATCCGTGCTCAAATTATAAAAATAAAAAACGGCGGCTGTTAAACTTGAAAAAAATAGAGTTTCCTAGAACTCAGCCTAAGTGTTTGGGGGGCGAAGACTCTCACGCGCTAAACTATTAGGTAATTATCCAAAAATTATTAAAATATATAAGACCCTGCTACTATGTCAGTAATAACATCTATACTTATAAACGATTAAAATAATTTTTTTTGTCAATAACTATTTATTTATATTTAAATTAATTAGTTGAATATTAATTTATATTTATATTTATACTTATAATTGTAATTAATTTAAATTCTATCATTAATTATTTTTCACTCTTTTATGGTAAAATAAAGGTAATTTAATATAAATAAATTGCACTATTTTATTCAATTCAATTTTTCAAAATCAAAATTTCAGAAATAATATATATATTAAAATAAAAATTTTTTTGTAAAAAAGGGGAGTTTGATAGGTGTGTTCTCAAAATGTAATATTAATATATAAAAAAAAAATAGAATAGTTCCGTTTACCCTACCACCCACAAATTCAAGCACTACCAAGTACCAATGATCATTTTTTACCCTATTTCGTAAGATAAAATATTAAAATTGACACCTACAATTTAAAAACTTTTCTTACAATTATTGTCGATTGCGATTTTTACAGTTCAATAGTATTTATTTTAATCATATTATTATCGACAGATATTAAATATTAACTATTAAGTATACCTTATATCATATTCAAGTATATTTTTTTTCTGAACGTATCATTTTCATAATCATAAAATCGTCGTTATTCTTCTTTTGTTCAAAACGATAATTCCACTACATAATAATATAATGTATATATGTATTCCTGACCAGCGAGGTCGTTATCGTTATACTATACTTCTATCATATATATATATTTATGTATACAGTCACCTGCGTCGCAAATTGATCGTACGTTGCAAACATACTGTTATCCTATACTCTCGGGTGTATATTTTATACAGGATGTAACTCGTCTATTTGCCAAATGCAAAAATACTTTTCCTACTCAATGTTTTTAAATTGTTTATGTTATATTTTACTTATTTTTTTTTACAAATATTATACAAAAATTTTGCTTCATTCTAATTAGTTACCATACATTTCAATAAACGTCTTAAACTGATTGAAGAAAATAGATTATATCCTATATCAGTTTGAATTTAAATCAATAAGCTAATTAAAAATTAAATAAATGAAGAATACATATTAAACTGTGATGAAAAAGTCTTAGCTAAGTTCAATTAATGTACAATGACTTTTAGACTAATTAAACATTTTGCTATATTCTAATGAGTTATCATACGTCTATCCATTTCAATATTTTGTTTTTAAATTGATAAAAAAAAATGTATCATATCCTATAACAGTTTTAATTTAAATATAATATAAAGTACCTTTTAAATGTAAATGTGTAATGTACCAAATTATCGGAATTACATCTTCTGATGTCAGTTTTAAAACTATGCAAACATTTCCAGATGATAACAACCAATAAAAAGAGTGGTCAAGTGAGTAACGCTCTGTTGTATAGTAAGTCACTATAATGGATGTATTAAATTTAGGGGCTCATCGTAGCGATCAGTAGCTATATAATTTAGTAGTTTTACATTCATTAATTTGTCAATTACATCAGTTTTATAGAGTAGAACGCGAATAGGTTACTAATCGAATTTAGAGTAGGTTGTGTTGTTAGGCCGTTAACCTTCCACATAATATGGTGTGAGATCGGTTTATTTTAGAATTCCCGAGGGGCTATCAAAAACTTTTCAGGTAATAAAAATATAATTAACACATTTTTTTTTTTTTAATTTTAATTATCTATTACATTAGGTTCTCAAAATTTTAAAATAGGTACTTTTATAATTTTAAACTCTTGAGGTATGCGAGATGATGTATTAATTTTACAATTATGTCTGTTTTATTTGTGTATGTATAGTGTATAACCTAAACACTGGTCTCAAACTCAAATTACCAATGGACCATATATATTTACGTCAAAGATAAGCGGGCACTTTAACTTTACTCATTTTAATACTAAATCTAAAATAAACAAATTCAAAATCAAAATTGTTGAAGAAAGAAATTCATTGCGGGCGACATCGAAAGGACCGCGTGTTTAAATTGTTTAAAACTAATGCTTTAACTTGTCTAAAAAAAATTATTCTATTTTCAACAATAAAGATGATATTACATAACAAATTGGACTTATTTTATTATTTATAGAAATCTTTAAAAATTTCTAATATTTTTCAAATTAACCAGGAATATCAACAAAAAAATGAGTGGTCAATTGAGTCACGCTTTGCTATATAGTAGGTCACTATAATAGACAGGGTTTTCTCACAAAATATTACTTTCATCTGGTTTTTTTAGTTTCAAAAGAAAAAAAAAGCGGGCAAGTGAGTACCGCTCTGCTGTACATTAGGTGCCGTATGGATCATTATTATATATTATAGGAGTGTTAAATTTGAATCCAATGATAGTTATCATTGTATACGAAAAACGATTCTGAACGAAGATGATTTGTCAGCCTAGGATATAATTTCTAGTGGTTGGTGAAAAAGGTGGTTTATGTTTTAATGGCCTGAATACACCAAAATTTAAGTTCTTTTATAATAATTGTAAGTTAAACTTATGAAAAACCTTGTATTAAATTTTCAACTCTTAACTACTTATAAAAAATTTTTATGAAATATACCTACAAAATAATTTGCAAATATTCATGGTTTTGACGAATTTTTGTTAATATTTGAACTTCAAATGCTAATAAAAAAAAATTGTGCCTATGTATTCTTATAATTTTTTAATCACTATAATAATAACTTATGAGGAACTTTGCATTACATTTTCAAGTATTTTGATAGGGCCAAAAAGATTTTACCGACACATAAAAAAACAATTTTCAGAAAAATTGAAAATTTCAGTTGTCTATAAATAGCTCAAAAAAAGTCAAAATATTTTGAAAATTAAATCACGTAAAGAAAACGCTAATCTTAATAACTGGTAAAATTTTCAAGTATCTACGACTTATACTTTTTGAATAATAACAAATATTTAAAATCGTTTGAGGATAAATCGTTATCGTTACGCGATTTCGTTAAAATTTAAAATTCAAACGCACTTAAAATTTTTCCTATAATGATGTTTCGAGTTTTCTCTATAGATACTTGAAGGTAAACTTATGGAAAACTTAGTGTTGTATTTTTAATCCTTAGTTATAAACACAAAAAATTTTATGATTTTTCAACTTCAAATAATTTGCAAATATTCATGGTTTTGACGAATTTTTGTCAATATTTGAACTTCAAATGCTAATAAAAAAAAATTGTGCCTATGTATTCTTTAAATTTTTTAATCACTATAAGAATAACATATGTGGAACTTTGTATAACATTTTCAAGTATTTTGATATTGCCAAAAAAATTTTATCGACCCTTCAAAAAAAAATTTTCAGAAAAATTAAAAATTTCAGTTGTCTATAAATAGCTCAAAAAAACTCAAAATATTTTGAAAATTAAAATCAAGTAAATAAAATGCCAATCTAAATAACTGGTAAAATTTTCAAGTATCTACGACTTATACTTTTTGAATTATAACAAATATCAAAAATCGTTTGAGGCTAAACCGTTATTTAGCGCGGTTTTGTAAAAATTTAAATTTCAAACACTCATAAAAATTTTTTGTCTGAATCCGGTAGAGTTTTTTTTACAGATATTTGAAGAAAAATGTATGGAGAACCTTGTACCGAATTTTCAAAACTTAGTTATAAAAGAAAAAAATTTTATGATTTATCAACTTCAAAATTACTTGCAAATTTTCGCGTTTTCGACAGATTTCGTAAAAATTTGAAATATAAACTCTTATAAAAAAAAATTGTGACTAACGATTTTTAATTTTTTTTAGCTACAATAAAAACAACTCATAAGGAACCTTGTATTAAATTTTCAAAACTTTTTGGTCATCCAAAAATTTTTTATCGACACTTAAAAAAAAATTTCTCAAAAAAATCGAAAATGTCAGTGGTCTATAAATAACTCAAAAAAAGTCAAAATTTTTTGAAAATTTAACTATATACAGATACTACTGACATTAACATTTGGTGAAAATTTCAAGTATTTTCAGTGATTAGTTTTGGAATTACAACCATAAAAAAAAATCGATTTGGTCGAAAACTGGTTTTGCGTAAAAATTGCTGTTTTTCCGTCATTTTTTTTTTTGTTTTTCTCGATTTTTTTGAAAACTGTTGGAAAATGTTAACTTTTTACCTCTATAATGCACCAAGGATATTCACTTTTACATCGGAAACCACCCCCATAGTTTGAAATTGGAGCATTATTTCGACTAGTTATGCTGTACACAGACACAAAAACAAAAAAAAAACACACACCATTGTAAAATCAATACATTCATCACTTCAGAATCTAAAAAAATATTGACTGTACAAAAAATTTATAAAGAAACTAAATCAATTTTTTTTTTTAAATAACACACCACTGCAGGTACATAGAAAATGATAATACAAATACAATTATCACTCTGCTTAGAATCTAAAATGAATTTGGAATTGATACACATGGAAGTTATATTATAAATTATAATGATTCCTGTTATACAAATTAATTTTTTTAAATACTTTTTGTTTAATTTCAAAAACATGGTTTGAATTATTTTCTACTATTTTATTAATACTACGTATGTTTCTAGTTTCTACTATCAAATCATTATTTATTAGTTATTGATAGGATTCGGATTTTAAAGCTTAATAAGCAACTAAAAAAATACACGATTGTTTTAAAAAAAGCAAAAAAGCATGATCAAAAATTATTATGAATTCATTATACAAATGAATAAAAAAATTTTAAATACTTATTTAAATAAAAAGTGTGGTCAAGTGGCTAACGCTTTGCTGTACATTAGGTACCGTGTGTTTTGAATCCAATGATAGGTATCATTGTTTACGAAAAACGATTCTGAACTGAGATAATTTGTCAGCCTATAAGATATATTTTCCAGTAGCGGATAAAAAAGTTGGTTTATGTTTTAATAGCCTGAATACACCAAAATGTAAGTTATTTTATAATTATTGTAAGGCAGCTATTAAATTTTCAACTCTTAGCTACTTATACAAATTGTTTTATAAATTTTAACTACAAAATAATTTACAAATATTCATGATGTTGACGAATTTTTGTCAATATTTGAACTTCAAACGCGAACAAAATAAGAATTGTGCCTATGTATTTATATATTTTTTTAATCACTTTAAGACTAACTTATGAGGAACTTTGTAATAAATTTTCAAGTACTATTATGACTCAGCCAAACAATTATTTTTGATATTTATAAAAATAAAAATAAACCAAAACAAATATTTCAAATGCCTATAAATAGCTAGCATTGAAATAAGCAAAATTTAGTTATTTAATTTAATTTATTTTTTAACCTTACATATAAATACAAAAAAAAAGTGTATGACTTTTCAACTACAAAATTACTTGTCAATTTTAGCGATTTTGACATATTTCGTAAAAATGTAAACGTTTATAAAAAAAAAAAAAAAATGTGATTAACTATTTTTGATTTTTTTCAACTACAAATTAGAACACCTCATAAAGAACCTTGTATTAAATGTACAAGTTTTTTAGCACCCAAATTTTTTTTATCGACACTTCAAAAAAAAAAAAAAAACTTAAAAAAATCAAAAATATCAGTTGTATATATAGGGATATATGGGAGATGTTATAAAATAGGAAAAACATTGGAATAATGCAGCTAACTCAGAAACAAAAAAATCCCGGCATCCTTTAAATATGCGCTTCTGCTGGGACACCCTATATAAATAGCTCAAAAAAGTCAAAATATTTTGAAAATTTAACTGTATATAGATAACTCTAATATAAACATTTAGTGAAAATTCCAAGTATTTACAGTGATTAGTTTTTTAGTCACAACCATATAACCGAGTTTTTCCGTCAATTATTTTTTGTTTTTCTAAAAATTTTTGGAAACTGTTAGAAAATATTTACTTTTGACTTCTATAATGCGCTAAGGATATTCACTGTGACATCAGAAACAACCCCCGAAGTGTGAAATTGAATCATTATTTCCATAAATTATGCTGTACACAGACACAAAAAAAAAACACCCATCGTTGTAAAATCAATACATTTATCACTTCGTTCAAAATCTAAAATTTAACTAATTCATTCAACCAATTTAAACGCACTATGACGACTTAAAAATATTTGATTGGAATAATTATTTATTTATTTAAATTTAGTTTAACTTTTAAGTTTCAACTGTCATATAAAAATTATGAAGAAGTGTTATCAACAGACAACTACAGATATTGTTGTCAAATTATGATAAAATATATTATTTTATTACTTATTAATGATAAATTATTTCTTGGAAAAAAAATAATTTAAAATCCACTACTACATTAACACAGATGACAGATTAGCAAGAAATAAATTTGGATTTTAACAAACTTTGAAAATTGTTTAAAAATCCCTAGGACTTAACCTAGTTCAAAGTGTTAAACGCTAAAATTGTTTTTAAAAACGTAATTATAAAATAACTATCTTGAATTTAAAAAAAAAATAATAATAATTAAAATATAACATATACAATTTATAGCACAGAGCTCTAGAAATCATAATAAAAAAGTGGGTACCGCTCTGCTGTACATTAGGGGGTGGGGTGGACCTCGGACTAGGGTAGGTTAAATTTGAATGCTTATATGATAGGTATCATTGTATACGAAAAACGATTCTGAACGGAGATGATTTGTCAGTCAAGAATATTTTTTAACGTTAGATATAAATACAAACTATTTTATGAATTTTGAACTACAAAATAATTTGCAAATATTCATGATTTTGACAAATTTTTGTCAACATTTGAGCTTCAAATGCAAATAAAAAAAAAATGTGCCAATGTATTCTTATAATTTTTTAATCACTATAAGAACAACATATGAGGAACTTTGTAAAAAAAATTTTCAAGTATTTTGATTGGACCAAAAAAATTTTATCGACACTTCAAAAAAAATTTTTCAGAAAAATTGAAAATTTCAGTTGTCTATAAATAGCTCGAAAAAACTTAAAATATTTTGAAAATTAAATCATGTAAAGAAAATGCCAATCTAAATAACTGATAATATTTTCAAGAATCTACGACTTATACTTTTTGAATAATAACAAATATTTAAATCGTTTAAGGATAAATCGTTATCGTTACGTGATTTCGTAAAAATTTAAAATTCAAACGCACTTAAAATTTTTGCTATAATGATGCTTCGAGTTTTCTCTATAGCTACTTGAAGAAAAATCTATGGAAAACTTAGTGTTGTATTTTTAATCCTTAGTTATAAACACAAAATATTTTATGATTTTTCAACTTTAAAATTACTTGCAAATTTTCGCGTTTTCGACAGATTTTGTAAAAATTTTAAATATAAACGCTGATTAAAAAAAAAATTGTGACTAACGATTTTTAATTTTTTTTAGCTACAATAATAACAACTTATAAGGAACCTTGTATTAAATTTTCTAGTTTTTTTGGTCATCCAAAATTTTTTTACCAACACTTCAAAAAAAAATTCGCATAAAAATCGAAAATTTCATTTCAGTGGTCTATTAATAACTCAAAAAAAGTCAACATTTTTTGAAAATTTAACTGTATATAGATAACACTAACATAAACATTTGGTAAAAATTTCAAGTTTAATTTAATCAATTACAGTGATTAGTTTATAAATTACAACCATATAAAAAATTCCATCGGAAACCACCCCCGAAGTTTGAAATTGAAGCATTATTTCGACTAGTTATGCTGTACACAGACACAAAAAAAACATACATCATTGTAAAATCAATAAATTCATCACTCCGTTCAGAATCTAAAAAAAAAACTTAAAAATATTGAATAGGAAAAAAGTCATTGCAATTTTCAAAAAGATGACAGCTAGATGGAGAAAATATTTTTAAACAAACCTAATACCCATAATTATAGTCTGTATATATCAGAATACGTCATACATATCTACTTTGAAAAAAGTCTCAATTTTTTATCACGCATACAAATCCACATACCGTTCAACGTAAACCTAGTCACCAAATTTTTTACTGTCATACCTGACAGTTTGTTGGAGGTTTTACAACTACTTTTGTTAAAGAACATGTCCAATATTCTGACATTTTCAGATTTGTACATAAAATGTTATTTGTATATAAACAGTAAACACACTATTTGGTGTAAAAAGGAAACATATCTACGTTCCTATAGCAACAGTATGTATATTTTTATTTCATTTTTTTCGAAAAGTGAACGTAATAACTAATAAGTTACACAAAATAAGTTTTGTGCTCTCCTGTAAAATTTGAATTTCGACCTATATATATTACATATTATAATGTATTAAAATAATTGCTTAAATCGTACCTAGTTAAGCAATCGCCCAAGACCCACTTCAGAATGTGTATATACTACCAAAAACTAATAAAAAAAATTGTGTGTAAGTATTCTTATAATATTTAAATCACTAAAATAAACTCTTTAGAAACTTTGTATTAAATTTTCAAGTATTTTGACTTAGCCAAAAATATTTTATCGACATTTATGAAAAAAAACTTATACTTCGAATGCCTATAAAAAGCTTTATGATAAGCGAAATATTTTGAAGATTAAATTGTGTAAAGATAATGCCAATCCAAAGAACTCGTGGAATTTTTAAGTATACACAGATTATACTTTTTAAATAATAACAAAATTGAAAATCGTTCGAGGATAAATCGTTATCGTTACGCAATTTCGTAAAAATTTAAAATTCAAACGCTCATAATATTTTTTCTGTAATGAGGCTTATAGTTTGCTCTATAGCTATAATAAAATAAAAATAATGAAAAACTTAATGTTGAATTTTTTAAACTTAGATATAAATTTTTATGAATTTTCAACAACAAAATTACTTGTCAATTTTCGTGATTTTGACATATTACATAAAAATTTTAACTTTAAAAATTTCTCAAAATGGGTTGTACAATAAAAAGTTTGGGAACCTCTGTATTATAATATATTAAAAAAAATTGTTAAAGCGTACCTTGTTAAACAATCGCCCAAGCACCACCTCGGAATGTGTATTTAGAATCGACGATGAATCAATTATTATTTTCGATGTATATATGAGATATGACAACGGCTCGGTGCTTTGAACGGTCTTACGGAGTTTGAAGTATGGATCACTGCGTTCTAACTACGACTGACGAACTTATCTTGAGACTCGAGTAGTTAAGATAATATGTTAAAACGCATCCAATAATAATAATAACCAATAGAAAAGTAGTATAAAAAGTCAGTGGCGCTCTGGTTGGCTGTACGATGTGAAGACCCACAGGATGCCCTGCCCATTGTTGTTGTTTATTAATCATTATTATTTTTATTCATTTAATTACATTATATTATTATTATATCGTCGGCTAAGACGTAATATCTCGTAAGTCAAAAACATTTATTTTTCAGGAGACACTTTTTAGTGTTTACAGTTACCGCAGTATCAGTGCGCCAGACGACTGCGTCCGTGTTTATATTCTCTTTGGAATTTATGAGATTTACGTGATATTACCATTAAAATATTCCATATTTTTTTCTGTAAATTTTGATGTATACATTTCAAAATACCATTTTTTTTTTACTTACGAAGTATTACGCCTTAGCCGACGGTATAATATATTTCCCCCGGGTGTAAAAATTGTTTTTATTATATATAAGTATATTTATGAGAATTTATAAACACCTTAAATTATTATTATTTTGAGTAAGCATAAGGTTTGTACACTTTATAGCATTTTATGTTCGATGAAACTATATAAGACAAAGAAACAGCCTCACGATTTACAAACAACTATTCAGGAGGGCGGAGTACGCGGATGACACCTTATTGTATCATATATGTGTAGTGACTTATTAGTATAACTCTATGAAACAATGCGTATTATGTATATTATGCTCATTGTTTGGATGTATGGTGGTATACTGGGCGATTATTTTATCAAAAAATACGTATTACATAATATGTCAAAATCCGTCAGTATACAAAAGATTTTTTTTTATAATTTATAATGATTATAAAACAATATTTATTCAAATATTTTTTTCCGTTGTATTTTTTAAAGATTTTTACATTTTGAATTATTTCACATTTTTAATTTCATGTTCTAAAGTAGAATATTTTCCCGAGTATTTTGATACATAAAAATCGAAATTAGGAACAGTAGTTTACGATTTATAATTTATAACTTATAAGTAATTAAAATTTAGGTTAGCGGAGTAATAGACTAACATTTTACAGAGTATCCTCATACCTCTCCACTCGGCTCATTGGCATGGTAAGTGATGGTAATTTTATTATACGGGCAAAACAAAATATTAATTTTAAAATTATTATACTCTACTATCATATTAATAAATAAGTTTATTAAAAACTATACAGTGTACATTGTAGTTTGAAATATAAGTTATATTATCATCCATATATTATATAAAAATTCTTATATTATAAATATATAAATTATAGAAAAAAAATATATTTACTTTTTTACCTAATAAATAATCGAAAATGTTTTGATCTTCAACGTTATGAATGATTTCTGTTCGTATGAAATTGTTTTGTACTTTTGAAAAGTCAAAATTAATAACTACCAATATTTTTAAAATAATAGGAAAAATCATTTTTTTTACCTAAAATTAGTTTTTGAAAAAATCGATTTCTTTCTTAAATGTTATAATCATAGAAGTTCAAGTTTAGACAAAATGTGGTACCTATTTAAACGTAAAATAATTATTTTAGTCTCAAAAAAAGTTCCTAGATTCGCCACTGTCGAGTATTAGCTATTTGTCTGTATGTAATAGGTAGGTACTAAATTAATCGTAATTATACATATATATTATATATATATATTTATTAATTTAAATAAAACAATATTATAATATTTTTAAAATGTAATGATTTTATTTTTATAATCTATTTTAATTAATTTATAAAATAATAAATGAACAGTCATGTGTGTATATAATATAATATCTTAATGAGTCTCTTATTATGCTCGTTGATAATCATAATATATAGGTAATAGAAATATATAATGTACACTGCAATGATACATTCTCTTTTAATATGATTTTAATTTACCTCAGAGTTTTATATTATATTGATAATTTGTATTTTATATTAATAGTTTATGATTTTTATAATTTTATTAGTTCCCAGGCAGAAAATATTAAATATTTTAATAGTTTTAAAATAATATATTATAGGAATCTATAGGTATTAGGTACACATGAGATATTTAATACTTTCTCTAATTTCACACACTAAATGTTTATATTATTATATTATATATAAGTTTTTATGTTATATAATAAAATGTTAAGTGTAAAGAAATGTAATAGTTATATGGTCATATATGATAGTATAGCTTGTTATTCAAAAATATATAATATATATATTATCCTTAAATTTACCTCTGGATTTATTTTAACATTTTATAAAGTCGACAACTGCAATGCGGCAAACTATACTTTTTCGTTATTGGTTGTATTTAGTTTTAAGAATTTGATGCCAACTATTCATTTTATGTAACGCATGTATTTCACACTTTACCTTTATATAAAATTCAAAAACTTCGATAACTCAATCGTATATTTTATATAAAACCTTAATACTACAAACGTGTTTGAAAGAACTATATTGAGTTTTATTATTAATTACCTAACCTAACTTAATCTAACATTTTAGATTCTGAACGGAGTGAGAAATGTATTGATTTTATAATGATGTGTGTTTTTTTGTGTGTCTGTGATGTACCTACACTATAACTTGTTCAAAAAAAGCTTCAATTTAAAACTTCAGGGGTGGTTTCCGATGATTATCCTTGATGCTTTATAGAGGTCAAAAACTACGTTAAGAAATTTCCATCAGATTTTAAACAAATCACGAAAAACAATAAAAAAGTTACGGAAAACGTTTTCATAGGACAAAATATTATGAGCGCCTGAATTTTAAGTTTTTACAAAAACGCGTAACGATAAAAATTTATCCTTTATCCTAATTGTATTCTTGAAAAAAATAAGTACCAATACGTATTAATGTTTATTTAAATATTAAATAATACAAGCACTTATAATTGATAATAATAATTAAATAAGTGAGCGAATAATATAATAATACTTAATATAAGTACACAAATAATAATACTGTTATTAAATTAGATTTTGAACTCTAATATTTTTTTTTTGAAACCGGGATAAGAAATAACCTTCATAGCTGTTGTGATAAAATTAATCTGTATATAATATTATTTTATAATATTATTTTTGTATTACTTTTTATTTCATCGACCATATCATCGTAATTAATGAAGTATCAAACATTAAAAAGCAAAAACTCGTATTATAATTAATTTATTAATTAATACTCATGATTACAATATTATAAAATTCGCAACATATGACAAAATTATATTTTAATTACCTATAAACTATTTATTTCTGAAAGTAATAAATATAGAGTTAGAACTTTTATAATGATACTCTAACCAACGTTTATTAATATTCTAAACAGCCAATTTAATAAATGTATTAATTTATTATAAATACAGTATACCTTCTTCGGGCTTCTTACACCAAGCATAGTCATTTACGACTTCCTTTAATAATAAATTTAAAAAATTTTAATTCCTTATACTTAAGAAAAATATTTTAAAATATTTAGATTATTATATCATTTACGAAGTATTCTATTGCGACACAACCCTTATTTTTTTTTCAAATTAGAATCACACTTTTTTTACTATAAAAATATATATATATATAAATAGGTAAGTAAACAAGTATTTATTAAACTCGAAAATTTTTATAAATTATAAAATATCAATAAAGTAGCATTAATATTAATTTTTTATTTTATATTTAACTACTACCTATATTTTTCATAATCAATGAATTCCTCATGCCATCCAAATGCATTAGCATGAATCTATAATCATCCTTAGTATACAAAGTTAAAACCAAAAATACACGATCGAAGTTCATTACCTTAAAAT
Organism: Aphis gossypii; assembly: GCF_020184175.1. Taxonomy (NCBI): domain Eukaryota; kingdom Metazoa; phylum Arthropoda; class Insecta; order Hemiptera; family Aphididae; genus Aphis; species Aphis gossypii. The sequence goes on from NC_065532.1 coordinate 8,450,190, forward strand.
TTTAAAATAAATCATCAGATTAAGAATTTGTTGTCATAATGGTAATTTTCGTGTGAAAAATTTTTTTTGATAACTTCTACTTATTTCTTAAAATATGTAAATGAGTAAAAAACTTGAGAATTTGAGAATATATTTCTTAAGTATACTTAAAAATTCCAAAAACTGGAATTCGAATAAATCCAATATCTAAAAAAAATGGGGTTGAGCATATTACCTTGATCAAGCAAACACCCTGTATAAGTTTTTACATAAAACAATAATTTATACTTTGATAGGTGTATAAAATTTTATATTTAATTATATTCTAAAAGTAGATAATAGATTTTTATAGACATTTCAGGGAATTAGAACTTGATAATTCAGTTATATTTATCATACCTTATACCCGATCTTTATAATATGAACATTGGGCATAAACCATTTATATATTATAATATATTGTCTATCACCATTCTTTTCTTCATATCCATGATCTCTCACTTTTATTCACACCCTTTTCTGTAAACCTATTTGTCTACCTTTTAAGTTTAAAACATAAATAATATCTATTTAAATACTTAGTGGAAGTTAATAGTTTATCTTTGACATATTTACATAAATAATAAGTATTTTAATTGAGTATATCAGATTTTTAAGTAACGTGAAAAATATAATTATGTATTGTCTTAAGTCTATTTATAAAGAATAAAAATATACTAAAAATACATACATACATACATACATACATACATACATAGATTATATTGAAAACATTTTATTTTGAAAATATTTGTGAACAAAAATAATTTGTAGGAAGTAGGAATAATATTACCACAAAACAACCTAAATACAAAAAATGTATTTATTAATTATTAAAGACATAATTAAATTCTGAATAATTCAAAGTTTGTAAGTTTTATTCTTGACAATACAACAATATTTTGTGATCAAGAATAAATTCAAAATATGTATTTTAATTTGATACTTTTTAACTGCTAAGTTATACTTCAACCTAAATATTTTCAATTTCATAAATTTATTATTATAATAATTATATATAAGTTAATATTTAATACCAAAAGATGTTTAATAAATAATATACATACATTATCAAACATGAATATGGATTTATATTAGTTTTGATAAGATTGCCTATTAAGTTTATACTTATTCAATTTGTTTTCATTAAATTGATATCCATGATCTGGCGATAGACAGATATTGAATTATAAAGTACTAATTATACAATATTAAAATTTATAAATATAATGTTCTTAATAGAAATAAATACAAATACAATTAATGGAATTATCCAAGTTATTTAAACAATAAATTAGCCATACAATATATACCTTAATGATCAATAATGTTTATAGTTAATGCTAATTGTTAAAATAATTATAGGAAAGTATACTTAATTTATATTTATAATAGACATATGTAAAATTATTTTTTATACAATCTTTAAATTAAAATATTATAAATAAGGATCTAGATACATTTATAAATGTAGTATAGTTACATATTATCATGTTTTATATTTAGTTGTTAGGTATATCATAAAAATATATACTACATTAATTTCATCAACAACGAAAATATTATTAAATTATACTTTTACACGCAATTGTTAATATTGATTTAGTCATTAAAGAAAATTATTTTGTGTAAAATTATAAAATAAAGTAATGATTTTAATATTATGAGAATTGGTATGTATGAATTATGAAGGCATTATGATTAAAATGTTTTAGTATTGTCACATATTTTATATGTTATACATTCAATTTTATGGTATTTAAATTTATATAAACTTTTCGTAACTCATCGTATTTAACTTTTATTCAAAGAATACTACTTAATAATAATAATGTAATGTAAAATATAAGATATCCGTAGTCCTATATCAACTAGTTGATTGAAATATTAAGATACCCATTAGATTGATAACGCTTTATTTTTTCGCATATAAATCGTTTTTAGTAGGTAGTAATAATTCATTATTTCTCTCTCGTTAATTATTTCCATATTATTATACAATTAATATATTTATTGCCATTATAAAATACAAAATAACAACAAAATCATTATAATCTATCTTTATTTTAAACCAAATAAAAATAAAATTAAGTTTCAAACATAACAACAAACTAATATTTATTAGAAATACAATTTCATAATATTAAGAATTATTTCATAACACTTACCTGCAACTTATTAAACATCTTATAAATTATTAATATGATAAGTTTTATGCTTGTAGATAGATTGTAGCTATCTAATATACTAGTAGATATTAGGTAATAATAATAATAATAATAATTTTTATTATTATTATTATTTATATATGATTATAAAACAAGGGGAAAAAATATTATATAATTGGTAAAAATTTTTGGACATTCGACGGTTGTTTAGCCTAAGATTTATCAAATCTCGTTTGTACAACACAAAAACTACAAAACTCATTAGAGATTTGAATAAACTGCTTATTAACTAATAAACTATTTTATTGTATTTTAAGTTTTACTAATAATGTATATTAATATATTATTATTATTGTTATTTATTCTACTATTAACTATAAATAAACAATAGCTTAAATCTAATCTAAATGTTTTGAAAATGTCATTGCAGTTAAAAAAATATAATAATTTATGTAAACATTTCAAGTCTATAATATGAATATTGTTGAATAACAACGAAATAAGAAAATTTATTTTGCGTAAAAATTCCTGTTTTTTTTTCTAATTTATTTGTTATTCCCAATATTAAAAACATATTGGAAATTGTTTCAATTTTTAAGAAAATGTTTAACACTCCAAAGCTTTAATTAGATTTACTTTTCTACTAGATTACTAGAAAATACATTGGATATGTATACATTTATTCAATTATTCAATATGGGTCAGCAAGCCATTGTTATTCTTGACTTAAATTACTACGGCGCTACAAAATACAAATACAATTTATCAATGTTTATTGAGAGGTTCAAAAAAAATAAATAAGGGGAGCAACAACATTTAAATTTTAAGGACAAATTATATATTTAATTCTAATCATTGAAATGAAATTTTAGTATCCACAAATGTATTAATGGCGTATACGTATATATTATAATATATATTAATTTTAGCAAACTATAGTTGCTACTTTTTTATTCATAACTTGCAAGAACCTGGTATAAATAGTTAATTACAAAATAATCAAATATTTTCAATACATAGAAAGTAAATAATTTTAAACAACAAAATAGATACTTTTAACCTTTTATTTGAAAGCACGTAAAATACTAATTTAAAATACTCTCAAACAAACTCAATTAAAAAATAATAATAAGTAATTTATAATAATTAGGTAAATATTATTTTCACTTAGTTTTTTTTTCAAATAAAAATAATTTTTTTTTATTATTAATATGACTTAGCGACTGATAAAAAAAAATTAACTATTATTTTATCTAGAAAAATAAACTATTAGTTCCGGAACTATAAATACATTAATATTTTAAATAGGCGTCCAATCATTACTTGTAAATTATTTTTAAAACAACTAAAATAATAAAAATATTTTATTAGGCAGCTTAATGATTGTCTAATATCCAACCGTTATTCTCAAGTTTATATGTTATAAAGTCATAAACTTATGTACGCAATGATTTTTATTCATTGACATTTAAAATGTTATTCACTTTGTCCGGGCCTTAACTATACCTGTGCATTGAGAAAATATGCCGTGGCCCAATAAAAAATCGATTCTTCCACGCATCACCACACAACACCGTGCCATCCAAACCAGCTTCACTATGACGGAATTTCGCGTGGTTATGCACAGAATTAGCATGTTTTTGTGCTGGACTTAGTCACAGAGAAGGTGTATATTTTTCATCTTTGATTGTAGTATGACATTAGCTTTGACATAATTATACATTAATTATTTTTATATTTTATACGTCATACAGCTTTGTCTTGCATTCATTAAAATGTAAAATATAAAAAACAACATAAATAAGTACCTAAATACCTAATACATAAATATTACTAAACCTTATATATATGTATATAACATATAAAACAACCAGTTTTCGATTTATTTTTAAATTATTTTTGTAACAGGAAATTTTTGGTTCACGATATATTACCACTGGATCCAATGTTACAGATCATTTAGTATCGGGTATTACATACCAAACCATTTAATGACCATATTGTATGATTATTTTTTTAGTCAATTTGTTTCATTTTAAATAATTTTAATCTTTTAGTGTATCGACGAATTGAATAACATTTATTCATTGAAATTTACATATTTTAAATCAAAGATATATTAGGTATTTACTATTTACTAGCTTAATTATGTTATGAAATCACATTTATTTTCCTACAGTATATAGATATGAAATACTTACACGCAGAGTAACTTTCTAAGGTCTTTATTTTGAAAAATAACAACAAAGTTGAAAACACTGTAGCACTAATAAATTATTTTTCGATTTCCAGTTAATATTAGTTAAATTATTATAAAGTATTTTCATTAATTATGTGATATATTTAGGTAACCAATTTCAATAAAGATTAAACTCGATATTTTGTATGTACTTATCAATGTTCTCAACTTTCTAACCAAAATGAATACAACTAAATTTATCAAGTTAATTAATACCTACAACATTAGTACACAATCAATATTTTTTTAATTTTCTCTAAACAATATTAATTTTAAATTAGTTTTATAAACAATTATGTTTTGTAGTACTTAAAGCGAAATAGACAAGCTCGCGCAATATTTATAAATGTATTTACCTTGTTTTCACTTATATATGATCTACCATTCATATATATTGCGCATACGGTCTGAATTACTACCCTCTTATATGTACAATAAATGTAAACACACGATTACGCATGTATGCATATAAGGATTTTATTATTATAGGGTTAACTTATACCCTTATTTGATTGTCAGGTTTTGCTTTTCAGGTATTCGATGAATGCAGGAATAATAGATAAGCTAATCAAAGACATAACTAATATATTATTGATACTAAGAAAACACTTTTATTATTTAGAACACAAAAATACTATTTGGTAATATATATTATTTAGTCCTTAACGCATGATCGCTACAAAATACGCATTAAGGAGAGTGCCATTGTGTTCTAGAGCTCGATGGTCAATGGGCATCGTTAGAACCGGTGGGATTGTTTATTTTAGATAAATTAAAGACATAACAATATTCCACGGATGATTAGGTACATAAGATCGGAAATATTGTCATATTTCTGAATAACTTACATTTAAAAAAAATATAAATAAGCTTCCATTTAAATATTTATTGATAGATAACATAACAAAGTCGCAAAATCACATGTACTTCTCATTGGCTATGATAGTGAGTAAGGAGATCCTGAGGAATAACCCTTCCAAAATATAAAGTTAACCAGTCCCCATAATTTTTAATATGCCCTGCTTCAAATGTTTACCAATAAAGTAAGTTTTATCCTGTTTATATAAATATATGTATTAAGAAGGTACCTACAAATATGTTTTGTTAAATTAAAAATAACAAAATAACTTACTTAATTTCTAGTTTCCATAGTTTAATAAGTTATAATAAAATAAAATGTTCTATATTATTTATATATTATTTATTGATGAATTATTATAATTTGTACTGTAAATATTTTAAGTAGGTAATTATTATTATCAATTATTCAGTTGAGTATAGTCAAAGGTGTACTTAAAGGTAATTCAATATGAATATTTGTCCATTACATAATACAAGATTTAGGCTATAGCATTAGTCGTCCAGAAAAAAGACCATTACGCAACCCCCTTGTATGTATTATAGTCATAAATTTGATTATTTATTAACCATTAATAATTATTATTATACAATTGTATGTTTTATTAGTTTTTTTATTGAACAATTTTTAATTTATTTTAAAAAATGTCAGAATTTATACATCATTACTGTCATAAAGCTAAGTGCATATACATTATACCTATATCATAATTTTAAATACGGAAATATCACACATTCACACATGGACACGAGGTACCAATAATCGAATGATACATAACTAATGATTAATTAGGCAATGAAAAAGTCTAAATCATAACCAGCTATATCCATTATTAACCATAATTATTTATATAAACCAACAACTATATATATATCGAACCAAATATAATTATCCATTTTTATAGCTACGAAATTTGAATAAAAGAATTTTTTCACTATAGGTACATAGAGAATTATCGTATTGTACGATATTTACTATAAATATTATATTATTATTATTTATTTATTATTATATTTATTTATTTATTTATTTGGTAAATTTTGTAATTGAAGTCTTAAGTCTATGTGGCTGATCACAATTATGTCCTAAAAGCTAGTGTGTAGATAAACTTAATCTATGTGCATATATTATGTATAGCACGAACGATATATATCTTAGTTTGAATGGTGCATTATTGTGATTAATGAATTTAAACCAATTTTATGACATTTAATATATTTCGATAGTACCTACTTAGTTGACAAACAGGTAAATTACGTTTCACGTATGTACAAAGTACATCACCTATACCTATTGCATTCCAAATTAATATATTGAACAATAACCTAATTTATATATATATATTATATGTATTAGCCGAATGGTATTCACTTTCTTACGTAGGTTTATAAAATACGTAGGTATGTATGAAGTGTACATATAATATTCATTTAACACGTAGCCGCCATAGGCACCGACAATCCAACATACAATTCAATGAAAAGTAAATTTACACATTTTATACCTACGAGGTAAATACTAATTATTGATAATGGAACGTACTAGATACTCGCATAACCGTATAGACCTGCAGTAATAAGTATATACAGTACCTACTACCTATATATGATATAAGTACGCTGCGAGTTCGAAATTAAACGAATAAGTATACCGAATGGTCATCAGAGCGCAACAGAAACGTAAAAATATATATATTTATGTATATACGTATAACGTATAGTAGTCAAATTTTAACGCATACATAGATCTACATTGTCGTCGTGTTTATTATTACAATGTATATGCACAACGAGGACGATAAAGTGAAATTTCTCCTCTCGTTTGTGAGAGGCAATCAACAAATACGTGGCGGCGATGATATTCGCATAGACTATATTGCATGTATATAATATATATTTCACGTACATTACATACCTATCAATATATCATAGTAACTGACCCGACGCTCGATGTCTCACTATAGTCCGCCAGTCAGCGCTGCGTGATATAAAAAAATAATAATATAATATAATATAATATTGCGTGAGATTATTCCCTGAAGAAGGAAATATACTCGAAAATTTATCAAAAATATTTCCACAAAATACCTATAATATTACTGTCTTTTCCTGAATAAGGAATTTGTTTTTAGCTTCTAGATTAAGTGAGGGATCTATTAGTCTTGTCACCATACTAATTTTTCTATAAAAATTATTAAAATAAAACAAAAAGTTAATTATTCATACATTAAAGAAATCAATGTTAATTTTTTTATATTTTGGTATAAAGTGAGTGTCCACTGTCCATGGGCAGGATAAATGAAACCTTCCCCACTGGCGCAGCTTTTAAACAGGCTCCACGGTTTCTGGCATATATTATTATACACTAATACTATACATAAATATGAAATATGCAATACACACTGATTAGTGATTAATATTAAACTATGTATTTTTAAATAATCATTTAAGTATGTTTTGAACTAACTATCCTTGTTCAACATTTACAGAATTACAACCATTAAACGGTTTGGTGTTCAAAAATTAATTTAGTATTCGCATGGTAATTCGCATTATTTGTTGTTATAAAAAGACGTCATAAATATATATGTTTTTTCCGACTTACTAATAATACATGCATAACATAGCAAATTGTACGTACAGAATAATCCATGTAACTTAGTTACCTACTTATTTAATTATTTATTTTTATTTTTTTGTTTTTGTTTAATACTAAATGGAATTGAGAAATTGACCTATTGTCAAATTAAATGATATAATATATAGTATATACTGTCTAAGGGCCCGCGTAGTATAGTTTTTTTTATTATTTGATTTTTAGTAAATTATAAAAATTTTAAAATTTTAAAATTAAAAAAACTAAAATAGCCTAGGTTATATTATGTAAGCTACTAGATAAAATTTCCACCACAATTAAAAAAATGTTAATAATAAGTCAATTAGAAAAGTGCGAGTGGCATTATTTATGGTAGGTTTTTCAATAAAGACTAATGTGGATGAAATGTTATTAATAATTATTATCTAATCTAAATATTTAAACTTGGTTTTAAAAATATGTAAAATCAAAATAGGTACTTACTCTTTGATTTGTTATTTTCAACAAACTTTAATTTTCTCTATTTGTACCCGATAGACGATAGTTTATTATATCATAATTGTGAATTTTGGCAGGTAGTTGGATATAAGAAAAATTTGCGTAAATGGCTGTTAAAAACCAAAATATTAAAAAATAGAAAATAATATTATAATATATTATAGTAAACATCATATACTATTTACTTTAAATTGTGCAAACCGAAAAAAATATTGAATATTTATTGATTTAATTATTCATTAAAATGTAATAGCGACGAACCATTAAATCACGTGTTCAGCAATATTTAAAGACCATATTAGCTAACTATTGCTTCATTAATATATTAGTTAATTATTTAAATTTTAAGCGATTGTTTATATTATGTGTAACCCAGCATAAGTAGGTATATACAATATACATAACGAAAATAATAAATATTAAGTTTTACTAAATAGGCTTTGAACACAATTACATTATTTCGTTAATTTTGGTTAAAAATATTTACCTTCTAATTACAAACATTAGTCGGTGAACAAAAATATTGAAAAGTTACTTAATTTTTTTATGCTGCGTCTACAATTAGTTTGCGGATGCCTGTATGCCTAATTTTTAATTGTCCGCCGTAGTAACACTACTATATACATACCAGTATATCACACGTCAATATCGAGTACCGATTGTTATTGTAATACTCGGCCAAGAGTCTTGACCCAAGACATACCAAAGAGGCGTGTACGATCCACACAATTTGTGTCATCACAACTCTATTGATGTTCAACGGATCTTGGTATGCACACGGCCCGCCAAAAAAAGTTCACGTTTTCACGTCCTACAAGTATTATACTATATAATTACTATATTCAAATTATTTTTAATTTAGATTTTATTTTTCTAAACTGATACTGTGCATTGTGGAGTTAATAGTTTTTTTTTTTTATAATTAGGCCGGACAGTTTCATAAAGGGAATAAAATTGTTTTATTTTATTCATACTTACTCTATTAATTATTAATATAAATAAGTTACATAGTAATATAACATTGTGTGGTTGATTTGGTTAGAGCTCATGCTAGCTAATGAGAGGAGATGAGTCGCAGGTGACTCCATCAAAGGTCTACGCGTTTCAAGAGAAATTGGCTTTCTCCTTGGCGGCAGAGACCCTCTGATTGGGCCATCCCTTGTCTTTGGTGGCACGCGAAATAGATCACAAGTGTTGAGCCACATTGTCACAACTACGTATGAGTTTCTAGTGTTCCTACGTGACCAAATAATATAAATCGTTCCTTTCATCAGTGATTAATGGTGTTTATTGGATTTTAACGGTTATCTACCTGCAACAACTTGACAGTTATTTATTTTATTGAATAAATAAGCAATATACATTCATAATATGTGAGCATATCATTACAATATATTGTTAATAGTAATAATAGTTTGTATAACACTAACTATTTATTGAAAGTAAAAAATATATACAATCGTCAAACCATATTTATCAAACAAAAACAGAAAAAAATTTGTGGTCAAAATAAATACTATATACACGCGTTAATTGAGGGTTTAGGGAAGTCCATTGATAGTGTAATATTACTCCTAACAAAACTTGAACTTAAATTATTATTATTTATTTACTCATTTGTTTTTATTATATTGATTATTGATACATTGAAAAGGAGACCACGAAGACAATAAAGAAGATTGTTTATGATAATTAATTAAAGCAGAGAATCTGGCATCTTTTTTTTACTGCGAGCTGAATCAATATACATCTTGAATTTTGACATTGCAAGTCAAAATTGTCTGGTGAGGGTTAAATGAGATGTAATGAGTTTGGAAAGAAATGAAGAATCGTTTTATTCTTTTATTTCACTATAATTTTAAAGGAAAAAAATAACTATACTAATTCCTCAAAATAACTTTGATGTATTCATAATATTTAAATAACTACTGTTAAAAAAATAAAAATATCTCAATAATTTGTTGTGTACCGGCAATCCAAGGTTGATATATATCTATAAACGTTGCTGGTCATCGGGTGTGTATCACGTGGTTATGTTAAATCATAATAAAATATATTTGTTGTTTCCCTATTAATAATAACAAATTATTCCTTGGGTTCTAAAACCTCCGTATGCACGCCACTGATATTAATAAACATAACAAATTATATATAATATATAAAGATTTATACAGTACTTCACGTCTGAAATGTACTTTTAAATTTGGAATCAATTCAATGTATATTATATTGTAACATAATGTGACTGTTACGCAACAATACGTTACTCAATTTTACATTTTTTTTTTTTTTTTGGTAAAACGGTATTGATTTTTTACAGGATTTCTTATTGAACAATTTCCATTTAATCGACCAAAGAAATTCTATACAAAAAGATGCAGTTACTACTTACTATCGTCTATCGTTTTTCACAATAAAACAGAAATACCACTACCGTCTACCACACTAAAAAAAAATAATAATAAAATAAAATAAAATTGTAAAATATAAAAATAAAATAGTTACGACTTTCACAGGGATGGTCAATTTTTCTAAGTAACGTTAACTGAATAATTTTTGTTGTTTCTAGAATGTCTATAAAATGTAGTTTAATTAAATTAATTAATTAATTTAAATCTGAAATTTATTTATTGTATTTAGTTAGTAAACAAATTATACATTTAATATAATTATTAAGTAATACTAGTATACATAGATAATAACGTTATATCTCAACGTACCTATTATATATGCCATTATGCCCATCAATAATGCATAAATAGTAAGCGTACAGTGCTGCTGTGCTTTGTGTAGTATTGTTTTCACAAGGAGTAGGTATTATCATTTTGCTATCGTCGCATCGTACAAACTGAGGTTAGACAAATAATAGACGTATTAAGTAAAAGAAAACACAATAAATATTTTTTTTCATACATTAATGTAACGAACACTTTTATGTATCAATGAACACAGACTAATATTGCAAATGAACTGTATTCGGAAAAAAATTCTCATGATGTTGCACAACAAAATACTAAGACTAAGTTGTATAATATTAGAACAGGGTCCAAACTTGACTTATGCATATTTCTTTAAATACCGCGTGTACAAGGTACAACAGTAAAAATTTGTTCATGTATACATTAATAATATAAATTAACATATTTTTAAAACAAATTTCATAGCGTTAAGTAAAATAGATATAGGTACCTACACTTTTAATTGTTCAGAAATAATTTTTTAATTAACAGCAAAATAATTAGCATAGTTGTTCATTTTCAAAATACGTAATTTTGTTCAAATTTAAACTTTTACAAATGTATATTATAAAAAAATAATTGTGTTTTTTAGATTTTTTAATTCTAGAATAAAAAAATTATAAGGAATATTATATTACATTTTCAAATCTTAGCTAGAAAAAATTGAAAACTTTATACATTTTTACAACGACATTTTAATCATTTTATAGTCCTTATAGTTGTAATTGTTGTGATAAAAATTTGTATAATTTTGTTATAACCTCCAAAATACCAAATAGATTAAATTCTCTACTAGAAACCATCCTTGAGGCTTGAAGTTAAAAATCAAAACATTTTTACTGCTCTAAAAAGTGATAAACTAGTATAAGACAAAAAAAAATATCAATATAAATTCAATACCGTTCCGGCTCCGCTCAGAATCTAAAAGTATTAAAGAATTTTGTTCAATTATTTTTAAAAATTTTAACAATTTTTCCTATTTACAATTCAGTTGATAAAATAAAATTCTAAGACAGAAAAACCATAAATATTTTTATAGAGACCATCTGTATAGTGAATAGAAACAAAACGCTTTAAAATATATATAAAATATTCTATTTAAAAAATGTATTTTGAATACCTATATCATACTTAAATTAGGTATCCAAAGAGACCTGTATTTTTATGTATTGATTAATTATGTAGTCCAAATAGAACAGTTTTTATGATACTTTAAAGTAAAAAATTGCTTATAATGTTTCTATTTATCCCGTTATACGGTAGGTACCAATACAGTGGCGTAACTAAGAGGAATCAGTAGGTATACAGATGCAAACGGATCCGTTTGCTTAAGGAGCCCGAATTAATACGAACATTGTTTTTCTTTAAATAATAACAATTAAACCATTATTATTTTTTTTATTATTTCAAAATTATTATACAATTTTGAATCAGTAAAATATGCTATATTTTTTTAAAAAATGTATAAAATAATTTTAATATATTAAAATGAATGCACCTTCCTCATACCTCACTATGATATTATACTATATAATATGTGGCTGAGAAGAGGCCGTTGAAAATTTCACCCCCAGAACAAAATGTTGAAGTCACGCCATTGTATATGTATACAATATACAAGTATATTTTAAAATATTAAATTGTATTATTGTCCAAAAAAAAAAAAAAAATAAAATTATTAATTATTATTCATTAAATGATTGAATTATTAAAAAGAAATAATGATCGAAATCGTTCAATAGTTTGTTTAAAACACCGATAAATTTTGTTGATCTTGATGATTTGATCTTAAATTGTAATGTTGCTGCAGCAAAAATTATTCTGACCATCATAGTTACTACTTACTCATACGATATTATGTAATACACAATTCAACCAATTCGTTTATGTTTATCAATGGTTTAATGTTCAAACCTGTTTCAAGTCGTTACCTAACCCAAGAATAACATATTGTACAGAGTGTTTCTGAAATGGACTAAAAAAAAGTATAGTTTGTTTACTATACAAATAGTAGACGGCGGCGACGAGTTCGGTCATAGCCACGACCATCAGGATAAGACGAGACACATCGAATTATAAGTTTTTCAAAAAGGTACAACTAGACTAATAGAGTGTTTATTTTTACATTTAAGATAATATTCCGAGAATAATTTGAAAAAACCTAGATTTTGAAGATAAAGCAAAAATTAAAAAAAAAAAACGTCATTGGGTCATCACAGCGAGTACACGTGTACTTTAATGACTTCACGTATTTATCCATTCTAGAAACATCCTGTATAATTGAATATTGCAGACTCAAACTAAAATCATAAGCTAATGAATATAGGTGTTTTTTTATTAATTTATTCAATGGAAAATTAATATGATGTTTTTTAGTTTTTTATTTGGAGTATATTATTTATACATATTCGTTATTATATTTTAAAAATCCGCTCTTCTTTAGACTCATAACTCTATTATTATAAACCGTGTTCACTGCTCACGGATAAAAAGGACAAATTTTAGGCACGACCATGCTCAACATCGCGCCGCCGCCCACCACTGACTGCAGAGAATAGATTAATATTGTCTGTGATTAGTCTATAGACTGTAAGTCAATAAGACGAACACGGACTCAGTCCAAGAAGACGAGTAAGACCGTGGTCTACCGATCTGCACTATGCACAGTCTGTGAGGATCATTGGACCATAGATAATATATGTATAAATATATATACTAAAATAAATATTATGTATACTTCACCTTCAAGGATCGACTTCCATGCACAATTTTTTTTACTATAGAATAAGTATAATTATTAAAAAACGTATAGAGCCCTAAAAGTACCTAAATCCTAACACGATCGACCGTTCGACCGCTTCTAATATATATAACTGTATTAACCGAGGTGGGGAGACGTATTAAGCGCGCTTTCTACGCTCGTCATGGCATAAAACGTAGGTATAGATAATACGTAGATAATAACGTTATATCTCGCCGTATTTATGCCATGACATCCATCTAACGTGTGCTCGTGCACCTGTGTGGTATTATTGTTTTCACGCGGAGTGGGTAATATCATTTTTGTTATCGCGGCATCGTGCGTGCATAATATTATCGTAGAAATTTTAAGCCGCGGCGTATCCTCCTCGATTGAATGTCGCGCGTGAAAGTTATTTTCAAGGTCCGCAGTTGTACCTACCCATAGTTTAAGCGGCCTGTAGTCGGGAATTTGAATGATATAACCCGAAGCGACGACCGGGCATGGCGCATTCGACAGTGGACGGTGTGCGGTGGTGTTTCCTGTCTGCCGCAGTTTTACCGTCGTAAATTTACTATATAACCGAATTCATCGAGTTATTTCTTTTCTCTCTCTCGCTATCGTGTTCCGAGTGAAAGTGTACGACGTATTGTTAATAAATTCCAGCGATATCCGTTCCGACCATGGCTTTGGCGTCTGAAACTAAAGAAGTGATTGTTTTGAAGAAAACGCAGGAAAAGGATTTTACCTATGTGATGAAATCTCTGTTAGCGGGTGGTGAGGCTTTGTTGCTAATTTTTTTTTTTTTTTTGCTGCTATACCAAATGACGTGATAGCTTCAATAACACCCTGTTGGTTTTTATAGGTGTTGCTGGTATGTGTTCAAAAACGGCTGTTGCACCTTTGGACCGAATAAAAATACTGTTACAGGCCCATAACAAGCATTATGCTAATTTTGGTAAACATTACTTGTATAATTTTAATTACAATTTATTGCCTTAATAAATTGTAATATTTTTAACTAAGAAAAAAATGGCAAATATGTACAAATTTATATTTTGAATCAAAAATGTAAAACTTAACATAATATTGTTTGAATTAAGTCGATCAACCTATAAAGCAATATGAAAATGATATTTTATTATACAGTCAAAATTAATAATAATAATAATACTCATGTCAATCATGACCAAAAAAAAAAAAAACTATAGGTACTCTAAATTAAATCTATAAAATAATAAATATGCATTTATAAATTTTAAAATTAAGTTTACTCCATATCATGAAATGTTATCCCTGGATGGCTCCATCCCCCCAAAGTTTCTAAAATGTAGATTATTAATTTTATTTCGTTTTATTAACCTTGTAAACATCATTAATTGTATTTATTGTAAAAACATATATTTATAGATTGTACACATTTTTAGTTTTAAGAAAAATATTCTTTATAGAATTTTATTATAAAAAATATAATTTATATTTTAACAATTTACCTATTAATATTTAATAGACAAATACTAAATTGATAAACTTCAAAAATAGTTTTGCAATCAATATTATATATATTCATACAATTGTATATAAAATAATATGTTTAATGTACTATAAATCAATAATGGTAAAATAGATTAAGCATAGGAAAATACTACCAATTAAGTATAAAACTGGCTAAAAATATTGATAGGTATTTTTTCTTATTACCTAAGATTTCTTTTATGATTTACTCTGAAAAATCAGTTAATAAATATTGTTATTTTAAAAAATTATTTTTTTACTTAAATTTCAATTCTACAAAATATACAAGTATTCCTACAGATTAATTTCTGTGAAAATAAAAATAAAATTACTTTATTATGTAACCATATAAAGGTAAAAGGTAAAATAAATTATTTTTACAATTACATAATTTAATAACTTTTTAATGGACAATTAAATATGTAGATTACCTATTTATTTTATTCAACAGTTTAAACAATATTAGGTACATGAAATTCCTATAGTTATTAGAATTAAAATTATATGTCATTGAACATTAACTTATTAATTCCATGTTATAACACAATATAACGTTAAATATTTATAGATTATTAAGTTTATTATTAGTTATTGTATGTAAATTTATACTAATATAATTTAATAAAACAAGTAGCTATTAAAAATTATCAAACATAATATAAATTAATTGATGTTTATTATTTTAGGAGTATTTAGTGGTCTTGCTGAAATTGTTAAACGTGAGAGTTTTATAGCATTATATAAAGGCAATGGTGCCCAAATGGTGAGAGTTTTCCCATATGCTGCTATTCAATTCACTTCATTTGAATTCTACAAAACAGTAATATGCCTATTAAATTAATTAATTCTTAGTTAAATTATATTTTTAAGTATTTTAAAATTAACTATTTTCAGCTATTAGGTTCCATTCTTGGAAATGGTTCACACATTGGAAAATTTGTGGCTGGTTCATCAGCTGGAGTCACAGCAGTTACCATTACATATCCTCTTGATACAATTAGAGCACGGTTAGCATTTCAAGTGACTGGTGAACATGTTTACAATGGGATTATACATACAGCTAAATCCATTATTCAAAATGTACTTTGAAAATCGCATGCTATAAAAAGTGTATAATGTATATTGATAACAGTTTTAATAGGAAGGAGGAGTAAAAGCTTTATACCGTGGTTTTGTTCCTACATTATGTGGTATGGTCCCATATGCAGGTTTAACATTCTTCTGTTTTGAATCTATTAAAAAATTTTGTTTGAAAACATTACCAAAATGGTTTAGTAAACCATCTGCAAAAGATTCTGGTGAGTTTTAATGGTTTATTAAAGGCTATTTAAATTATTAACATTTATTTTAAACAGGTGGTGCTGTACTTACTATACCTGCAAAATTACTTTGTGGTGGTTTATCTGGTGCACTTGCGCAATGTGTCTCTTATCCTTTGGACGTAACAAGACGAAGAATGCAATTATCAAGCATGGATAATAATGCAAAATACGGGTGAGTAACTTTAAAGTATATTTTATATTTTAATACATACATAATATAATATTTATTTTTATTGTATTCATCTTAATAATTCTATCTAAAATATACTGTCTTATTTATTTTATTTTTCATTTCAGACATGGTATGATCAAGACCTTAATAACAGTTTATCGTAATGACGGTGTTACAAATGGTTTATATCGAGGCATGAGTATTAATTTTATTAGAGCAGTACCTATGGTTGCTGTATCGTTTTCTACTTATGAATTAATGAAACAAACTCTACACTTAGATACTGGAGTTGATTCCTGAGTACATTTTTAGCAAACAATGAATCTGTTTTTAGACCTAGATTTTTTATTAGATTACAATATTTATTGTTTTAAAGTATTGTTATTATTTTTTTTTAAATATATTTATTGTTGAAATTAAAATAAATTATTTTTTCAGAAGTGTTGCCTTTGACTTATTGATAGTTGATAAAAATTGAATCCTATAATCTAAATAAATTGTATAATAGAAAAGAAATAATCAATGCACATAACTAAATTTTCAAAGGAATAATAGTATATAAAATTATTTATTTTGATTTATTAATATCAATTTAAATATAGTACATATTATAATGTACAACTACAAATTAATCAAGTTCAGGAAGATAAATTTAAAACTATTTTATCCTTTTGACAATATTTTTGATGAATGTATTAGTTGTGAACTATTAATACTGTTTCCAACTTCTTCTTTTAAATTTGGTTCATTTACGGATACACAGAACTTAGTAATAGCAGCTGCAGCTTTGAATAATTTTGCTGTTCGTTGTTTATCCATTTTCTTTTTCCACTAATATTAAAATGAGTAATGTTATTGGTTGGAATTCATAAAATAAAATAACATTCTTAACACTTACGGTTTCATCTCTGGACGGTAATGCTGAGAGGAATGAATTTTTATTTGGATCGGCTATGGCTAAGACTGTTAAACATCCGTCTACTGTAGCTATAACAACTGCTCGTCCATCTTCTGTTGTTTCTATAGCGCTTAGTTCCGCAGGTACACGATAGTTGGCTAACATTTTTGCATCAGTAAGTCTGTGGAGTAATTGTTCGTGTATAAGTGCATAGCATAATACTAAACAGTAAACATCATTAAGAAACTTTAGACAAACCGAAAAACTCTCAATGTTTTCTTTCCACTGTGATAATATAATACATATTCATCGGTTTTGTTAAACATACAAATTACTGTAAATACACCTTCAGCAACTCGTGGTATAAACGTCTTAACAGAGCTGCCTTTTTTAAGTTCCAAAAGCTCTAGACCCCCTCTGGTAGGTGCGTATAATCCGTATTTTCCATCTTTCGTACAAAATCCTCCCCATTTTGGAACTGATTTTAAAAATTTCTTCGTACGGATATCAAACAACATACCTTTGTCAGGATTTATTACAGCGACTAAATTAGCTCGATGTGGCATTGCTACTATAAACATAATATCCTGAAAATGAGAATACATTATTATTTATTCTTACGGTTATATCAAGAAAGATTACCAAACACAACCAGTATTTATTTTTATTAATCATTTATATATGACTTTCAACAAACACTTAACCTTTTTCTTAGCTTTTGATGCATCACAACAATAAAATGTATGGTCATTGGTCAATGTAGATCTTTGAGCTTTGTCACCCCATTAATATAATATGGTTTATTATCAATTAATATTATATTTATATTAATTAAACTATTTAGAAGTCATTATTTTTGCTAAGATTTTTGTTGTTAAACCCTGTTTTTGTATTAAGTATGTGATTTTGGAATTCACTCAAGATATTTATAATTTTATAAAAATGTTTTAATATTTTAAACTGAATAATTAAAATATAGTCTTACATATTTTATTATTTATTTTTAGCATATTATATAGTAATATTTCTCTATTTTTTAATTAACATAGAAAAATGTAATGACTCAATAGAGAAGTATAAAGATAATATTTATTGCATTAAAAAATAAATTAGGTACCTATAGCTTAAAAAGCATTAATGACTAATAGGTATTTATAGTGTCTTTATTACCAAGTCAATTATTGGCTATATCTAAATACTAAATGCTGTTTTAAGTCAAATTCACCAAAGTTATTTATAATACATTAAATACATTATAATATTTAAATATTTTATACTGAATAATTAAGCAAGTTTTAAATAATTTACATCCATTTTTAAATGATCACTATAGACTGTAATGGCTCAATAATTAAAGAAGAAGTATAAGATAACATTTATTGAAATAAAACATACCTACCTTATAGTTTAAAAAGCAATAAAAATTATTAACCATAATGTCTTTATTACTGACTCCGACTATTTATATTGGTAATTACTAATTTACTTTATTTGTAAGATTCAAAACAAAGTTTAATTAATTTTTTTTCTCATTTGTTTTTATATGCTTTAGTTATACTATAATATTTAAAATTTGAACAAATTAAAATACTGTTATTTTTATTCGTCATACAGTCAAAAATAGATATTTTTTTCTAATCATGCTATAGTATTTAGTTTATATTTAATAAATCAAAACATTTTTTATCTTAATATTATTTAAAAATGTAGGTATATGTAATTTAATTTA
Source organism: Aphis gossypii (assembly GCF_020184175.1). Taxonomy (NCBI): domain Eukaryota; kingdom Metazoa; phylum Arthropoda; class Insecta; order Hemiptera; family Aphididae; genus Aphis; species Aphis gossypii. Next base: position 8,469,681 of record NC_065532.1, read on the forward strand.
AATAAGAAAATAAACCCTACTAATTCTTATAACCTTGATTTTTATTTCAGTAGATAAGAATAAAAATAAATAGACATCTGATATAATATGAAAGCCACAAGACTTGACTAAAGAAGATTATCAATTATTGTCTACGATTACAAACACTGAGTATATTCAAATTATAAGTCTATTTTGGTCATTCTGTTTTTCTTTTGTGCTTTATATATTATCTATACATTATACAACTGTCAATGACAAAACATTAAGTCAAAATAGATAAATGTCAAAAAAAAAAAAAACATAAATATAAAAAATATATTTGTTTTTATACATTAATGTAACGAATACATTTATGTATCGATGAATACAAACTAAAATTGCAAATGAACAACTCGTATATTCGAAAAAAAATGCTAATGTTTTACAAAATAAAAACTAAGACTAATTCATATAATAATAGAACAGGGTCCAAACTTGTCATGTCCACAAACCTATGCTGTGCGGATACCATATAAAATTATAATGTTTTAAAAATATGCATAACTACACATTTTTCAAATAATAATAGTAAATAATCTAAAACATTATTATATTATAACAATTATCAAAATGTGTCTACTGAATAATAAGGTACACAAATTAAAGATATTTTATGGTGGAATGAACTAAATCTAATTCCCTAACCTTACGACTATAAGTTTTGAAATGACATATTATAATTTGATGTCAATTACATTGAATTATTTTGGAATGCATTTATATAAAGGTGTCTCTTTGTTTACCTGCATTGAATTACAATTGCAATACCTGTAGGGACAATACTGTTTACATGTATCTAAACTATTATAATTATTATTTTTTGTTTTGCACATGTTTGAACGACTTTTTGAACCAGTAGTTTTTCCTGGTTGTCGTTTATTCCTCTTCGGTATGGCACTATATCTAGTGTCATTCACTGAAACGTTCCAAATACTTTGCAGACAATTATCCCAGGCTTCATTCTTACATTCGTTAATACATGTTGCCACTTGAGAATAATTTATTAAATCCGTACACTTCTCCCTCTGTTGACATTGAACATTATAACTTTCCCAGTCACAAGATCTGACTACACTTACAGCACCACACATGATTAAAGCAACAAAAATATGATTCATTTTGCTTTTTAACAGAAAACAACGTCACCTCTTGTTGGTATATTTATTATTTTATGGTCATTAAATGATCAAATCCTATTTCTGAAATATTAGAAATAATTATTCTGTGTATTAACAGACATCAACATAGAATTTTTATGCAAATTAATTATATTAAATAAAAATAATAAGTTTAATTATACAACAAAACCAAAACTAACCTTGAAATAATAAACCAAACTGAACACTTCTACACACCACCAATATGAGAGACCAACTGTGACTAGGTAGAGGAAGAACACAATTTAATAACTGTAAATAACTATAACTCAATAACTCAGTATTCTATTACTCAAGTCCCTGATCCCTTTCTCCTCACCACATTTAAAAACCTCAGTGCAGCCACACAACATTCCTCTAAACAATACATTCATCTGTACTATTAGCATGAACGTTAAAAACAACTAGTGTACTTATGTCAACACCTATGGATTAGATTTTCATCTACAATCTAAAAAGTACCTACCTAATAAATTATTACTCCATAAAATTAGACTATTTATCCTAAACTTCCCTATTTTAGGGCAGATGTATAGTAACCTACTTGTATCATCCTGTATGTATAAATTGTTGTTGAAATAAGTTATATTTTGTGTATGCATGCTAGTGTGCAGTAGGTTTATTATATATATAATATATAAAAGGGGAGACACATATATTAAATAAATTGGTTTAAATAGACTTTTGTAAATAAATAACCTCTGTTCATAATCATCAAGGAAGGTCAAAATTTATGAATTTGTTATTAGTTGGCCGTTTACAAGTATAAGTATTTATATATATTCTACATCCCAAATATATGGACTCACGTAAGTCCTTGCACCATGCAATAACATCACCGCTTACATTTACATAATTTCATAACTAGTTGTGTTTGGAAACTAGTATTGGGTAAAATAATTTAATTATTCTGTTTTTGAATATCTGAACAACCTTTGTTCTAGGTTTTTTTTTAAAATATGAATTAAATAAATATAAATCTAAAGTGTCAATTAAATGAGTCATACTACAGTGCATAACCTACATAATGCATTAAAATATATGCAATAACTATGCCTACCTTCATTCCAGATTGTTTGAGAACAATTTTAGTTACATATTCACCGTTGGATGCATTAAATATATGAAGTGCTTCTCTGTGACCTTTATCGCTAGCCAGAGCAATCAAATTAAGTCCATCTGCAGTTACGACAAGCTCTTTGAATTCCATACCCGTGACATTACGCACTTGATAATCAAATAAATAAATAGTTTTTCCATCTGGAATAGATCTCACAATGGCTGTAGCATCAATATTCTGCTGGGTTTCTACATTAATTTCTTCTTGTTTTGAAACTGTAAGGCATTTTGTCGCATCGTCTAAAAGCATTATTTGTTGAATTCCAGGTTGTTGTTGCTTAAAAATTACTCGACATAAGATACGATTCCAGATGAGTAAATTTCCAGACTCAGAGCACACTATATATTTTCCATCAGGTGTAATTAATGCTTGAGTAACAATAGCTCCCAATAAATTGTCCGCTAACTGTTGGATTAATCTTCCTGTGTTAATATCCCATATTCCAACACAGCCTCTTGTTACAGTAGCTGCCAGGCCAGAATGTGATAAACTTTAAATTCATTTAAATATTTATTAATCATTTACATATAATTATTTTTAAAACACACATTTTACCTTATAGAATCGATTTGTAGTTCATGTCGATCTATAACATGGACTTGTTCGAATATATTGTTGATGTTCCATACCTTTACTGATCGGTCAATAGATGAAGTTATTACAGAATTCCAATTCCCTGTAGTTAATGGCAAAAGTGATATTATGCGACCAAAATGTGCATCCAATACTTTAATTAGTAGTTCAGTTTCCATATTCCACACATATAACATTTTTCTAAAAACAATTAAACAACCATATATATATATAGAATCATTTTAATGTAGTTATTGAGTTAATAATAGTAGTTTTACACTAACCGAACTCCAGCAACCAAAAACCGTTTGTCAGCTGATAGCATACATGAATTTGATTGCATCATGTTTATAGTAATGTTACGTACTCCATGTGGTAAATGTAACACTTTTGTGCCATCTGAAGACAAATCCCAAATACAAAAACCATTTGAAATTGTACCCAAAAGTGAAGACGAATCCTCGGATAATTTAATTTGAAGCACTGTGCAATTACTAACTGAAATTAATTATTATAATGTTAAAATACAACTTGTGCAATTAAAATATGATAAAAATATTTTTTTACTATGTTCTAAATCTTTAATAAGTTTCCACTCATTGTCAATAAAATCAAATTGAGAAATATCATAAGAATTTTTAGTTGGACAACAATATAATCTTGTTTCTTCTTTATTTATAGCCATAGCACTATGAAAATAAAATTTTGGGCCAGTATTATTATCTTTTGTTGTTTGCATCATCATCCTAGTGTCGTCCATTCTGCCAGACCAAAATATAAAACGATTGCAAGTCAATGTAGTGAATTTTACAGACATTAAAACCCATTGATTAGGATCTTCATTTGTCGAAATTCTAGAAAACAATAATACTAAATAAAAAAATAGTTTATAATAGAGTAATAAAAAACATTAACATTTAAAATATAAGATTCATAAATAGTAGTGGGTTGAATAAATTTTTAAAAATAATTGATTAAGTACTTGGATTCTAAATTTCCCCGCAAGTCATATCTGCACAGTGAAAAAGATCCATGCACAAATAAATGAGTATTTAGCATGTTAACGCCTGAAACCATTTCTCCATTTTCAAAAGGATTTTCAATAACAATAAATTCACTTGTAAGACAGTTCAATAATACAGTCTGTACATAATTTAAATATTTATAAATTATACACAAATCTTAAAATTATCTAAAAATTGTTAATTAACTTGATTATTGTTAGTATAAGCTGCAGCATAGCGATTATCAGGGCTCAAACACAACGCTTGCATAATTCCTTCCAACCCTGGATTTACATTTCTAGTCATATCACTTGTAGATAGATCCCATGTGATAAATCTATTTGATATTGACACAATATATCTGTAATCGGATGTAACTTGAAAATCAAAAACAGCAAATTGATGACCTTCTAGGGAATACTATAGAAATAAAATACAGTAAGTAAAAAAAATTATAACAGTTAACAAAATTAATACTTTTAATGGACCTCCCGGAGTGTGCAAACAATGATAATAAGGTATAAGAGCACAATTATCTGGTCCAAATTTATCACATTCCGCTAATAAACTTTTTATATTTGGATTTGATCCGATTTCTGGTAATAAACGTCCAATTAATTGAGGAGCAAGCATATCAGGAAATTCACCAAGTATTGCTCCTCCTAGTCTTAAAGCATCAGCAACAAGTATTAACTCCCTAAAAATTAAAATTAAAATTAATTTGAAATTCTAGAAAAAGATTTCATTTAGGACATATGGCATCCTAGACCATTGCCATGTCAGATTTGGCATATCCTATAAGGGACAAACACATTATATTTACAAAACCAAAACCTGACCTTTGCCTTGATTTGATCTCATTGCTTATTGACATTTTGAAATAAAAAATATACATTAAATATTTTAAAAAATATAGTAATGAGGTATATGGTTTAAAATAATTTTTTACCTAGTTGCATCTCGGTCATCAATATTTGCACAAGCATCCTCAAAGTCACTTAGAACTGCTTGTAAAGGACATGAGGATAACTTTGCATGCAACCATTGATAATTAAATAACACATTCTTGTACAAATCTTGAAAACGATGTGCTCGTACAAGATGATATGGTAACTCTCCAAACTATGAATTTTATTTAAAACTGTTATTAGTATAAATAATTCTGCTGTTTTATACTAACTTTTCTCAAATTATATCTTGAAGCTGTTCCTTCTTTTGAATAAAATACTAGAGGTTGTACTGGTACTTTTCTATCTGCTGAACCTTCTCTATTTTGTAAGTTAAATCTATGTCTCTGAATTTCTGTATACTTAAATGGTTTTGGATTTCCCCCACCCCAAATTCCTAAATAATAATCAGCTATAGAAGAATGAAAATAGGTAACCATATTCATATTTTTAAAGTATCTTTCTCGAGCCGCATCTCTAAATTGTCTGTAAAACATATTAAAAGACATAAGTATATAATTTGAATTAACTACATTTGAAAATGAATAATATTTTAAATTAATCATACCTATGGTACCAGTTTAATACACTAACACCATCAGCTTCTCTTTCTGATAGGTAATTAGGTAAATCATTTCTAATCCTAGTCCACAGTAAAGGAGGAATTCTCCTGACTGGTGGTAAATGGTATTGATAAACATCATCTAACACTTTGTCATCCAAAGATATTAGATCTTCTAGTTCTGATTCTGACAAACCACTCTTTGACGCTGTTATATATGCTAAGGCATGAAATACAAGAAGTCGGCCGTGTTGCTTTTCAATTCTTTCAAAAAGCATCATAATTGAATCCATCACATTAGATGCTAAATGAGTTTCTTGTGGTTTTGTGTAACTTCGCCAACGGCAAATCTCAGCAAATACTAGTTTGACAAAAATAGGCAAAGAACACTGATTGATAGCATTGGATACAAGTCTCCACTGACAATTTGTCAAATCCCGGTGTGCTGTTTCCATCCATTTCCTATGATATAAATGTATATAACATTAAACTAAAAATAAAGTTTAACATGTTGGTAATATAAATTATTTAAAATAATATGCAAACGATTTACACTTTTAAAAGTATTATATGAGCGTAAAAATCTATAAAAATAAAATTTTTTAGTAAATAATGATACACAATAAAAAAAAACATGTTTAGTTGTATAATTTATAAAAAATAATAATAATTTAATTTATATTATAAGACAAGACAATTCAGTAAATAATTATAAATTACTATAATAAAGCCAATAATAGTTTACCTAATAACTTCTTCAGCTAATTCTTCTCCAAGAGCAGTTACTTCAATAAATTGTTCTCCATCATCAATCATTCTACGCAATACATGGTAATCTCGAGATACATCTGAATTTCCTTCTTCTTTTGCTACAGACACCAACAACTTACAAAACAATTTGTTTAGATAATAATAAAATGTAAAATGTTCTAATAAAAGAAATATTTTTTAAACATACTTTACAGTTATTGGGCAATCTTGTTGGCAACCACGATACATTATTAGTATCTTGGGTACCTGTTAACTGATCCACTGAATCCAAGAACAATACTAAAGGTTGCTCTAGAGTTGCATATGTTAATAAATGTTTAAAATGAGCTGTTAGTGGAACTAAGTCATCAGGTATATCATCAAATGGCAACATATAATTATATGATATTTGTTGACATATAGATATTAATGCTGGTGTTAATGTGCTACTGTCTGGAGTTGTTCCCAAAAATCTTATCACACAAAGTGGCTTAGTGGCTGTTTTATTAAACCATGTTGAATAACTTAAACCTGCAGCCTTTGCTAAGAGTGATGTTTTACCACAACCACCTTCACCAAAAAGTATCATTGGTTTTTCACATTTACTTTTCATATACTGTTCAATATGTTTCAAACTATCTTCACGCCCATAAAAAACCTAAAAAATGAAAATACAATAAAATAAAAATTTCTTAAATATAACTATAAAACCAACTTTAACAGAGTTATGACAAGCATGCAAATGCTGTAATATTTCAGTCACAATTTGCCCTTGAGGACTAGAATCTTCTTTTCTCATTGCTCTGTCCACTAACTTAGTAATATTTTTGTAAAAATGCATTATGAAATTTTGTAAATATTCTTGATGTGTTTCAGTATCTAATCCTTCTCGGCCAATCCATTCAACTGTATATCTAACAAATAAATTAAATATGAATTAAAATTAAAATTCACTATATTCATTACTTTTAACACTATTTTATAAAAAAATTGCTTTTTTGAAATTCTTATAAAATGTAGGTACATGTATTTTACAATACAAAATATGTTAATATTCATCAATCATCAATTACACACCTACATATAAGAAGTATTGGGTAACAAGTAGGTATACTAGCTATAGCATAATTACCTAATTTAATATTCAGGTGCCATTTATTTTATTTATTGTTATGATTTAAGATATTATGTACATATAATAATAATTAACTTGATAAAATTACTTTTGATAATTAGTTGTTTCAATTTTTTGCACAAGACGTTCATCTCGTAAATTTCCTAGTAAACGAGATGCCTCTGTATCAATACTCCTATTAACAATGTCCAAAAAGTTTGAAGCTTTTTTAAGATTTTGGAGATTTATGTTGTTTATGTAGCGTACATAAGCCAGACAGTGATTTTTTGTGTTCTTTACTTTTAATATACCATTTATAACTTCTCTCTCTGTCACTAAATACCAATTCAACAAGTTAAATATAATTAAAGTTGGTAGTAAGCAATTAGATTTTAAATTATTTTATACTTTGTTTCTAGAGTTACCTGACATATAATAATTGTGCATAGTGTCTTTATCAATTTTTCCACTGTTAAATAAACTTATTGAAGATTTCCTAAACAATTTCTGCATTTTAGCTAAAGTATCCCACCAAATGGCTTGATCTTGTTGTTGAAGTTTTGGGATTCGCTGTAAATTAAAATTGCATACAATATTATTGACTTACTACATTAGTTTTTATTTTACTTTATTATTAAAATTGATAAGTATTGAAGAAATTGGTTGCAGAACAGAAATTGGGGGTACAGCGTTGCTATCTTTTCTATACCACATATCTAATAAGGTAACATCTGAACCAACATTAACTAATTCTTCCCTTAATAACTCTAATTCTGATGAAACAATGTATGTAGGAATTGGACGATATCCATATTTTTGTCCGAGAAATACCTGTAATACATAGTAAAAAGCAAAATACATGATAATAAAATATAATTAGGTAGGTACCACCTTTAAGCTAGCTTGTTGTAGTATTAAAGAATTTAAATTATAGTTCAACAAATAACAATTGGAAAATATTAGTAGGTAATTAGAATTCTATGAATACAAAATACTCATATAAACAGAATTTTTTAAATTAACTATTAAGTAATACATAATTATATAAATAAAAACAAACAAACAAACTAGTCTAATAACATGAATAACCAATTAACAATCTTTTTATTAATACCTATAGATTTTTTTTAGTGTTTAGTGTTTGTGAATATAGACTTTTTTTTTTTATATATAGACTGTCAATGAAATAACATAGGTCCAAGATAACCCATAAAGTTTTGACACCAAATAATTTTTTGTGTGAGTACCAAGCTAGTTTGTATCTTGTGCTCTAATTTCTCTTGTATTACATATGTTTTTTAAATCCACTCATAATTCATATTTTTTTATTATAAACAAAATAAAACTAATAAAATTTTTGAAAACAGAATTTTAGCAGGTAAAATATACAATAATCTTAAATTGTCAGCCATTGTCCTATTAAAATTTATTTATTCACAGATCTAGTAGTCTTTTTAATTTTTATTTGAGAAGGTGAGATGACTAAAATAGTTTTTTCCCTTCACTTGAAATATACATGAAACTACTATCAATTTATTATAACTTAATTCCTAATATATAATATTATATACCTATTATAATAGGGCTCAGATTTTAAAGCATAATACGCAACAAGATTGTTTTAAAAGTGCAAAAAAGAAGCATGACCAAAAATTAACATCAACCATAAATTATGTAGTTATAAAAGTGAATAAAAAAATTTGAAATATTAATTTAAATTAAAAAAATGAATTATTTACATGTATTTCCTTAGATTTGCAGTAGTGAAACTGACTATTTTCCAACAGAATATTTTTATACATAGAAAACGAACATCCACCGAAATTATAGGTGCTTACTGCATACTTCATACCAGAGGTTTCAAATTACAACTCTTGAACACTATAACTTAAATTTTGAAACGATCGATATCGATGTTATAAGCATACTGACCATATAGGTAGTAAATAGTAGATACTGAAGGCCTGATGCTAATTATGTAAATCGATAATCTATACGTTTAATATATTTAATAAACAAGCCGATAACGAAAATAATAATAATCCAATACACCTAACCATTTAGTCCGCATTCTGGGTTTTTCCATTTCTTATTAATTCATTTATTTTTATTATTACAAAAGCATACCTAATAAACATATTAAAAATCCACGGCTGGTATAATTTTAAAAAAGCAAAAAAAAAATTGGTGTATTAAGAATCAGAATGATATGAAACGAATTTATCTATAAAAATTAGATCTCTTATATAAAAAAAGAAGTACCTATATGCTTTAAAATCCGAGCCCTAATTTTATATGTTCATGGTAGGTGCATAAACCTGATAAATCTTGTAATTATAATATATACCATATTAAATAATATGAATTGAATGTCGAATCATTTATTTATTAATCATTTACAAAACTAACTGTAGCTCTTAAGGTTATTTTAGCTATATTGTCAATAATTTCTTCAACATCCAATCTTACGTTGTTATGGATGTAAAGCTTTGTAAGCCCATTCAATCTGGACTAAAATTTAAATAATATTCAAAATTTAAACAATTGAAAAATTCCTACAACAAATACTTTATTAGTGAAGAGGGAATATTTACTTCCTTCATAGAATTTTTTATATATGTTTTTAATCTTTTCATAGAAACTAATACAGTGATATAAGCTAAAAAAAAAGGACAAAGGGAGAGATACATCTTCCTCATCTCCTCTGTAAATACCCCATTGCACAGATCATTAAACTTGCCATTGTAATTTGTAGTACCAAGTAGTAGTAGTGGTTGTAAAGGATTTTTAGCTTGAGCTTCGCACACAAAATAAACTATGATGGAATATCGCAATTATTACTTAATATAAAGTAAAGTAAATTGTAGGTATAGTTTTTAATCCTAAGAGGCTCGTAAAATGTATAAACAAAAATTACAGTGCACGTAAACACGGAACGATATTGTTAATATGTAGACGTAATCCTGGATATTAAATGTAAGATACCTTCTTAGATACTTTATAAATGTTTTCACCTCCTAAATCACGTCATCACTACATTAGTCAAGTCTACAAAAGTTTCCATATCCACAACGATCTACTTTTCATAAATGATAAAAATTAGGTATTTTCATCTTAAAGGATTAAGAACTTTATAAAATTTATTTTTTAATAATTTATTGACATTTTTCTGTGATTAAGTAGTAAATTTTTTCCTGTGCAATAATAATATGAAAATAATTAAGTAAAAGGATGTCAGAGCACTTTTGAATTTTTTTTTTAACATTCCAACATATACGTAGACAATTTTTGTCAAATTCTATTAGAACCAATCGTGTAGGTATTGTTTGCTTTAATATTAAAGTGAACATAGAATAGTTAATCCATTTTGCAAGGTTATTGATGAATGGTTATATATATATTAGATATATATACAAGGAAAAGGTTAGGTAGTTATGTTAGGTGTTTGTATAATGTATACAATTATAAACAACGTTTCGAATACTTATATGGTTTTAAATTTTACCACAAAGTTAGGTCCCATTGATAGACGTTGACAGTTTTCAATTTCTTTCATACAAAGTTCAGTTGTCATATGATCGTCTGTGGCTTCATCACGAACACCCCATCTCATATCAACCACCTAAAATTAAAAATTATAAATATATCTTACTAACCGTACCTGGTACCTAGCTATACACCAAGGTCAAATTTACTGTATTGATTTACGAGACTTTTATATTAAGGCTAAATACTTACAAACATGCATGCTATTTTCAATAACAATATTATGGTACACATATACAATATACATTATACATACAGCACACATCAAATATATCATAAAGATATAAGCCATACAGATATATAGCTATGAAGCAAATTTCTGTTTTAAATTTTAAAATCAAATATTATAGAATATCCAATGTTGCATTAAAATCATTTAACATTGCAATGATTTTTTTAATTTTTTACATGGGTATAAAATCAAAGAATAAAATTTTAAAAAAGGGTGGTCCAGCGTGGATGACGCTCTGCTGTATATAGTAGATATCGAGTGAACCTCAGACATAAAGTAGGTCACTATAAAGGATATGTTAATTTTGAATGTAATGATAGATATCATTGTATAAGACAAACGATTCTGAACAGTGATAATTTGTCAGCTTAATATTTATTTTCCAATGGGTGGTGAAAAGGGGGCTTTTAAGTACCTGAATAGGTACCCCAAAAATTAAATCATGTACAGAAATTGCCAATTTAAACAACTGATGTATATTTTAAATTTCTACGACAGTCGAATAATAATTATTTGGTAGTAAATAATCGTTATTTTACATGTGAATATTTGATTTTGTAAAAATTTAAACTTTAGATATAAAACTAAACAAAAACGAATATTTCAAATGTCTATTATATAATTTATAAACAGCCGTAAAATAAGTTGACATATTTCGTAAAAATTTGATCTTTAAACGTTTATAATAAGAAATTGTGACTAACTTTTTTTTTGATTTTTTTTTAACTACAATAAGAACAACTTATAGGAAATCATGTATTAAATTTTGAAGTTTTTTTGAGCACCCAAAATTTATAGCAAAATAGTTTTTATGATTATATTAAAATAATATGTATTAGGTGCAATATTGAAAACGAATTCTACAGACTACAAGTAAATGGAGAAACTAGTAGGTATCAAATATAAACAAGCATTACTTATATAAGCAATGGAACTTATAAAAAAAATTTGAACAATCCTATTTAGCTAATTTACATGTTAACGAAAAATAATTTTAAATTTTATAAATTAATAAGTGTATTGTTATTATTTTATTAATTATTATAGATAAATAGATTATTATCTCTCTATTTAATGTCTATAATTATCTTATACATCTTGACGTATTGTCGTATTGAGATCGAGATTAAGTGTTTATTCTAAACTAGGCAACAGAGTATTTTTAACAGATTTCAACTCCATCCCCATTACGGAATAAATGTACTATACTATACCTACCATAATATTATACTCCCAATTATTTTCCAATGTATTTTACTGTTTTTAATGATTCAAGCACATTAATCTCAAGTAGGTAAATTAAAATGATGTGATGTATATTTTAAAAATAGATTTTACTTACATATAACTCATAAATAAATAACTGCGTTATTAAATAAAAAAAATAAGTTAACATGTTTAGTGAATGTAAACCAACTTGTATACCTACCTATGTTTTTTATTGGTAATTAAATTATTTTCTAAAAATGCAATTTGAAAATAAGATTAGATCAAATTATATAATCATATTGTATCTATGTAGTTACATTTGTATAAAAAAATAAAATTTATGATATAATTTAACGTATTATTTTATAGTAACTATGATATATATTTATAAGTTGTATACTTGTACTAAATAAATAATTTTATAAATTATACCTAACCATAATTTTCATTTACTTTGTATACAAACAATATAAACCACTGATCTACCAACACCACTGTTTATGAGGATTAAGAGCTGTGTAGCTCATAAGCACAAAATATAACCCAAATGCAACCTAAAAGCATGAAAATAAATATCCCATAAGTAGAAAAAAAATTACCTTTTTAATGACTTATAAGTGCAAAAGATATTTACAATATTAGTGTATTTTTATAGGTAGTTAGTCATTATTAATTGACATTTTAAAGAGCTATAAATGAATGAGTTAAATATTAAGATTAGAATTTTGAGTTATTTTAAATTAATTAATAACATAAAATTAAACTTGAAATTTAAAACCCACAGTTTTTAAGTAGTTCAATCTGAGAATTTTTTTTTAATTCGTAAAATACAATTAAATACAATAACACTAAACTGTTTAAACTTCTACTAAACTTCGTCACTATTGTTTTTGAAATATAAAAATACTAAAATATTGAGTGTCAAATTTAATAATAAACTTAAGTAATCTTTAATAATTTAAATACCTATATAGTTAAATAATGAATAGGCTATAATAATCCAGTTGTCGATGCCACTATTGGCCACCACCATAAACCCATAAATATGTAGAATAATAATAATATATTATATCCTTAACTCCTTAAGTACGTAAAATAAAATTAGATTATTACTTACTGCTTATAAATAAACAATTGTATAAAAATATAATAATATTTAAAGCTATAATTTTGAAACGAATATGTCAGATTCTATGCATTTTGCGGTGTCAGATTATTTTCACCTGAAATTCTAATCCATGTTTTTCTCGGCAAAAATCCTTCAATTTTGGATAACATTGAGCCATTAATGTATTTCTCTCCATTGTAGTATCTGAAAGTAATTTTTTTATACATTTTAAATTAATATTTTATTTTACTCTGTTTTTAAATAATTTTCGACATCTCAATTATAACGTGCCTGTAAATGTAGAGCTGGTAAATATTCTAACAATTTTCGAACTAACTGGAGGCAAGTTCTCGAGGGATCCTGCGAAAATTAAGTCTACTGTCCGATCGTCCATAGTATGAAGTTATAATATTTTCAACTTTGTAGTATGTAGTTTAAAATCTTTCATGAATGAAAGTTGGTGGTTGTATTATGTTGGAATGAAGAATCATAACTGCGTGTTTAGTGTTACTATCCCTAGGTTTTGAAGTTTTCAAGAAAGCACTTTTTCATAATAGTTAAACCTAATAATAATAATAATAATAATAATAATAATAATATATATGTGTACTTATGTTTAATGCAAAACTACGATATAGCAACCGTTTGCCTCGTTATTGTTTGTTTATACAGAGCGATTCAACTGTTAAATGTACTTCGTTATAAAAGTTATAATATTATATTGATTTATAATTGCATGTTCTGTAAAGAACACGAAGTTCTAATACAGTGAATGGGGAAGGGTATAGTGTACGTACGAGTAATTGCATTATTTGTGCATTATTTTCAATACATATATATATATATATTAGTTCGTACTTAGTTTTAAATTGATACAAGTCGATACTATTTAGAAAAATGCACTTACTGCTCTTAGACTAAGTAGAATTACTAGATAATATGCGATATGGTGCCTGGCAGCCTGTACGTAATCAGTAAATTGCGTCCCCCAAAAAATTAAAAAGGTCATAGTCATATACTATGTAAATTGCGGGCCGTGTAATTTTAAAACATACGTAAATTACTTCCCTGATCTATTTAAAATGTACATAAATTGCGGCCTGGGGGTCTATTTTTAAACTTTATTGAATACCTACGTCCATTTTCGATCATCTATTCAATTAAGTATAGTTACAAAATAGTATTTTTGAATTCGATCTATAATGAATAGTAATCGTAAATTAATTAATCGATTACTATATTAGGTTGCTCATTTAGTAATTTAATAGAATATTAGATCAGTAATTTGTTTTTTCCTTATCACGGCTCTTAGTGTTAAGTCATAAAACAATTTTTAATAGTTTTTATTTTATTATAAATTTTTATTTAATTTTTTTTTTTTGCGCAAACATTTATAGGTACCTAGTTGAAAAATTATGGATATTCCGATTTCCGGTAGGCTGTACAATTTAAAGATATTAGATAAGTATTAATATTATCTTTAATATTGAACGATGTGATGTGTTGCAGTTAAAAGTTTAAAACGTGTAAATAATGCTTTTTGAATTAATTGAATGTATTAATAATATTTGTATAGATAGTTTTAAAGAATTAAATCACAATCATTTACCTACAAATTTCGAAAATCAATCGACAGAAACTTGACAATAATTTAAAAAGAAAAGCTTTAGACGTAATTCGTGTATGAATAAAAAATATTTAGGAAGGCATACACAAAAATATGAGACCTATATTATACATAGGCCTCAATTTACGTATGTATAAAATATACTCGGGCTGCTGTAATTTACAGAAACAATTTGAAATGGGACGCAATTAGCAGCTACCCAGCCTTTAGTAGCCAGTAGGTACCTATATATCTGTATAAGTTAAAAATGAATGAACAAAATTTAATATTATGTGATGATCATTATGTAAGTAAATTGTAGATTGTAGAATACATAGGTATTATATACCTTAATACCTACTACCTATTAACCTACTTATATAAATATATAATTAAATATTAATAATATATTGTATATTACCATTCATTTATTTATATAGTATTTGAAAATAGTGATCAGTGATCACTGAACATGATGTTTTACAAAATATCATCAAACAAATAAGAATGGTATAATTATTGACAATCGGTGAAATCGAAGTCAATAGAATATCATAATTAGTAAACAACACAAATAAAAATATACATAATATATCAATACAGCCTACAGGTACTTGCTACATGGGCGATGGGCACCAGCTTTAGGTTCATATTTAAGTGTTTAATTTAACCTGTTTATAGAGTTTTAGTCGTTTCAGACATTTCAAAAATTCAAACTCTTGAAGCCTTGAGCACACACCAGTATGCTACTGCCACATCCACATGGCATAGGTATAGCGGCCGTATAGGTGTATCGCTCAATTATTGCTGTCACATGACCCGAACTCACGTGTTAGTAGTAGCAGCTGCTGCCGAGGCCTTGAAGAACGTTATCAATTGTCGTCGCTGATATCGGCTACGAATGGAATTATCTAAGAAAACCGTGTCTGTCAATTTTTATTGACCATTGTTTGTTTTTATTATTGTTCCTATAGGCTATAATAACTTTACGCTGAATAGTCTATTCTGTTTAAAAATTATGAATGAAGTTTTAATTATATTTTAGATGTCTATACTTATATTATGTGTCCGACTATCTAGTATATAATAATTAAGATTACCTATCTCGTCTCCATATTATTGTATTGTTTTCAAATTTTTAAAATATGTTAGGTATTTAGGTTTGCGGAGATATATGTAAAAATGTTTCAATTTTCTGATATTTTTTAAGTGTATAGGTATCTAGTATAGTTTAAGCAAAAGCAATGATTTTAGAAGATAACCAAAATGTTGTCAAACCAAGGGTAAGATTTAAATATATGATTATGTTATTTAATTACAATACATTATTATTAATATAATTTTACACTAGATATTGTATGAATAATAATATATTAATATATTTTATTTAAAACGCAACCTTGCAATTGCCCATAAATTTTAATATAATATAATAATTAATAAAAATTGTCTTATTAATCACATATTTGTTATAATTGAAATTTGATATAGGTACCTACTTATTTTTTTGCTTTGGCGTTTTGATTATTTTAGAACCAATGTTAGATTTCTGAGTTATTCATTATATTTTTATGTACAAAATGTATTATTGAATAATAATTTTTAACTCTTGTGCGGTATTGAAATTATAGTTTTTAGTCTTAAAATCTTAAATTAAAAAATATGAATTAGGTATATCTTGCAGACAAAAAATATTTTTATTAGAAAAATTATTAAAACAAGACTCACCTACCTTTGATTGTTGATTAAATTATAATTATTATAAAGTTGAATATTTATTTACTCAAATTATTTGATTTGTAATGTATACCATTTTATTTTTATCCTTAGAATAGTCGAGCAGCTCGGCCTAAAGTTGTTTACCAATGGACAGTACAAGATGTTCAAAAATGGTTTCGCCGTCATTGTTATGATTATTATGTCTTATATGGAGAAAAATTCTTGCAGGTACCTAATTATTATATAATTAAAAGCATCTTTACTTGAAATCTAATTCAAAACTTATTCTTCCATCAAAATTGAATTGGAAGTATTTATAATATGCTTTTTTTTTAGAATAGAATTATTTTCTAAACATATTATTTTTAGTCATTTTTCTTAATTTTTAATTACAAAAACTGATAAAACTTATTTTTTATCATTTAAAACTAATGACAGTCATTTTATTGTAAAATTTAAAAACAATAAAACATAATTATAAAATTGAGTACCTAAGAATAATAAAACATAACATTCAAGTATAATTTAGCAAAATATCTTATTAGATTTAAATCAAGTTGTTGTACCTATAAATAAATAATTTGTATATCATTATTTATTTTCAGCATGAAATAATTGGACGTGCTTTAATAAGAATTAATGAAAATCAACTATATCGTATGGGCATTATAAATCCAGATCATAGTCAAGAAATTTGCCGTGAAATACTTAAACTACGTCTTAAAACTTATATTTTAGAATTTAGAGATCTGGAACGCAACAATCTTTATGATTAAAACCCAAAGAGGTAATTATTCTAAATCCAATAATTGCATCATATTTAGTAAATCTCCTGTTTGTCTTGAAACTGAATCATCCATTTCAGCTCTTATATTTTGTAAAGACGAATTACCAGTAATTTGACTGAAATCTAAAATATTGTGTTCTGGATTTTTTTCTTCTATTTTGCTGAAATAATTTTTTATTATTATTATTATTATATTTGTATACTTTATATCATAGAATAAATTAAATATTTTGACTTTTATTTATTTCATCTATTCTATTGTTATACAATGATTTTCATTGTATTAATTGATAAATAGCTTGAAAAGTTTGTATGACTTTAAAGTTTAAATTATAGAATCTTAAAAATATAATGTTCTGTAATATTATTTAAAATAATTTAAATTTAAATTTAGTTGAATAAATGTTGTACTCTCATTACCTTTCATTTATATTTAACGGAGTTTCTAATATTTCTAGATCCAAATTATCTATTTCTTCATTATCTTTATCATTTCCCATCAGTTGTGTAACAAAAAGATCCATTTCTTGTTTGTATCCATCACGACTAGTCTGGCCATTAAATAATGGATCTGATGTTTCTTCTGATTGATTAATACTTTTATTAATATTAAAGCTGAAAATAAAAATACATTTTATTTTATTAATGTATTTATTTGTTTTTTTTTTTCAGTTTTACATTGAAAGCCCAAGTGTCGTGAAACGAGGACTATTAGGTTTGATTGAACCTATTTCGGTTTCTACTTTATAAAATGATATTGGATGAAATGTACTGATATCAATAAGAGTACTATTTTTATTGAATACTCTTATAACACCTGGAGCTTCACATCCTGAAATATATTAAAACTATATAATATCTTCATTATTTTTATAAAAACTATTACTTACTTTAAACCATTTTATTATTAAATTACTATTTTTAATATATTATAAGTATACAAATTATTTATTTTTTACAAATCATTATAACTTGCATTTAACTATTTAAGCATAATTGTTGTTTGTTTATATAAAGAATTGAATGTGTTATTTCAATTGTGTATTATTATTGTAAAATTCCTTACTACCATATACATATTATATTTCATCCATTTTAATTAAACATAAATACAAACTTTGATTCATATTATTACTCATGTACTTCAGGGTTCAAACTTTCTTGAGTAAAATTAATACGTAACTATGAAATTTATTTATTAACATATATTTGGGTAAAATTTAAATGTTCTATTATTATTAAATAAGCATTTATTTTAAAATACTTATATAAAATTGAGAAAAAATATTTGTACATGATTTTATTTTTAAAACTTAATTTAACTTATTACTGTTTGCTACTTTGTTACTTTATACTATGTTATTATTGTTATTTTGTCTTTTCTATGGTAATTATTTAATCACTTGTGCTTATTGTAAATCATTACTTAACAGATTGTACAATTTTCTAGTTTAAAAATAAAAAAATAAAATATTTAAAGAAGTTATGTCCTTAATAAATAAAAATTTTATCTGTGGACTAAATATCTATGAAATATGTTACGAACTAATCCTAATAATTTTTTGATAAATATTAATACCATAACTGTGATGCAAATAATAAATTTCA
This sequence comes from Aphis gossypii, assembly GCF_020184175.1. NCBI lineage: Eukaryota > Metazoa > Arthropoda > Insecta > Hemiptera > Aphididae > Aphis > Aphis gossypii. The sequence goes on from NC_065532.1 coordinate 8,488,744, forward strand.
ATCTTAAATAAATTTTAATAGTTCAAATATTTAATGAAGCAAAATATTCACTTTTTAAATATTTTATTTATACTTAAAAAATAAATTACTAAATCTAAAATGTGTACACTAAATTATAAATGTACTTCACCATGTGGAATCATCCATTTGCCAACTGAAACAAATGATCCATTGTATCGCTGTAAACCTTCTTTAATAAATATGGTAACTTTGACATGTATATCTTGCAAATAGTTCAACATTGCATAACGCATTCTAATTATTTCTCCGTTTGTCATTTTCTCAAAAGTCTTAAATAATAAAAAATTATACTTACTCATTCAAATTTCAAGCTAATTAATAGAAGTAACAACCAATTACTTGATAAAAGTTATGTTGAATAACATCTATACTTTGTTTTAATTGATGTGTACTAGCTAATTCACGAATAGAATCTAAATGATTCAATGTAACTAGTAATACTTGCCTCGGACCATTACTCGAGAACATTTGCATTTTAACAGAGGTTTCTATCAAACCCATTAATTTTTCCATACTAGAATCATTTAGTCTCATAATTGAAGAATGAACTGCACAACGTATACTTTTATCTAAAATATCTTTGTTGACAATAGATGTTGGTACTAACAAAAATGGACAGCTAAGTGATGCAGCAATTATGTCATTAAGAACTGCAATAAAAACCAATTTAATTATTACATTTTAGAATATTTGTGTAGATTTGACAAAGGTATTTATCAAAATTATTTAATTTTTAAATGAAAATATCTATTATTTTTATTAATGTCGGTAATAATATTAATAACAGGTTTTATGCTATGTAGGTACCTAATTTAGACTTGTCTATTTGGATTTTTTGTGTTTTCAATCTTTCTGTCACTACATAAATCATTTCACATACTAAATTTAAATATAAAATCGAATACGTCTGTAAAGCCATGTTTAACAATATCAGTAAAATTATTTTAGGTTTAATAATAATTGCACTTAGGTACCTAACAACCTAACTTTAATTTGTTATTATTCAGACTGTTCAGAGGAACCATGGAAACCAAGCGTAATGTATGTTATATTACTACAATAATAATATACAATAGGTAGTAGGTACCTAATACCTGCTACCTGCTCGACGCTCGTAAACAATTGTTATTATTATTATATTGGTTTATAACAACATTAAACCTATAGGATTGATAAAAAGTGATGACCACATTACTTACAGTGTGAACATAATATAATATATAAGTTAGGTATAAATAAGATGTAAACGTGTAACCTTGACCCTATAATATACATAATATAATATGACCAACAATATTTAGTAAATAAATAATTTTCCATAAATTAAACCATGTCAACATTTAAAACAATAATGAATTTAAACGTCCGATTATCATGTTATACGTTAAAGGTATATTTAAAACCGGCAATGTAGGTAGCTGATAATTCAACGACCATAATTAACGCAACTACAGTGAAAAATCGTAGGTATATTATTTCATCTAGTTAAAATTTAAAAAATTAGGTACCAACTAGGTAGGTATGTAATATAGATTAATAAATATTTATTGTAGCAGCTAGCAAATATTACGGAAACATAACGTTTTTCTATGATCCATAATATTATAGTGCAGATGCGCTTTGAACTAGTTATTGTATTGAATCGTTTTTAACGATCCGTCGAATTAATGAATAAAGGTACATAATGTATATTATAGCAGTCCGTAATATAATATAGTTAATTTAAGTGTGCAACACAAGCCTTAAAATACGATAAATCGAGTATTTCGCAATCACCGATGAAGTGGATACTATACGGATTGTAGTAGCAGCTGTGTACGATTCAGAAAATAACATATATTTATAACAGTATGGTTTATTTCGCGGTGCACCAGCCGTCTCGCCGTCTTGGTACTTTCGGATTCGACGTGGAAATTTCAATAACCGAAAATCGTAACGACAATTATATCATTAAATGTACCGTCCACGGTCGACCTATAACTGTGGCGTCCAAACACCTTCAGCCGGATAATATATATAACATGACGTACACAAATCTACAAGAATCCAAGAGAGCGCGGGCCGACATGGTACGATAATTTCGTGTCTCGGCCATTTCCGGATTGCTCGCGAGACGACGACCAATAACCGAGAACTCTGAGGAAAATATAATATAATATCCTTTAATCCCTCGTAGGACCGTGCAATATGTTGCTACTTGCTGGTGAGCGTTGTCGAGGCGTTCGTATTTTACCGCGACAACCGTTTTATTATCGTCAGCCATTTTGCAACAGTTGTTAGTGAAACACCTGATGCGGCGTTGCCGGACTATGGCTGATAACAGACGCGTCGTGTTCAACCGGGGAAATCGGCTGACGGTGGCGCGTCGGAACACTAGGCATAGCCGGAACGGAACGGCCGTTGTTCGGTCCGGCAACGTGGCCACCGCTAGATTTCTCTCATATGTCCCCACCACCCGCCGACCGTTCCCCGCTGGGGTTCACCTCAACAAGCGGCCCGTCTCCCGCACTAACGCTGATCGGTAGCGTAACGTTTGTTTACACTTTGCGTAGCATTGCATTTCGGTCTGTCCGCGTATCGTTACTCGCACGAAAAATTGTTTTCTCCCCGTCGTACCGTTCGCTCCCGTCGCGTAACTATCTCAAACCGTCAGTGTTGTGCACAGAGACCGAACGTTTTGTTTTTCGTGCCGACCGCCGCAGCCGTGCCCGGCGATAATGCCATGTTAACGTCCGCTCGTTGGTTCGATCCGATTCACGTCGTGATGTTAGTTAACAGGACAAATGTGACGAGAAATGAAACGGCATTCGGATGAACACATGGCGTCCGCGGACACTGTCGGCGCATACGCCACCGCCGCCGCGACCCGTTCACCGCCTAGGTCCAGGCCCAACTTGGTGACCATTTCTAATGTCGTCCAGTCGAATTTCGTATCGCAGGCCATAAACAATCCGAACATACAGTTCAATACCGTGCAACCGTTCAGCGCGCCCACAATGCCGGTTCTAGCCATTAATGAAAAGGTTCCCGGTTCGCTACCTGGTGGCTCCGCCATGCCGGCCCTCCACACGATACAGGCGCAACATACTATTCAGCAGATAAGGCAAAAAGTCGTGCCACCCACGACCATAATTCAACAGCAACAGCAGCAGCAGCAGCAACAGCAACAACAACAACAGCAGCAGCAGCAACAGCAGACTCAATTTCAGAGACTCAAGGTCGAAGATGCCCTGTCCTATTTGGATCAGGTGAAATATAAATTTAGTAATCAACCTCAAGTGTACAATGACTTCTTGGACATAATGAAAGAGTTCAAATCACAGAGCATAGACACCCCCGGAGTGATAACACGGGTCTCAAACCTATTCAAAGGTCATCCTGAGCTCATAGTGGGTTTTAATACGTTCCTACCTCCGGGTTATAAAATAGAAATAAAAAATAACGAACTTGGCTTTCATGTTTCTGTGTCGATACCTCAAAGTCCGGCTATTACGTCATCACAGACGATAATACATTCGACAACTCAACACATAATGTCAAGTACCCCAATAGTTACTACTCCACCTGTTACTTTGACTACCACACCGCCTGTAGTAATTAAACCAGCTGGACATTTACCTACCATAAACCAGGTCAATACTACTTCGGTTGTAATAAATCATCATACGACGCACAATAGTGTGACACCGACTGCGCCTACTAGCAGTGTTCATCAAACTCAAATACCTTTGTCTGTAGCTAGTTTAAGCCAAGTGGCATCTAATATACCTCAAGTGTCGATACCTACAACTCAAGAATCAACCAACTCACAAAATCAACCGGTTGAGTTTAATCATGCCATAAATTATGTGAATAAAATAAAAAATCGTTTTCAAGGGCAACCAGAAAAATATAAAAGGTTTTTAGAAATATTACATACTTATCAAAAAGAGCAAAAAACTCATAAAGATAATGTGCCAGTGGCAGAAAAAACATTAACAGAAGCTGAAGTGTATCAGCAAGTTGCCAAATTATTTGAAAACCAAGATGATTTACTATTGGAATTTGGACAGTTTTTACCTGATGCTAAAACTCCTGATGCCAAACAGGCGGCAGAAACAAGCATTGCCCCTCCCAAGAAGACTACTGTTGTTACTAGTGCACCTCCTGTAATTCCTTTGCCACCACCACCTCCCATCAAAAAAGAACATCCGGCTGCTATTCCAGTTGCCAAGGAAATTGTTAAAGAGCCAAGTGTTCCAAACGTAGCTCTCAAAAGAACTTCATCGTTTTCTTCCAGTCAGAATTTACCACCACCTAAAAAACCAAAATCTCCGTTTCCAAGCTTGGGAGATGTATCATATCAAGAAGCATATAAATACGGTACATTAACAGATTTTGCATTTTTTGATCTCGTTAGAAAATCAATTCATAATGCATCTGCGTATGATGATTTCTTGAGGTGCTTAGTTTTATATTACACTGAGGTTATATCTAAATCAGAACTGCTAAATTTAGTACAGCCTTTCCTTGGAAAATACTCAGAACTATTTAGAAGATTTAAAGATTTTATTGGGACTGGTGAAAAAAGCAGTAATGCTGCTACAGTTCCAACAGAAAACAAACTTTGTGGCTTACCGCATTTTTCATTACTTGATCCTGGATCAAATCGCCAAGATAGATCTGCTGGTGATCTACCCACTGATATAGATTATAGCATCTGTAAAAGGTTAGGTGCAAGTTATTGTGCTGTACCCTCAGATTATTTAACTCCTAAATGTAGTGGTAGGACGAAAATGTGTTATGAAGTACTGAATGACACATGGGTTTCTTTTCCTACGTGGTCTGAAGAATCATCATTTGCCACTAGTCGAAAAACTCAATATGAAGAATATATGCATCGGTGTGAAGATGAAAGATTTGAACTCGATCTCGTTATGGAAATAATTTGGCAGCAATATATTGTTTGGAAGAAGTATCAAGAAGATTTAATAGAATGACACCTGATGAAATATCAAAGTTTAAATTGGAAGACTGTAGTTTTGGTAGTGATACAATTTCAATGACAACTAATAGACGAGCTATTAAAAGATTATATGGTGATAAGACACCAGATATACTTGAAGGACTTCAAAAAAATCCATTTTCCGCTATTCCAATAGTTTTAAAAAGATTAAAATCCAAAAATGAAGAATGGAAATTAGCACGAAATACTTTTAATGAAATATGGAGAAGTCAAAATGAAAAGTACTATCTTAAATCATTAGACCATCAAGGTGTTAATTTTAAACAAAGTGACATGAAATTTTTAAGATCAAAATCATTACTAAATGAAATTGAAACTTTATATGATGAGCGTAATGAACAGAGTGACACCAGCACTGGACCTCATATGGTGTTTTCATACCCCGATAAATCAATTATAGATGATGCTGCTAATTTGTTGATTCATCATGTCAAGAGACAAGCAAGCATTAATAAAGAAGATAAACAAAAAATAAAATCACTTATTAGAAGGTTCATTCCCGATATGTTTCGTCATCCGAGGCAAGAGTTAAGTGATGATGAACGTGACGGTCAGAATGATTGTTCTAATAATAATTCACCTGAAACAACTAAAGCATCTTTGCGAGTCTCCGAAGAAAAAGATTTACCTGAGCTTAAAATTACTGACAATGATAAATTAAAAGCACCTGAACATTCTAGTACAGAAGAATGTTATACTTTATTTTATGGCAATAATAATTGGTATTTGTTCCTCAGACTACATCATATACTATGTGATCGCCTTACTCAAATATACAAAAAAGCCTCACAATTACTTCATGAAGAATGTATTTATCAGGCAGCTAGATCAGAAGCTGCATCTTCAAAGCTTAATCTCAACCCCAATTCATCAATTCTGTTAGAAGACTATTATCCTGCTCTACTTGATATGATTAAAAATGTCCTGGACGGCAACATGGATTCAAATACGTATGAAGACACGTTAAGAGAAATGTTTGGTATCCACGCATATATAGGATTTACACTTGATAAGGTTGTTGTTTATGCTGTTCGTCAGTTACAGCATTTAGTATCTGACGAATACTGTCAAGAATGTTATAATTTATTTATAAAAGAAAGTAAAAAGAACGGAACAGGTGGTCTTTGCAGTACAGCATGTCAAAGAGTTGCACAAGAAGCAGCATATCAACGTAGAGCTGAAGCTGCCTTAAGTAATGATAACAATTGCTATAAAATACTTATTTACAAATCTAACTGCAAACTGACGTTTGAGTTACTGGATACAGACACAGATGATAATCAGGACAGTGGTAAATGGACAAGTTTTGATAACGAACCACTATCTGAAACTAATGATGATAAGCAAGAAGAAAACCAAAGTCCTAAAGATTAAATATTCAATATACTAAAATGATCTAACTTTAAATAACCAAGTATTCTTTACTTTAATTATTATTTATTATTATTAATTTTTTTTACATAAATTGTGTTTCTACTACAATATGTAGCCTATTTTTTTCTTGCTCTGTATTGATTCCAAAGTCTCGTCTGAACTATTACTTTAAAAGGTAATGTTTTTTTTTATAAAATTATAAAATGTATAACTATGTTACTAATAATTTTTTTATGTTTCAGTTTTGTGTTACATTTGTATATAACTATTCATTGACATTTGATGAGAATCAAAAAGCCAGTTGCCACATATTTTTTTTTCATAAAAGTAAGAATATGTTTATTTGATATTTGTTAGTGTTAAAGAAAATTGTGTTAACCAGATTTTTAATTTATTTTGTCAAGCCTAGTTTTTATATTCAAATAAATTTTGGGTATAATGTATTTTTGTAATAAAATAATACTTATGTATTAAATTTACAGTAAATTTTTTTGTTTTCCAGAAAAATATCAAATCAATTTCTCGAAAATTTGTTGGTTGAATATTCAAGAAATAATCAAGGTAATTTAATGAATATTTTAAATATGATGTAAAGATTGTTAATCCCCTTATTTCTTATATTAATAGTAATGATTGTTAATATCCTCTCAAATCACATAAAAATACTTTAATTTTTATAAAATCTGTGTTATATTTTTATTGAAGCTTCATTGAAGTCTAGAATAGTTCATTATGGTACCATGTTTGTTTATATAAAAATAATGTTATTTCCGAAGTTTAGATAAACCATCTATTAAAATAATTTGATTTGTTGAATATGACCAATTAATAATTTAAAAGGAAAAATTTTATTGTTAGCATAAACTAATGTAAAAAGTCATGTGTGTATAGCTGTTTATATTTTGTCAATAATATTTGACATCAGTTAATGTTAAAAAAAAAAGAAAAAAGGAACTTTATTTCAACAATTTGACACGTCATTGCAACATGTTAAATATAAATTAGTAATTCTCAATTTTTAATTATTCAATTAATAACTCATTTTGTTGCTACTATTTTTAACTTATGAGGAAAATATAATTTTTCAGCTTTTATTTAGGCTCCTTTGTATTTTAAATAGTTATATTAAAAAATATTAATTATTGAATAATATTTAACAAACCCATTTAATTTGAATCTATTTAATATAATGTGAAACTAATTAATTTGTTTTTTTTTCAGCAACCCAATTACCATCCATTCTCATAACAGTGGATAGTCATTTTATATACTACATTGTAATCACTGAAAAGCATTAATTTGTACATTTTTACTATTGTTTAAAAAATTAATATTATGTATAGATATACTGTATTTATGTATATTTTTTTATTTTAATTTTTCTGTAGAAAATAGATGAATATTTTAATCAGTTACCAATGGATGTTTTTTAGAACACCAATAGGAACAATATTGTGAAAATTGTGAAATTGAATTTCACTATTAGAACAAATAACCAATTTTATTAAGAATCTATACTTTAAACTGTGAATGTAGGGACTTAGCATAAAATAAATTATAGTTTTAAATTTAATATCATGCAGCAATAGCAAATCATGTTCAAATGTGGGTTCTTCCATTGTGCATAGGTTTTTTTAAAATCTGTAAACAAAAAATGTGTAATTATTTTGTTACAATTTTTTGTATTTATAGCATATAATGGTGTAAATAATTTATATATTTTTCATTATAAATAATTTCTTAACTTGTAGAAATGATTGAATTTATAATTGTATTATACATGCCATAGAAATGTTAATATTTATTTAATAAATAGGAAAATATTTTTTAGAGAGTAGTATTTTTAATGAATTTTAAAATAGGCATGAAAATTTATGATAATATATTCGTATGAATAAAAATGTCAATGAAATTGCCATTTACTGAATTGATATCCTTGGTTGCTTGTAAATTGTAATATGTTTATTACAGTTTTTTTTTTAAAATTTAATTGAATTGTTTGCATTATATTTTTTTTATTTTTAGTTTGTTTATATATATATTGATTAATTTATTTGGAAAGAATTAATTAAAGTTTTATTTTATACTTTTTGAATTTACTTTTATACTTTACCGTAATTCTTGTAAACAATCAAACGTCATGTGAATATTATAAAATATTAATTTGAAAAAAAATTTATTTAAATGAGTTTTATACACAATTTACAATTTAGTTACTTCAAACAATTTTAATATGAAACTAAAAATACATTTTTGATTAATTCCTACTTTACCCATAATAAATACCAAAAGGTACTTAATTAAGGCTGAAAATGGGTTATTGAAGACTGGTTTTAAATTATTAGACTTATGTTAAACATAAATTACTAATAAACAATGTTTAATTGATTAATCAAGTAAAAGTATATCTATGAGTATTTTTTATTAATATTAGCATTTAGCAATAAGCAAAATCATATATTCTTTATACTATTTCATATTCATACTACTTGTACTGTATTTTAATTTTTTTTTTCTTAAGCAATCAAGTATCAAACAACAAATATTATAATTTAAAAATAGATACTCATAAAAATTAGTAACATGGTAATACAAAAATTATTATATGTTCTATTTAAGTTTAAAAATATTCATTGCCTTACATTGGTGTTATTATTATAAGATAATTATAATAATATAATTTTAAATAAAACTTCACAAACCATGATATTCAATACATCCTTTATATCCTTAAACATTCAATAAGTCAATGAGAAATGATGACTTAATTGACATTTTTTTTTTATGAATAAGAAATTAACTTTTTATCTAAAACATTTTATGAATAATTAAAGTGAATTTTATATTTTTATATAAAACAAGAAAATATAAAATTTGAAATAAATTGATGTATTTGTAATGATAGAATTACATTTAATAACAGGCATCCAGCCTTTATATTGTAAACCACATTATTTTAAAATTGTGAAACTATAATATGTAAATTGTTAATAAGTAGCATTATAACTGTAAAAATTACATATATTTATCACTTATCAAAAAGTAGAATTTTACCTGTACAGATTTATTTGTAACTTATCAATAATCTAAATTATATTTTATATTATTATATTATGTCCATACAAATTACAAATCATTTAATATGTAGTATTATGTGCGACATGATTAAAATTTGTTGTTTATTGTTAAATGGTGTATTTGTGAATTTTGACTTTGACCAGAATTTTCTTTCTCTAAACAATGCATCTGTAATCACATAAGTTATATATTTAAAAAAAATAATTATTCAACCAATTTGAACAGAGCTGCAAAATTACTAACAAATATTAAATATCAATAAATTGTATATTATATAATTTGTCAAAAAATATCATGTTGGATTTAGAATACTTAGATCTGACAGATCTGTACTCCAATGAGTCCGGCCTCCAACACGTTAGCCGAACATTCAATAAAAGAGTAATCACTATAAATATCGTTATTACTTATTTCTCAGCATACGAGAATACGACGAACAATCATTAATATTCAATATATTTTACAAGTGAATGCCATTAATCATTATCAGTCAATCTTTTCTATAGTTATAAAAACGTGGAAGTGGAAATTATATTATTTTAAGGCATTCAAAGCGTTTGTAAAATATAAACTACCTATTAGGTATTTGTTATTATGTTATTCGTGTTTTGTAATCAATGTTCAATAAACAATAGATATTAGATATTAAACGTGAAACCGTTTACTGTTTAGTTATTCCGAATTCCATTATTTTTTTTTATTATAGATTGATTACAAAAAAGATCACGTGCGTTTTAAAAGATAAAAAGTAAAACTATATACCGAAAACTATTGTACCGGGTACCACACTGTACTATTTACAGGTTAAGATGCCATGTAAGTTTAATTTTTTTCTTCCATGAAAACCAAAGCATCCCCGGCCCCTTCACTTCTATCGTCGTTTGATTTTCACGTCTTTTCACTCTCTGAACGTGATACTCGACCACGTTATTTAGCGAGTGTTAATTTATTTTAGATTTTTGTATTTCTAGTTACAATTCTCATTTCAAATGGCTCCTGCTGCTAAACAGGTAATGTGTTTAATTTATATTCTTTAGATTATAAATTTAATTTGTGTTAGAAATACTGAAGTACTTGCACATAATTTACGGCTGATCGTCTTGTACTCGTGTTTAAAACTCGTGTTATTTTTCTACTTTTTTTAGATAACATTAATTTTATGTAACCTTTGCTTAATGTAATTAAATTAAATTTATTTTAAACCATAATTTTATTTATAAATAATTGAGTTAAATGGTATTTTTTTTTAGGCTAAAGCCGCTGGTGGGGAAAAAAAGCCTGCGGCTAAGAAGCCGCAGGCCCAGCAACCTGCTAAGGCCAAACAGGAAGCACCTAAGCCAAAAGCTGAACCTAAGGCTCAGCCCAAAAAGGCTGAACCAGTAGTCGAACCAAAACAACAAGCTAAAAAGGACACCAAACAACAAGCTCCCAAGGCTCAACCTGCACAAAAATCGGCTAAGGAACAACCCAAGAAGGAAACTGTAATTTTTCTTATTAAATACTTTACTTGGTAATTATTTTAAATTTAAAAATTAATTTTTTTTTTTTTTTAAGGCACCTGCACCAAAGAAGGTTGCACCAAAAGCAAGCCAAGACAGTAAGAAGCCTGCTCCACAACAACCAGCTAAGGCTAATGCTAAAGCTGAACCAGCTAAGGAAAAACCCAAGGCTGGCAAAGCTGATCCTAAAGCTAAAAAAGCTGAACCAGCGAAAGCTAAAGAGCCTGAAGTTAAACAAACCAAGAAGGCTCAACAACAAGCAGCACCAGCTAAGGGTAAGAAAGAAGAACCCAAAAAAGTGAAAGAAGAACCCAAGAGCAAAGCTACTAAACGTCCAGCTGAAGAAGTTCCTAAAGCTGTCAAAAAAGATAAAAAAGAACCTGCTAAAGTTGAAAAGAAATCTGAACCTGCCAAAGGTGCCAAGAAAGAACCTGAAGCTGCCAAAAAAACTCCCGCTGCTGCCAAGAAGCCAGTTGATAAAAAACCCGCTGATAAGGCACCAGTTGAGAAAAAACCTGCTGCTCCTGCCCCAGCCAAAAAACCTTTGACTGCTGCAGTGACCGTTAAGAAGACAGTAGCTCCACCCACATTAAAGAAAGCACCTGGCGCACCTAAAAAACTCACTTTAACCAAAAAACCCAACACTGCACAGAAAAAACCTAAGGCGACATTGAGAGGTAAAGGAACTGCTTTGAAAAAGAAGAAGGAAACTAGAAAAATGACGATCGATTGTACTCATCCTGTGGAAGACAGTATTATGGATGTCAATAACTTTGTAAGACTAAATTTTGTTTTTTTTTTGTTTTTATAATACTATATAGTTTATATTTGTTTATAGGAAAAATTCCTTCAAGAACGAATGAAGTATAACGGAAAAACTAATAACTTTGGTAATGTAATTTCATTGGAAAAGACAAAAACCAAAATTATTGTCAATTCTGATGTACCTTTCACAAAGAGGTATGTAACAATCATAATATCATACAATATCAAATATTTTTATAAATAAGGGTTATTTATAATACATTATAATTTTAGATACTTGAAATATTTAACAAAGAAATACTTGAAGAAGAATAATTTGAGAGATTGGTTGAGGGTAGTCCATAGTGGACCAGACAGCTATGAGCTCAGATACTTCCAGGTAAACAATTTTAATTTATATTTAATAGTATTTATTATGATAAAATATGTTCATTTTATTGATTTATTATCGGGTCTCGACAATATTCTGTATTTATTTCATTATGTGACTCATAGTGTAAATGTGGTTATAAAGCCAAGGGTGTTGTATAAATTTCAGGAATATCATTTAAAGTTAAAATCGAAAATAATAAAAAAACAAATCTATATTTTATTTAAAATTATTAGAAAATGATAAATGTCAAATGGATATGACTTACAAATGTACATCTTATCAGATTTTCTTTGTACCAAATCCATTTTGTATTGTCAGTTTTTTAATGACCCGGTTAATTGTTATTGTTTATGATAGTTCTAACTTTAAAATTTTTAGAGCAAACAGATAACTTTTTACCTTAAAATTTAAAAATATGTCAATTTTTACTAATTGCACAAAATAGATTTTGATTATAAATTTGGTATGATTTACATTATTTGTAAAACTGAGATAACACAGCCTTGGAAGTGAATGTACTAAGGCTAGGATTACACTACGCGTTTTGTCGGTTACTGACCAAATGGAGCCAAACCGCAACACATTAAAACTAAAATAAGTTAAAATATAAAACGCGTTATCAGAGCCAAACTAGACCGATTTACAGAACTGTATAAAACCATCGAGACGCCAAAAGCAAAACGCATAGTGTGATTCTAGCCTAATAGGTTATGCTTATGATCTTCTTTCATTGTGTTTATTTAATTTTGGTATATTATCATAACACATTTCAATCGTTTTTTTTTAATATATAAATTCACTTACTACATACCTTGTTAGCTGAGAGATTAAGCCTGCTCAACAGATGAGTTTAATGTACAATACTTAGAGGCTATGGGTCCCCTACCCATCACCTGTTGTGGATAGTGGTTTTTTTTTACAAGCACCTGTCAGTCAGTTGTGATGTAGTCAAGTCTCAACAAATAGAGTAAAGAGTACCTATATTTACAATGGTTAAAACATCAGTTAATTTTTTTTTGATAATTTACAAACATAAAATCAGTATTAATTAAGTTTTATGTATAACACTTGAAAGTATGAAATATTTAGAAACAGTTTTATTCCTATTGTTATAGTATAAATTGATGTACAAGTATACAATACTATAGTAAGGCCATCAAAAAGTGAACTGCAATACTAATTCTCTGGGTGGCTGAATTTCATCCGAGTTTCTACAACTATTTGTCACAGCTCACTTTTCACTGGCCATATCACCCCGTACTATAGTAGTTTCAAACAGAATCCCTGGTTATGCTTAAATACACCACTAGTAACATGACGATCACAGCTCACTTTTTGCTGGCCATACTTTAAGTTGTAACCCTAGTTCTCAATGTGGACAAAGTGCTTTACCTCTAATGCCTGTTTCACGAAAAAAAAAACTCCCGGATAATGGTAAAGGGAATGAGTGAAAGGTTAAAAATCAAGAAATAACAAAATCGCTGCGCTAGCTTACTTAATTCTTTGCTAAACTAGTTGAAGTCTACTTTTTAAATTATTTACCCTACCCATTAATTATTATAATATTTAGTGTATTTTATCATAAATAAATCTTAAATATACAACTCACAAATTAAGAAGTTTCGAAGAGTGGATTTTCTCTTGCTGATGTTTGCATATTGTTTTGCATAGTTTATAAATATATTTGTTATAATGAATTTAAACTTTTACCAGCCACTCTGTATCTATGTATATAACTAATTTACAGTTTTAAGATCACCAAATGTATCCATATAATTGCTATAAATTTCTAATCATTTAATTTGTAAAATGTTTGTTACAGATCAATAATGCTGAAGATGATGACGAAGAGGATAATGCTGATTAAAGATTGAAAACAAATTTTATTTTTAATTGTTTGACTCCTTGTACATCGTCTTATTCATAATAAAAAAAAAAAAACATATATATATACATATTTTTACTTATTTTTATATTACATACTATTTGTTTCCAATATGGAATTGTGATGTGACTAAGCTTGATTTATATATAATGAATAATTATATATTAATTCCATATAAGGTTTTAATTACATACTTATAAAATATTAGTTTTATATATTTTATAGTAATAACAAGAGAAACATAAAAATATTTTATTGATTTTAAGTATTTATAATGGTAATTTTTTTTTATCCAAACTAATAGAAAATAAATGTTAAAACTGCAGCAAAAAGATTTATTAAACTTTTAAAAGAGCTACTTATCACTGGAATATTACACTCATTAAAATAATTACTATTAACTAAAAGTTATATCATGTTTTCGGTTTTCTACGTTTTAACTAATTAATGTATAATCACAATATTTTCTAAAGCACTTTAATAATAACTGCAGGCAAGTATAAAAGTATTTAAGCATAATCTGACATTTAGATGTTGAATAATGAATAGTATTTAGTATTTTTAAATAATTCTTAATTTAAATTATTTATATACTTATTACATTTTTAAATAATTTTAAAAATGTTGCCTGAGCTGACAATATATTTTAGGGTGTTTATAATGGCTAGGATAATCTATGTTTTCAATGTTATAAAATATAGAGTTCTAACTGGGAATTTCGAATACTTAATACTTATTTTAAAGCCGAACGACTTTGTTTTTCAATTTAAATTTTGTAATATGTTTTAAAGAAAAAGTTAATGTACCAAAACCAATTAATAAAGTTTTTCATTTTAATAACTAACAATGAAAAACTTAATACTCTACGATAACTTTTGTACAAAATATAGTTTAATTTAGTTACCATAATAATTAATACAAAAATAAATTTAAAATAGCAATTTAAATTTGTTATAACTTATTTAAAGTTTGTAGTACTTTTCAAAATAATCAGGAAAGAATCATTTTTACGATCTAATAGCTAGTGAGTTATGGAGTGTTTGACAAAATTAATATAATTTATATGTTTTAATTCAAAAATGAATAATTGTAGAAATTTTAAGTTTTCACTGAAATATTCCTACTAGAATGACGGGATGTATATGATAATACAACTTTCAAAATTAATTAGATTTAATAAATGACTTGTGTTATTTATAAACATTCACATTTTTTACTTTTTTGTTTTTTTTTTTCCATTAAAATTTTAATATTTGAATAAAAGTACTTGAAAATGTATTAAAAGATTCCTCAAAAAGTAGTCATAATAGTACTGCTCTTACCATAAATAAAATACATCAAAAAATACTGACATTTTTTTCAACGAAATGTTGTCAAAATCACTCAAAATATGTAAATTATGTTGTTGAATAACTATTTTATAATTTTAAAGAATTTAATAAAATAATATAAAACTAAAAAAAATCTAGTGCTACAACCAAAAGCTCCGGAGTGATCTGTTTATTTCACTTAATTTGAAATTAGACAACTCCAAACTTACTCATATTTCGTTTATTAAATAACGGAGAAGTACTTTTGTTGCACCTATTTGTGTATAAATTTTTTTCTTATCATATCAATTTAAAAAACGATTTTGTTAAAAATTGAGTCATCTGGTTGTTGCATTAGATCCCTCAATTATCAAATAATTGCATAATATTATAACATTTATGAACATTATAATACCTACTTTTAATAGAAAAAAACTGTTCTCACCTGAGACAGTTTTCAGACTCCATACCTGCCAAATGGCAAATACCTATTTATAATGTATATTTTATGGTATCTAAATGTTATTATTAATAGTATTATGTACATGGCGCGTAATTCCTGAAAATATATATTACCTATATGTGTATATATATGAATATCACATAGGTAATAGAATACAAAACTATCAAATAAATAATAATCACTACTAATACATAAGAATTGAACGTTTACGTCTAAGATTAAGTTATTGGTAAATAATAATGCATGTATATTATATCGTAATTCGTAGGCATATAGTCATAGAATTTGATTTTTATGCAATTTCACTATATGCCTTGTGTCTAGGCATTTAACTAATTAATGTCTACTCCAAGTCAGGCAAATAATAAAAATAAAACATTTTGTTCTATTATAAAAAATATTTAACTATATTTTCTACTAATAATTTATTGTCGTATTGTTTAAAAAAAAAAAAACTATGTATTAAATTAGTGAAATTGCATAAAAATCAAATTCTTTGCCTACGACATCTCGTCATGTATAATATGAACATAACAAATAAAAATAGAATTGTGTACATTTTCAAATGCATATTTCCATGATTATTAAACACGCAAGAAAAATATTTTGTGGTACCTACCTTCAAATCCACAAGTCCACAACACTACAGCGTAAGTATAAATTATAATATATATAAGTATCATTTTTATTAATGATAAAAATAAATATTTTTCATTGTTTTTCATATGGGTACATAATAATATAACAATATAATATAGTAAAAAGTAATTTATAGTCAGACATTATCGTATTGTAAAATATGGAAAGGAGGTACATCATAAATATAGTATATGATATATATAGGTAATATCGTGTGCTGCACGAAAATCATGATATAAATTTTAAATACGATGAGGGGTCTTTTATTATTGTACCTAATTGGTTTGGTAGGACGAAATCAACACGGGCAACCAATTCGCAATAATTATTGTTATAGTTATTGTCAACGAGTGAGTATATTAGATTTACTATGGTTCTCATACATTATATCCATCCTGTATTCCTGTGATATTCATTTACCACTATCTGGAACAGTGGGACATCACAATTATCTCTCGATTCTCATATAGTCGACAGTCGTACAGTTTTGAACTTCCTAATAGTGTTTTTTCCGAATAATAATATAATGTAGGTACCTAGGTAAGTCTGAGCCTTGAGGAACTTTTAGTACTTATAGTGAGAGTGTAGTCTGGTGTAATGGTGTGAGTTACAAGTTTACAACCGTACATTTCGCTATTTTGATAATATATTAATATGTAATTCAGTATTGTATGGATTTTTTTTTTTAAGTTTAATTTTGAGTAATGATTTAGAAATTTAGATAAAAGAGAATTGGTACCCAACAATACAAATTGTTAACTTATTACTTACCAGTAAACTGTACTTTGCTCAAATCGATCAAAATGTTAACAGTTTTTATCTATATAGTTAAGTAAAACAAAAAAGTGGCATAATTTAATTCCTTATAGTGATATACTGATATTCATAGTTTCGAAATTACTAACCATTTACGGATGTATAATAATATTAAATACCTAATATATTGGTTGCGTGGCTACATGATTACATGCTATATTGTATAATCATGTTATTTCGTCGTAATAATGGTGTAATATTATGGACTATTTATGGTATTTATATCGGCTATTTAGAAATTTTGCAGATGTCTGTATTGCATCTTTGTTACTCGGCCGAAATGTTTGAAATACTTTTGATTAGCTTAAAATTTTGGCTGCGATTTTTCGAAATCACATATCAATGTACGTTGTTTCAGAAATTAACGTGGAATGCTATATAATTTACCATTAGCAATAAAATCCCCACTACTTTATCTAACCTTACACATTTAAAATTGACAAAAATGTTCATCATTTAAATTTTAAACAAATTACGAATTTTTTATGATTAAAAATTGTTTTACAATTGTATAACCTTTAAAATTTTTATAGTTTTATGTAAATAAAAACATGTGGGTAAATACAATATTTTAATGTTTTTGACATAAAAACTTCAATATCAACCAATTTAAAATATGAAAACAATAAGTATTAACCATCCACGGTCTATCACTATATAATATTTTGGTTTTGATAGTTCTGAAAGACTTAGACAATAAAATTACGGTCGAATGATTTTACGAGTTTACGACAGATACGAATTTATGATTGAAGGTAATCACAACCACAAGTCAATCATTACTTTGTGCTTTTAAGTTATAAATAGAGAAATGTGCAAATGTGAGAGGGATAGTTCCTAAACTCATTTTTTTTCAGTTCTCACGATGGTTATACTTAATTTTTTAGTAGTTAAATAAATTTTATTTAGTATTTACTATTTACTATATTAAAAAACTGTTATGAGATAAAAAATAATAATACAAATTTTTTTTTATATCAAGTGAAAAAAATGTGAGCGATAAGCGTATGTTGTTGTTGTTTTACGTCAAACAACACGTAGGTACCTATCAAACGTAAAAATAAAATAGGTTATTGTATGAAATTATAAGACATTAAAAAATATTTAAAAATCGAAAATTCAAGTTTACTTTTCAATTTATAGGAGCAATATACTCGTAGTCAATATGTATAGTAGGTAGTAGGTACCAATAGATCGATGGATTAATGGAAAATTGCATAAACTATCATTGTGATTATTGAACCAATTTTCTTTCTAGTTTAGATATACCTAAATAAACAAATACCTAGATTATACATTTATTATTTTTTAGTTTATAGGGAATGGGTCAGCATGTTTGGTACTGTAAATTTTGCAAATAATATGAAGTTTGCGCACACCACCTCTGGAGGGATTTTTTTACTCGATTTAGGCGTATACATTTTTTAAAAATTATCTTTGATGACGAACGGCCGACCGACTTGGCCCGGCCGTTTTCAGGAAAAAAACAATGGCACACAGTAATGTTTTTTTGGATCGCGCGATTACGAGACAAGGACCTACGCCAACACGGACGTCAGCTGTACTCTGTGCAGTCCGGCAACGGGAACAAAGGAGACCATCAGCGATGAAGCTACACTGCTGCGCAGTAAGCAATGGCCAATGCCCAACGGGTCTTATTGTACTCTTATAATATTATCGTCGCAGTTTCCGCCGCGATCAGCTGAGTCGATACACTCAGGTCCGGCAATCGTGGCGCTCGAAATTCCAACGGGATTCGGCCGAAAGGGCCGCGGTCCTGCAACGTCATTGGCGGCGGCTGGCGGCCTTCTGCACGTCGTCCATCAGCCGACCGACGTCCGTCCACCCGGCCATCGCGGCCGTCCGCGGGTGTCCAGTGAGTGGGTCGTACGGTTGGTACGGTTGGTCGGTCAGCTGACGCCCGCGCCCCGCACGGCCGTGTCCAACGAAAACAACAAACCCCGTACTCCGCCGCTCCACGGCTAACGACGTATATTGTCATTGTTATTTGTTACTACTCATACTAGTCATACTGCTGTTATTGTAAGCTCGTTTATTGCGTTTGATCCGCTGCTGTTCGTTGCCTTGTTCCTCCGTCAGTCGATACAGACCGTTTCCGTTTGTCGGGTCGTCTATCGTCGACTTTCGTTTTGTTAAGTTCCGCGCTACACATTTACACCATGAAGTTCCAGTACAAAGAAGACAACGTTTTCGAGAAAAGGAAGACTGAGGGCGAGAAAATCAGGAAGAAGTATCCCGACAGAGTCCCGGTGAGACGGAGTTCCGATGACGATGACGGCTGTTCGGAATTCATGATACGTCCCAAACGTTTTTCCCTTTTCGTTTTCCTACTTTCCCCATAGTAACGTTGGCCATTGTCCACGACGTGACTCGTTTATTTTTATCGAGGCAAAGGTCAATGTCAGGTTTCTCTGATTTGATTTTTACTCCGCCACCGCCGCCGCCGTCATCGTTGTTGTTGTTGTTTTTGTTTGTTGTTGATCATTGTCGTCTTATTTGTAATTACGTTTTAATTTAATTTTACAGGTGATCGTCGAAAAGGCCCCAAAATCGCGTATCGGTGAGCTCGATAAGAAAAAGTACCTGGTACCCTCCGATCTAACGGTCGGACAGTTCTACTTCCTCATCAGAAAGCGAGTTCACTTACGTCCAGAAGACGCCCTATTCTTTTTCGTCAACAACGTCATTCCACCAACCAGTGCCACAATGGGATCATTATACAATGTAAGTGTTCCCAAGGTCAATACTTAAATACCTTTTATTCATATTTTGAACCTTTTTTTTTATTGTTTTACAGGATCACCGCGAAGAAGATTATTTCTTGTACATCGCATATAGTGATGAAAACGTTTATGGACAAGTATAATTCACTTTGGAAATGTCAATTGGTTGTTTTTTCATTGTTCATTTCAAAATGCACTCCTTGAATACATAATGACCTAAAAAAAGAAATAAAATGTATTAAAAATTGGTCAATATATTATACCAAAAACAAAAAAAAAATAATAATACTATTATTATGTTCATAATATAAGCCCCTCATACATGGTGGTATAAATTTATTTTATATTGCGATAAAAAGTATGAGATGTTAATGTATTGTTAGATACTATGTAAATTTAATTTTGCTAAAATATTAACCTTTGTTTGATTTCTTATTATTTTTATTAAGCTTATTATGACTTGTTTATAAGATATTTATATCTAAATGTTTTGGTGTGCTAATCCTGTGTGTAAAAATATTTTAAATTATTTTGTCATTTCAGAAATGATTAGCATTACAAACATTTGGCCACTCATCCTGTATATACTTATAATTATTTAAAATAAATTCTTTATTATATATTAGTAATATTAATTGTGTATTTGTTTATTAAACCACTCATATGTATTATATACATAAATACATAATACATATAGTTTTAAAATAAAACTTGATAGACTAGCAAAAGTATTTTTTTTTCTTATGACTGTAATTATATTGAACACATCTTTAATTTTTAAGATTATTGATAAGTTATTATTTATCTTAAAATGACAGTATTTAATAGAAGCAGATTAAATAATAAAAAAATGATTATTTAAATATAAATTATATAAGTAAATTAATTCAAACAAGTTAATTAATCTATTTTGTATTTAATGTCTATCAAACATGAAACTATAATATTCTTGATTAGTTTAAATTCAACTACTGCATTTATGTAAACATTATTGTAATTGATCAATTATAATTATGGATTTCTACTCAAATGTTATGTAATTGACCAATTATAATTTTACATATCTATTCAAATTTTATTAATTGATGTATAGACGGAAATTGGAATTGTCTCCTCAATTATTCTCGTTATACAAAAAAAATTGAAAGTACAAGTGTTCAAAAAAATTTGTTTTTTCAATTGAAAAATATCAAGGTTACATCTCATGATGATGCAAGATAAAATTTTATTTATAATGATTTCATTGTTCATATACGTTATCTTAGTAACGATAAAAATCACAATTTTGATTAATGTTTATGTAATTAAGTGAACGTATTTGTTAGGTATGTCAGTATGTCACTAAAGAATATGGATACAAGGTTAAAAAGAGACCTGGTAGACAAACTCAATAAATGTGGTATATTGTGTAAGTAAAAATAATAATTAACAAATTATTATGTAAAACATTCTTATGTTAGATATTGATTTGACAACAAATTTTGTCAACTCACTTATTCACCTGTCCTGTCAGTGTCTGTCTGTGACACTCAACTGCGTAATTGTAATTGTGTTAGAATGTGTACATTATTTTTCATTGTTCGATAGTGGTTTGTAAAAAAAAAGGGAAATTTAAAGCCGCCTTAGAAGTTGCATATTTCGCGGGTTTTTCTTCCATGGCATTTTGGTTTCTTCCATGCTCACGTTATCATTATTGGTTATTTGGTTCATGTTTTGTTGACTGCCGGATCACACACTGGTAATCGTGTGTAGGTCTTTTCATTACTTTTTCCCCGTCACTGGCACAAAAAGGTATGTAATATTTTTTTTCATCCGATTCAATCTAAATAATTTTGAACGCCTAATTCTTGTTGTCGTACATTTTGAATTCCAATTCTCACGTTCGTTTTGTTATTTCTTTCAGGACCAACCATGGGTCAAAGTGTAGTATTTAGGAGGCGGCTTTCGTACAACACCAAAAGCAACAGGAGGCGTATGTGAGTACTTTAATATCGTTCGGTTCGAGAACAATTCGTTTTACTATGTTTCGTTTTTTCTTTTTTGTCGTGTATATCATATTTAATTTCATGCATATTTCAGGGTACGCACTCCCGGTGGACGATTAGTCTATCAATACTTGAAGAAACCAAAGCGTGTACCCAAGTGCGGTAACTGTAAAATCAAGTTACACGGTATCAAACCTGCTAGGGCTATTGAGAAGAGTCGTATGTGCAAACGCAAGAAGACAGTAAAACGAGCATACGGTGGAGTTTTATGTCATAGCTGTGTCCGCGAAAAGTAAGTATAATGCCCGCACTTTGATTATTTTTTAAACACTATCGTTGTTGTTGTTGATGGATTTGAATACAAATTTTGGTCATAAATTTGGATAGTAGATATTTTTGCATAAGGTACTGCATCATTTTGTAGATTAATACATAGGTTAGGAAAATTATTATATTTTCTGTTATTAAGTATCTGAATTATTAAATTATTAATTTATTATGATCTTAATTTATACGTAGGTGCTTGGCTTAACATACAATCGAAACTTATTAGAAAAATATAAATTTATAATATATACATATAAAAGATTTATTTATGTTATTTTGTTTAAATATGTCTTGCCATCTATTTTAATGTTAAAATAAAAATCATAGTAAAGCATCATTCAGTATGTTACTTCTACATTTTTTTTACTATTCATCGTTTATTATATTAAATTATGATTATATATACAATTTTAAATTGTGAGTGTATCCATCCAAAGTGGTTTAAGTAGTGAAGTGAAATTTAATTAATTTATCTTAATAATTAATGAGTTTTATAATTGTCTATAGAGTTATGATTTTGCACAGTTATAATTTAATTTAATTAATAAATCAAAGGTCTTTTTTACCTTCTAAATGGCGTGCTACTTTTTGGTGACTGGCTTCATTTCACATGTTAAGGTATCGAAGATGGCTCTTGGTTAACAAGACTAGTTTTTCCTCTTTTAACTTCTCGTTCCTAGTTATGAATTTCTTTTTCTATTAAGATATTTGTTATAAATATAGTTAAATAGTATTTTTTTATTATATTTACATTAACTATTATAGTACTTAGAATATTGGTTTTATTTATATCAGTAAGAAGTCAGAGCAATATTTGTTTTCTTTCAATTATCTTTATGCGATGTAGATACAATTCACTCACATAAATTTGTTATTTATGATTATGGTTTGTCTATGTTGTGCATATGCTAAAGAGAAAAAACGTGATGGTGTATACTGACATAATGTCAGTAACACCTCTTAAGGGAGTAAAGAAGGTTGCATCATGAAAGTATTAGTGATTTAATCGATACAAACTCCCTAAAGTAATTACAGCATTGAACACTCTTAGAACTAATAAGTTTTAATCTAAGGCTACATGTTGCTGTACATTTAGTTATTTCATTTGTTAAATTGTTATGTTGTAATATAGTCGAATGTATTTTTCATAATTAATTTCATTAGTTAAACTATATTTCATAAATATGTTCTATGTCTATATTAGATATTAAAATGTAAATTGACATGAATTGTATTATTTTTATAGTACTATACAGTTCATAAATTTTGTATTGAAACTAGCCAGCATTTCTAATTATTTTTTGTGTATTTCATACTTAAAAAAGATCTATAACTAGAGTTATCTGTAATAATTTGATGAGAAAGCTCCCCTTCTGGTATTAACATTTATTAGGGCAAAGCGATTGGCTTGATCACCATGTCTTAGCTCTTTAATTCATTATGTATATAATATTTAATTACAAAATGCATACTTGAATATCAATTTTTTGTGCTCTTTGTATAATTTCTTATATATTAATATAATTACTTGTTAGGTATATTTCATATTAAGCTTAAAAGTGTTTAAATTTTTTGTGAGTCACAATCTGAGGAGTACTATTTTATCTTTTTATTAGTAGTATTAGTATGTAAAAAAAAGTAAATGTAATATTAGTACTACATTATCATTAAATAGGATAATTCAATTAACACTAATTATTTATATTTCTAATTTTAAAATTTTACAAAACAGTTTAGTGTTTATTTAGTGTTATGCCTGTACAAAGTTATTAATTTAGGAATAAAAAGTTAGCCCTTTTCTTCTTTTGATTATTGACAAATAGAATTTATATTGTGTTTGGTTGAAATAACTCTATTAACTTATTACATTAATATTATGTAAGAGCTAAAATCTTATAAAAATTAAAAATTCTATATTTTATTTTTAATACATTTATTCTGAGATTAAAAGTTGTAAAAAAACCTATTTTATGATACGTTTATGTTTTTTCTTAGGTTTATTTTCATGTTATAGGATTTATATGACTAAACTTATTGTGATGTGCAATGCTAAAGAGTATTCACTTTTATTTATTTTAAGTTTGCATTTAAACATAGAGTTGACAATTTACTTTTAAAAAATACTTATTAGTTATTTATTTTGTAAACAATTTGCAATAAGTATAGTTTCCATAGGTTCATACACTTATTAATCACACTAATAATTTAACAGTATTTTTAATGTAGCATTATTTATTTTTCAGGATCCTCAGAGCGTTTTTGGTTGAAGAACAGAAAATTGTCGTTAAGGTTTTACGATCACAAAAGAGTTCAACTAAGAACAAGTTGAAAAGCAAATAAGTAGTTTTACTTGACCAATTTTCAAAATAAATGTTAATTTGATAACAGACATATTTTAGTTTTTATTTATCTGATTTATTTAAAACCATTTTTACAGTTATTCCTATAAACTATAAAGGCTTTATTTTTATATTTTGAGCTTAAACTAAATAGTCATTATTAAAAATGAGAAATAGAGAAGTTGCTCTGTTGTGTGTTGGTGTCTGTAGGTCTATTTAATGTAGTATTTGCCGACTGGTGGTCTGCAGTCCCCCATAGATTTTTAAGAAAAATAATGATGTGTAACAAAAATACACATTCTTTGATTTTGTGTAATTTGTGATATTGTTAATGAGTGTAAAAAAGAAGTTTTTTTTAGTTTTCTTAAAAGTGAAGTGGTCTGTGACCTATATATATTATCAAAGGGGGTCTGTGGTGCTATTGGTGCTAAAAAGGTTGAGAAACAGGTTTAATTAATGTATGTGTTGAATTTAATGATTCATTCCAAGTAGGAGTTGTCTATCAACACAAACTATTATAGAAATAAATAAAAAAATTGAAAAATTAATTTAGATTAAAAAAAAAAAAAGAATTAATTACCGTGTATTTCTCTGGTTTTGCAGCAGTGAAACTGACTTGTCCGACAGAGTATTTAACGTTTAGCATAGAAACGAACCTTCCTACATCCACTGTATTAATTGGTGCATACTTCATACAAGAGATTTCAAACTACAATACTAAATCTTAAAATTTGGAACGGTCGATATCGATGTTAAAAGCATACTGACTGTATAGGCACTGCAGGCTATGTGTAGATCGACAATCTATAAATTTAATCATTTAATAAACAAGCCGTTAATGAAAACAATAATCCGATATTAACATATTATATTCTGCTTTTGGGTTTTTACCTTTTTTAATTCTTATTGATTCAATTTTTTATTATTTCTATAGTAGCAATAATAGCCAGAAAATTTTACAACTGAAATTACTGAAAAAGTAAAAAAAAAGCAAAAATAAATTGGATTATTTTCAATCGGAAATTTAGATTTCTATCTGATATAGTGATGTATTAAAAAAATAAGCATATATACTTTAAAATCCGAGTAATAACTAATAGTGTATAATACAACATTTGCATAAAGTTTTACTTTTTTTATTCGTATACAATATTCTGGAATAATATATTAAAAAAACTTTATAATGACTAAATATTACAAAAAGTCAAAATATTTTTAAAAATTATATCATGTATAGAAAATATTGATTAATACTTTGCTAAAAATACTATATTATGGATTACCATTAACAGTGTAGCATAAATTTACAATAAAAGTAATTGTATTTTAGTAAATAATTTTACGTTGGATAAATATATAAACGGACTAACTAAATTTGTAACCGACAATAATTGTTATTTAGTTCGAGCAATATTATAGTACATAGTGTATATTATATATTTGCGTTTTTAAAATATAAGAACAATTAATAAGTTTTAAAAGGAAAGTTTAGTTTTAATTAAGTATTTAAGTGGGATTTAAATCAAAATTGTTAAAAGTAACCAGTAAGTATAAATATTATACATTTATACCTAATATCATTGATTCAGACGTCTTGGTTAATTTATGTCGTCATGAAAAAATGATGATCTTTAAAAACAGCGAAAAGTATTGAGAATTTAAGCAAAAAATTGAACTAAAACTACTATGGTTATTCTTATTTTATTATGCAATGGTGAAATTTCTGAAATTAGAGGTATGTATAATAGTAATATCACAGATTATATATATTATCTGTGGTAATATTATGATTAAACCACTAAACCTGAGCTATATCAATATGTTATGGGTGTAATGTACCTAATTAAAATATAGTTTTGATTATTTTATTAACATGCCACTCGAATCCTGTGCAACATAAGTTGGTAGGTTTAAGCGTAGTTCATAATATTAATAATAATATAACATATATAATAATAAATTAATAAACAATAATATCATGTTTTTACATAAAAATGGATATATCACAATAAAGTAGACATATTGCCTATCTTAGGCGCCGTGATACTATGGCCTAATTTAAATAATAATAAGAATAGTATAATACACCTAGCGTATATAACACAGAAACAAATAATATTTTCACTTATGTATACCTTGGCTAATGTACAGGAAATATCGTCGTTATTTATAAAACGTATAATAAAACCATTTGCTTAGTGAACCTGTAGAGTTGTAAATTGTAATCATGGAAATACGAAATGACTATTGTTGTTATATTACGTTCGAGCCAGGCATATGAATTAAGCATGTTGCAGTTACGCTTCCTTAAACGGAGAATTAATATAACATCATAAAATAAATTAAATTAACTGTAAGTACAAAGACTTATACAAATGGATATTTATACAGTGTGTTAAATATTTTATAACTATAATAACTATTTTATTTTTATAATTTTACAAAGTAACAATAAATTACTTATATTTTAAGTATTTATTATACAACAATAGGTACTCATAACATTTCATTTATAACATTTAGCAAAAACATATCAAGTTGCCAGTAAGACAGTCTTAACTTTTAAATTTAATGAGTAGTTATGATGCTTTACATAATATTTTATATAAGGAGATTCAATACCAACCGTTTTTCTAAGGTTCGATTTAGAAAATTTTTAAGTGTCTAAACGTATACATACATATATAGTAAGTGATTATTAGTCTGTAACATATGTTGTTATAGTCTAAAAATGGTTTTAGGTGTACACGAACATGACGTCACTAATCTGTTTACGCGACGAGTGATATTATTTTTCGTTAAAATTCATGTACATACTTACCTTTTATTCAACGTAACTGAAAAGTTATGATAAGAAATTTAAATTTTTTAAGAGGTTAACTTGAAATAGATTATTCCAGTATTTTAAATTTTTTCCATAAAGCCATTAATCGTATCATTTTTTTCATTTTAATTTAAAATTTAAAAGGAAGGTAAGATATACTGGTAATTCAAAAATTTGAAAAAGTTGATGATCGATGTCAAGTAAACCGCATAAAATTTTTTATATGTTTATAGATTTTTTTTAACGATTCCTATGTTTATAGTCTTATCGGTGTGTGATAATCAAAAGATAGTTATGTTTTCTTAAAAAAGGTCAGTATTGAATTACTTTTACAAAATGTAAATTTATATATTTTACACGTCATAGTCGTCATCCATTCGTCTATTACTTAACAGCGATTCCATCGCAGCGCTTCGGAAACCAGATGTCTTGTGGTGTCCGAGTTTAGTTCCCGAGTTGGTGTCTTCTATGGCTTTTCTCAGCTATATTACAGTAATTATAATTTAATTTTTATGTTCTTAATTAGTGTAAAAAAATGTTTTGTGTACTTACTTCTTTTAGTCCGACGACGCCGACCAGGCGACCAATGGCAGTAACGTAAGCGTGATTGACACCGACCAACGAGAACACCGAATGGACCTTAAGTAAAGACGTCCTCTCGACTAGCTGAAACGGTGCCGGATCAATGTGACAGGAACCAAAGTCTAAAATCTTGTCCATTTCTGTTTGTTCCCATTCACTTTGCTCTTCCGGTGACATGTCTATGACTCTTTCCTTGGGCTGCGAGAAAATAAACAAAAAAAAAACATTGCATGAAATACATTAAAATATCTCAAAGACAAAAATAAAGATTTCAATTAAGTATGTATTATAATATTTCGTACCAATTGAACTTTTTTGGACACTTGTATAATCTGCGACGAACACCGATCCTTATCTGTAATATCTGTCAAGCTCTGCTGCTCTGGATTTGCATCTCGTAGTGTAGCAGATTTGTGAAATATAGCTTCGAACGCTAGTCGTATGCTATATGACAAGTATAAACAATTGAAATATTATACAGATAAATTAAAATGTTAATAAATAAATGAATTCGTAAGCAACAATATAATATTATACTGTATGTAGATATTTACAATGTCCAAAATGGAAATGCGTATAATATCATGTTTGCGTGTACGATAAGTCGTTTTGATGTACAGTCGTTGTGTATAATCATTATTATTAATTACCGACTCTCGGCTCCAGTTATCGTCGAATACGGTGTAGCTGATGGAGTCATCATTGGTGTCAGGTTATGTAGAGTGAACGAATTGGTCTTTTTTAAAATAGATTTTTTCGGATGTCCTTTCATTGAAGAACTGCATTGTACCTAAAATTAAATCGTACATAGTGTATAACAGGGTGTGTCGATGCCATGGCCGAATCGTTAAAATGATTATTCTCATGACTCATGAGATCGTATTTATTTTGATAGCGAAATCAACCATTATTTATTTGTAAATCAGATTTAGACTTAATATTTATACACAATAATATATTATTAGAATAAGGTTGGTAATAATTATTTTATTTGTCTTTGTGTGGTGTGGTTATATGTTTACGTAATTTTAGTTTCGACTTGTTTAGGTACGTTTAATGCAAAAAATATTTAAGCATGTGCTTTTTAAAAGTTATTACATACCTTAATTACGGGATTTGTAGAAAGCGATTGAGAACTAATTGAATATTTCCTCTGTAGAGTATCTGGTGCCGGCGTGACTTCAAATCTGGAAGGTCTCCTTTCTTTGTTTTCCCTTCTTCTTCTTTCTACCTCATCAAGTCTCTCCTGTGCTTCTTTCTGCCATTTAGCAACTACCTGCATTCGCCTTTCTTTACCCACTTGTCTATCGATTAGTTTTATTAATTCAATCCGAGGCACTGATCCCAATAAAATCATTGAGTCTGAAATAAGATATAACAGTTAATAACAGTTACTACTTTTATTTGATTAGGGTATTGCGACCATTTATAGCCAGTGTTTGATTTTACCTGGTTTGTCGACTAACGGGAACACTCTAAGAACCTTGTTTTCTCTCAGCACTTTTTTCAAGTCTCTGTAGCTCATATTATACCAAATGTACTTGACATCTCTGACCATGAAATCTTCTACGTACACACTGTAAATACCTATAAACACAAGTTAAAGATTATATTAAGTAAACAGTTTCAATTATGTACGAGATAAACTAAAAAATAACAATTGTACCAGATATGGACGGGAGAAGATCCGGCAAGTAAGGTAGATTCTTTATTAGTATAATACTGTCGTATAACGAAGGCTGTAGTAATACTGCTACAGCGTTTGATATTAACACGGCGATCTAATAAATTAATCATGAAGTTTAATCAGTTGAATACTGGTAATAGTAATAATTAATTAATCAATACAATTTTTAAAGATAAAATATACCATGACAGGTACAATGTGTGTGATCTGTCCCGTCATTTCGAAAGCGATTACAGACACTGAAATGGAATGTGTAACGGCCCCGGCAAAAGCTGCTGCTCCCACCACGGCATAACCTCCTAAATATGAAATATTATTACTGACATATTATTGGAAACTGTCTATTTATATAATTTTCAAATTGTTCTATTAATTTTTACCCGGTATTATAGGCGTGATGAATTTTCCGTGTCTAACACCGTACGGGAACCACAAGTGCATGAGTTCGCCGACTATTCGACCGAACGCGGCCCCAGTTTTGAACACTGGAATGAAACTACCGGATGGTATTGGAATGGTGGATGCTATTATAGAGAATACAAACTGAAAACAAATAACTTGCTTGAGTAACAGGAGAAAAATTATTATCGGTAAGTTAAAATAATATATGTTTCATTACATTATAAGCTATGTAAGCCGATAAACAAATGAAAACGTTGGTGTTTTCTGTTCGCCAATGATTCATCATTTCTGCCTCCTCGATGGTGAACTCAGTCTTCGTCCACGTGAAATTACTAAACAGCCCAGTTAACTAAAAAAAAAAATTAAGTTATAATTTGCATAATACATTATGTTACAGTCTGCAAAACAGTCTTGCAACGGTTAGTGTAGTGGTTACATTATTATTATTATTATTATTCGCTCTTACTTGGTCGTGTACGTTCAGTTCGCCAGCAATATATTTACCGGTGCCCAGAGGGAATGTGATTGTAACGTGAGAAACGTTATAAGGCTCGGATATAAAAAACGGCTATAACATAATAATGTGTAAACGAGCACATTTAAAAAAAATTTTTCTCTTTTGCACGTGAAGTATTAAATATTAAAATACGGTCGTATGATGATACTCACTTACTTCTTTGTAGGAAAGAGTTCATTCTTTTACTTTGTCTCATAAACAATACGTATTGCCTGTGCGCCCAAACGTAACCGGCTCCGATAATTCCACAGACTACCCTAAAACGCGATATAATGTTGTTGTATTTAATATACGCATATTATATATAATATGAGACGTATAAGGTAAACCTTACGCATAAACGTAATAACACCGTAACGCCATGCAGATTTGAATAGGGACACTTACCCAAGTAAAGCAAAAACTGTCAATTCTTGAGGATCAAATGGATATTCCATAGTGAAATGGGTCGGGAAAAAAGCTTTTACAGTTTCTAAACAGGTTTAAAAATAGATTATTTCACATGATAAATAAGCATGTCATCAAAGGTTTAAATGAAAAATGTCACTATAGTAAAAGGGAATGCAGAACGTTTACTGTACTAAAGTTAATTCTAAAAAATTATATACCACTGGCTGTTTTCCCTAATAGCATAATAAAATTAATGTTACTGGTTTACATGCGTCCATATTATATTTTAAGTTCTTATTTTTAGTGTAAATGAAATTGTATTTATTCTATAAAGTTGTATACGTTAAATTTTCCGTTCAAATTTTCTAATTAACTTCATTGTTTAATTTTTTCTTTATTATATAAATTAAATAAATCACACATTTTTTGTCAAAATCTTTTAAATGTATTATTCTCTATCTCGACACAAGCTATAGTAGTTTAAAGAGATAGATAATCTTGTAAATAATATCGTATTGTATATATTATGTAATTTATTATGATAAATAATAATAATAATAGTAATAAAAATTACCCTTGTGGCGGGAGAGCTAAAGATATATAATATACGCACCGGCTTTGTTGAACCATACGGCCAGCAATCGGAACACTGTCGCGCTACAGACTGCCGAAAAGAAACCTCTCCAGTAGTTTCTCACTGCGAAGTACACGGTTGTTACTTCGATGCTGAAGAGCACACCGCCTATAGGAGCTCCGAAGCAGCTCGCAACTCCGACCGCACACGCTGCAGCCAGCATTTCAGTGTTTCGCGATTCGTTCTCGTAGATTCCTTTGAACGAAGTGATTACTTTCGTCAAAAGCGTGGCCGTTATACTGGCAATGTGCACGAACGGACCCTGAAATTTGTTGCGTATAAAATAAAATAGTTAACCAACATGGTAGTATGGTACTATATCCCAGTTGCGCGTTCAGAAATTTTTATTATAGATATCGTAATATTAATTGTTACGCCCTATGTATAATTATTAAATCATGTATAAATTATACACATTCGACACTTTTTAATTCCGACCAAATTATGATGTATTATTGAAATGTCACACGGCATTTAGTTCTACGTTTGCCACGTGTAGAGTGGTTATTTTATTAAACAACATTTATTATTTCAAAATAACAATATCAACGATTTATAAAATATTTTTTTAGATAATTTCCAGTGGCTAAAAGTATTTAAAGCTTATAGTAGAGCGGAGTGAAGTGGCACGGAAACACCCTAGAAAATGTTAGTTATACTACCCGCTCGCTGAAACGTTAAATACCCATATAACTTATATAAGCTACTAGTTCGAATTTTGATTTGTATGTATATCAAACTACCACAAAAAATATTTTGCTTCAGAAGATGAAATTAAAAATATATTTTTATTCAAAAAAGTAAAAAACCTAAAAAAAATTTAACGATATTTTTTTTTTTATTTGAGCTGGAAATTATGTAAAAAATATATTTAAGAATACAAACCTCTTTGCCGAGAGGTAGACCAGAACCTAGGGTTGCTGTAACGCCGACAACCTTTGCGATCAACGTTCTTAATGTGAGGAATTCTTTTAAAGCGACGCCCCTTAATATTGTTTTCATTTCTGGTATTCCTGAGCCTAAATAAAACAAAATATTGACCATTTTAAAATGTTATATGCGTATAGCTTACAAATTTATAATTGCATACCAATAGATTGGGGTGCAACTAAGTGTACAAATCCTGCTGCAAATGTTATCAAACTGACTGGTAAAAGTACCCAAGCAATATACTGCAAATACTGGTTGAATGTCATATCTTTGAATAGCCATATTCTTCCTGACCACAAAATGTTTAATTAATTAATATTTTATTAGTATTATTTATTTATTACTATATTACTAATAAGTAAACATAAAATAACAACGAGTCCTATATTTCGAACTAAAATTAAAATTAACTTGATGATTAGAAAAATAAATACATCAACATAAAAGTTAATATAATTATCATCGTGTCGACTGAATATTACTCGTTTACTTAAGATTAAAAATGTATTTATTAGCGTATATTAATCTTCAATATTCATTAATTTATTACTATATTTTTAGTCCAATAACCTAAGTAAATACTAAATAATATATATTTTGGGAAATGTTATAATATGTTTTATATGTTGGTAATTGGTTTTTTAAATACTTTAGAAAATAGTCTATTATATTTTATACTATTTAATAATTACTATATTAATTGTAATTATTACATTTTACTTAATCAGCAATTTTGAATAATTAAAACTAATTACATATTGTAACAATGATTAAAATGAAAAACAACATACTATTATACTAAATAAAGGTACCAACACGCAACACACATGGGCATAGCTAAGATTTCACTCAGGGGGGGGGGCAAATTAAAACAAGATTATAAAAATGCCAATAATAATTATATAAAAAAATTGTTTTAATTCAATTTGAGGTGCAAATTCGCTACGCCCATGCTAACACATCTTAGTATTTTATAATGGTAATATTAATATGTTAATAATTATAATTTATGTGTATTGTGTATCATTTTTTACTGTTTTTTTAAATTATCAAAATGAGATTTTTAAGCTGATACAAATACGAAGGTACTTGATAAAATACAGATGTTATGATTATGTCTAACCGAGTTATTATTATTATTGGGTACTTCTTATTAACCATAATAGAAATATAGCTATGCAATGTATTTTTTGCTAAATATAAATATAATTTATTAATTTAATAACCAAATAATAACATAATGTTAATATATTATTATTTCTTTTTCAATAAAAGAATATTTTTATAACGATGTTTTGTATTACGTTAATTTGAAATTAGATAATAACCTATACCTATTATAAATATAACTTTGACTGGATTTAAAAAAAGTCTATAACTTTTTTTTTTATTATTATTTATGTGATACCTATTTGTTGTTTTTTATTTATCGAAAACTATTGTGCGAAGACAATTAAAAATATTATTTATCTTTGGATAGTAGATTAAATTTATTTAAGTAATTAACGTTTAAAAAATGCACAAATGCTTATCAGTAGATATCATAAATCACGTTCAACAGATCGACTAAGAAACTATAAATCGGTAAAATAAGAAAAATATGCTTAAATTGCACTGTTCGAAGAAAATGTGCAAAATACGTTTTTGTATACTAGAGTGGAACTTCGATAACTCGAATCGGTTGGGGGCAAAAAAAGATTCGAGTTATCAGAAATTCAACTTTCAGAAAATGTATAAAATATAATATATTGTAAGGCAGGGATCGAGACATTCCTTCGAGTTATCGAAAATTCGACTTATAGAGGTTTGAGTTATCGGGGCTCCACTGTACATATTAGTTATAGTTTTAGTACTTAAAAAACAGCAATTTCCATTTCCTAACTCAATTCTTTAAAGTTTAAACAAAGAAATGAATAAAAAAAACACGTGAATTGATTTATTTTACGGATCTGTAAATCAATATAACAGAAAAAATGTATAAAAGTACTTATAGCAGTTATCGATAACTCGAAGAAAAAAGCTATACGCTATTCGGTCCGTTATAAACAGTTAATATTATTATGTAATATGCCATATCGTTTTCAAATGTAATACAAACACATAATATTTTTCATAGATTATAAAATTCTATTTAATCCTTTGTTTAATTGTGACGTATACATACAAATATATACCTACCACCGACGGCTACTTAATTTAACGTTTTGTATATAGTCGTATAGTAGTAACTGACCTTCGTTGGTGAAGTCTATACCATAATCCATGGCAAAACTTAATACGGCCATGACGAGACCCAACAACGTGAGAAATACCCAATCTTCGCTGAGCTTTGCGAACGAATGGCGCCATACGACTTCCAAAGTTGAACTGATTTTCCCGCCATACTTGCTGAATTCTTCGTTAGTACTTCCGTGTATGGCGGGCGCTGGTATATTCTGCTGCCTTCCTTTGACATAATCACCCAATTCTTTTGTGTATTGTCCATACATCTGTGCCATAACAATAATGTAAAAAAAAAAACAATTTTTTTTTTTAAACCAATAAACTTATCAAATCAACGAGGACATTAAATTAAAAGTTAATTCAATTCACAATATCATCTACCTCTGTATGTGCTATTTTTCAGTACAAGTTATCGAAGTTCATTGGGTCATGTGACTATGAGTTGCCGGATAGGGGAAAACATTATTAAATGAAAACTCGGGACTTAAATTCGTGTCGTATAAGATGTGAACTGAAAACTGTTTTTATCAATTCTAGTATCAAACAGGCAATGGCGAGTTAAACAGTAAAAATATATACACATAGGTATGGAGTATGGACTGTGCACTTCTTATCGTTATTTTATTACAATATGTAATAGATAATAACTTTATGCTTCCTATTATGAAGGTGTTGTTTTAAATTATGCATATACAATTGCACTGTAACTATTAAAAGTCGATAAGAAGTTAAAACAAAAATTAAATAATATTTGATAATAATATTTAATGATGTATAAAAATTAGTATTTCGAAAAAAAAATTGCAATACTCCATTTCAGTTCAATTGCAATCTGTTATAAACGTTTTGTTTGAATATTTTTATCATATTCTTTATTTTAACGGAGTATAAAAAACTATTTATTGCTAATAGAAATATCACTTACTGAATATTCGTTATTAGTTGACCATTTAAATTTATGGTTTATTGTTTGTATGATATTTTTGTTACGGTAAAATATTAAAAATTTTAAATCATGTATAATACAATAATTTATTTATTATCTGTGTGAAATATTTCCATAATAAAATGTTTGAATTATTAACTATAAAATATCTAATAGAATGTTTCTCTTTGTATATAATGTATAAGAAGCACCTACTTAAAGACATTAGTCATGCGTTTTAGTGTAGGTATACATGGTGTATCACGAAGATGTATTATTATTTATATTTGTAAACATAATATATTTACAATATTGTCAACGGTTTGCATTATACTCTGTATAATATATGTATTATAACATAAGTGAAATTATTTATTTTTAAATGATAATGTTATCTTAAACTCGAAAAAACGTATTGAGTAGCAGTAATCATTACTTTATAATTACTTATATAGAATTGAAATAATACTAAAGCCGATGTTCATTAGAACATTGAGAGTAAATAGATGAATATTATTGTATTTGTTTTTAAAATAGGTATATATATATCTAATTATTGATTTAGAGTAGTTTTAAAAATACTCATATTTAGATCATATTTTTTATGTATTTTAATAATAACTATCTACTAAATTACGGTTTGTTACAAGTATTTCAACTATCAAATTTTGTTAAAATATAATAATGATATTAATTTATTATTCGTCTCAAAACCTTGACTTTCTAATTATGGGACATACTATAATATAATATGATAATGTAGGTGTTATATACATATATTTTTGGATGTTAAATGTTACTCCTATAGGTAATAAAATAGCTTTTAATTTATCTTCTCTTACAGTTAGAGTGGTATAACGTGATATTAATACGGTAATTTGAAAGTTATGTTTACACATAAGTACATAACTAATAATAATGATGTAATTAGTTATATAATAATATGATATATTAATAAATTGTGTTAAGTTGGATTAATAATTCTTTTATTCGTAATACGTTTATCAAATAAAACTTTTTTTGTATATTATACACATTTCTTTTCTAAATGTTATTTGGATTAAAGAATATTTTGAATTCAATTGTAGCCAAAAACTTATGATTTCGACTCCAAAAAGTACGATTGATGGAAACCACACGTTTATAATATATTAAAATTATGATTAGTATACTTAGATTAAAAATATTTATATTATATTTTTTCAATTTAAATTAAAAATAAATAAAATATTTTACATTAAAAAATAACACACATACTTGTACATTCTTATAATTGATTATAATATGTGTGGCTTTAATGTTTTGCAAGTGTTTGGTTTTGTTCTGTATTTTATCTAAGGTCTATGATTTTTGAATTAAATAGTTACTAACTAGGTACCTATATATAATATAGATTAACTAGTAAAGTTTAGGTGATGAGTCTGAATTTAAGTTATATTTTTTTGTCATAAAAATGAATATATCAGTAGTTCCCAAACATTTTTGGCTTGCGACGCCTTTTTGGAAGTAATGTTTTCTCAGTGCGCCTTTCTCTAAGTTAATATATGATTTATTATAAAAAATAATAAAACCAAAAAAA
Organism: Aphis gossypii; assembly: GCF_020184175.1. NCBI lineage: Eukaryota > Metazoa > Arthropoda > Insecta > Hemiptera > Aphididae > Aphis > Aphis gossypii. The sequence goes on from NC_065532.1 coordinate 8,526,060, forward strand.
AAATTGTTTATGGTGAATATACTAATACGAAAATGAATTTTACCAGACATCATAAATCTCTCAATCGAATATTGTCATAATCATAATAATTGTTTGTATCGCCTCCATCACAGAGTTTTCAAATATATTTGTACACCATATAGGTACGATAGATCATAGGTCGTATACAATTCTACGGCGCGGCATACCATTACACCGTTGCATTATAATATATTTAAATTGAGGTTTCCTATAGACTTTGTATTAAATTTGTTTGGTACATCAAGATTAATTTAAAATGAATTAATTTAAATACCTTTTTAGTAGGTACATAATTAAAATAATTAATATATTGTACAGTATTTATTTGGCATTAAATTAGTAAATAATAATATTTGGTACATTAAAGTTAAAAACTATTAAAAACATGTGTAGGTAGGTACAATATTAATATTTACCCTGACCGAATATAAAGGCAACTTATATATTAAATATAAAAGTAATTATTTTGATTTTATATAATAGATTATAATCAATTCAAATCTATATTTATCATATTAATAAATACCTACTTAATACTACTTAATTACCAAGTACTTAAATAAATTAAATTAGTTATTAATTTTATTACATGTATACAATTTATACTTTAATTTGCTTAAGTACATTGTATACCTACAAAAAATTATGCTTTATCAATCATTAAATACATAAAATGTATTAAAACTATTGTATAGTAACGAATTTTCCTATTTGGTCACCTGTGTTAGATCTAGCTCCTAAACATAGTATCAATTATATTATATAAGTATTCAGTTATAAGAATAGTTATCTAATATAGCTATACTAGTAAATAAATTATAGTAATTCTGAAAAATGAATAAATTTATTAAAATTAGCTTATAAATACCGAACCCTTTAAAACAAACATACTACATACATTAAAAACTGACCGAACCCTGTTAAAATATTCTAAATGATTAATAATAATTTTTATTTCCATTTTCTATTTAATTTGTTATTTTAAATGATAGATTTAAATGCTTTATGAATTTCATGAACCCATAAATGTTAAGGATTAAGAACTTGCTATATTAAATATAAACAATTATTATGCATTGACATGACTTATGAGCGGGGCCTGATCTAGGGGTGCAAACTAGGCACTTGCTTCGGAATTATAGATCGGTAGATGGTCAAATCACCAAATAACAGTAGCATAATAAGAGGGCGCTAATTTTATATTTTGCCCTAGGTAAAAAATATGATAGATCCGGCCCGTGACCCTGCTTAGGAGCTATGAATATATATAAAATATTATATAATATTTCTCAAGATACGAATACTGGGCCTCACTGAGTATTTTATTGTGGAGGCCCAAGAGTTATTGTATGTACATGAATATAATTGTTACTTGTATATAAGTTACATGTTTGTATAGTGTTTAAAAATTATTAATTATATAACATTTAGTAAAATATGTGTCCACTGTCTAGTAAAAACATTAAATATAAAATATATGATATGATAAAAATCATAATATGTAGATATTACTTATACAATTTAAAATGTGAATCAACAATAATTGTATAATAAAGAAATAAAGAAGTGTATACAAACAATGGAATTCTTGAGAGACTAATGAGTCCACCCTCATAGTTTTAATAAAAAAATAAGTAGGTATAAGGCAGATTAAATCATTTTATATTATTGTGAAACATTTTATTATAACTTCAATAATTTTGTTGACACTTGACATGTCAATATAAATTAATTATAAATTGTATATTTAATAATACTCTTATCTAATCCTAAAGAATAATAAGTGTTTTATATTACAATCATTAAAAGCAAGAAATTACTAAAACAAAAAAAAAAAAAATCTAAATAATTAACTCTTCTAAATTTAAGGTTTTGATGAGTGTACCTTAAAATATATTGTAGGTAATGACTAATATTTATGGTTAATTTCAATTCTATGATAATTCATAATCTACAAAAACATGATTCTCAGGAATAGAGACGGGTGAAGAAGATCAATATCTATTTTTATTTATATATTATTTTTTTTTTTACGTTACAACGATCACGTTTATTCTGTATTTCATATATTCAGTGAGCTGAACTATTTTTTGTCAAAAATATTGTTTATAACTTAATGTCAATATAAAAAAGCATTACTTATGGAGAACTCTGAAAAGAAGTAAAGTAATTTCTAATGTCTTTAAAAGCTCAAAAACAGTCAAAATAATTAGAAAATTGTATCAAATTGTCTATAAAATCTAGTAAATTTCAAGTCTAAAATTATTCTACTCTGAATAAGTTACATAAAAATAAACTCAATTTTATTGAAAATTGATGTTGCGTAAATTCTTAGTTTACTGGTGTCTTGATATGTTTTCTAAATTATTAAGAAAGAATTTTCATATTTTTGATCCGTTCTAACTAAACTTATTATTATTATTTTGTCTAAATAATATGTAAGACATTTTACTTTTATTATATAAAATTCTAATTGCTGTCTGTAATAGATTATATTTGTTGTATTAAATTAAAATTTTTGAATTTTTTATAATGTTAATTAATGTTTATGAAGTAAAAACATAGATATTAAGTAGGTAACAAGTATAAACTATGAAGGAGATGTATATTTTTATCTATAACTTAAAGACCTAATACAATTCAAAGCTTCAAAATATGTAAGCGTTTATTTTTATTATTTTATTATATAATCCAAATAATCCAAAATTTTGTTTAGTCATTAGTTGCTACTATTTTTTTCAGTGTAAAAAATGATCAATTATTATAGTTGAATTTAAAAATAGGATATTATTACATTTAATTATATGAAGATGTCAGATTCTAGCGTGTTTAATTCCATATTTAATAATAGATATTACATTTTCTTTATAAGCTGCTATAACCTATCTTAACTGGGATTTTGTTGAAGAACAAAGACTCTGAGCATTCAATTTTCCAAGTACTTACGTCATATTGTGACTGGTAGAAGTATATACCTAGTGGAAAAACTATCAGCGCTAGCGCTATCAATTAATCTTGCCCTCTTAGATTATTTACACAATATTTACTTAGATACCAGTAAGTACAACGCTGTGAATGATAATAATTTTTGACTATAATAATATTATTTTATATGATTATTTGACTATAATACTAAGCGATTCTTTTAACTGTTAACATTTTTATAAATTATATAAATACATATATATATTCATAATTTGAAGTAATTGTAAAACAAAATTCTTATTATTTTTTAAAGTTCTTTTTTATTTTTTGAAAATTATAACGTTAATTTTTAATTTAATATTCCAAAATGGAATACCTTTTTGGGAATTTAAATGTTTAAAAATCGAATTTAAAATAAGTAGAATTAGTTATACATATTTATAGTTAATAAGCAGAATAATAAATCATTGATCAACAGTTTATTAAGATAACCTTGTGCTCAGTGGTGGATTATGAAAATGATCAACCCAAGAAATTATTTTACCTGTTGCCAAATTGTGTTTTAATTCGTGGTATATTTTAGTGATTTTTTTTGGGTATAATCGCATGATTATTTTAAAGTTTTGTAGACAATGTAGCCCCAAACTATTTATTACTATATTGAATAAATCATATTCAATAAAAATTTAATAAATATAAAGCAAAAAAAAAGCGTGACCAAAAATTAACACGAACTAGTTAAAAAAAACGAATAAAAAAATTTGTAATATTAATTTAAATTAAAAAAAGAATTAACTACCATGTATTTTCTTAGATTTTCAGTAATGAAGTTGTGGGGACGAGGTGGCCGTGCGAACTAAGCCGGTCGCTGGTTCGATCCGCGGTCACCAGGTGGCATTTTTCTTCGGGCAAGTCTCACGGTGTTCGGAGAATAAGTGCCGCCATCCCCCACCCCGGGGCATGGCAGAAACCTACGGGTGCCCCATTAGAAATTCTGCCAAATAGGCGTCCGAACTAGGCCTTCGGGCCTACCCCGGACTTTAATACGCCATACGAAACAACAACAAGTAATGAAGTTGACTCTATTGTTAGACAGAATATTTTTATACGTAGAAAACGAACTCTTTACATCCACTGAAGTGATCGGTGCATACTTCATACGAGAGGGTTAAAATTACAACACTAAATCTTTAATTTTGAAATTGTCGATATCGATGTTATAGGCATACTGACCGTAAAGGCACTGCATGCTATGTGTCGGTAATACATTTAATAAATAAGCCGATAACGAAAACAATAATAATCCAATATCCGCATTCTGGGTTTTTACATTTATTATTAATTATTTTTTTTTATTGCAATAGCGTAATAAACATATAAAAATTCACTGCTGGAATAATTGAAAAAAAGCAATAAAAAGCAAAAAAATAAATTGGTTTATTTGGAATTAGAACGACGTGAAACGAATTTATGTATACAAATTAGATTTCTATCTCATGCTTAAAAAATAAAAATAATAAAATCCGAGCACTATACTAATAACTAATTAACTGCTCATTCGAAAAAATGATATCATATATGTTTTTCGAGATAATATGTATTCAATATCAAAATAATCACTGTACTTACAATTTAAATTTTTTTATGACTTACAACCATGCTCGTTTAATATTATTGAATTTATTAATCTCTCTATATTATCGTCATAGCTACAAAGGGAGATCACATAGGAAAAAAGTCTTACAAAAAATAAATTGAAGCCCCCTTAACACTTTAATCATATTTCATAATATGGCGTCGCATATTATACATTATATGTCGTATTTTCTTATATATACTTATTATCAGTACAAAAGTTTAAGTTAAATTTTGTTGCATTAATTTAAAATCGATTCTTCAACTATAAACATCTTATTATTAATTACAAGATCTTACTAATATAATAATCAATTTGAAAATATTTACAGCTAAATACTCGTTATACTAAAATTAGTTCAATGTATTGACATATTGTAATTGTTAGTATTATCAGTATTAAACTAATCTAAATTTTAAATGGATTCCATGTTGATTTTTATGACATTAGTTAGAGGCTTTCTTTAATATTGAAGACGTTTCAGAGGAATGTAGCGACCAGTGAAGGATATAAAACGTATTTATGAATTAAGTACCTATAATAATACGTTTTAATTAAAACTGATTTTTTAGATTGTCATAGTGCATAAAACACGGAGACGGTCTGAATAAAAATATCTGGGTCAAGGTGGAAAAAATACCGTTATATCATAATAAATGAATAAATAAATAAATATATATATATATATATATTGACATGTTTATTTTGAATTAGCTTAGTAATTACACAATTAATACCTAATAAATAAGTTGTATTTTTTAGGTAGTAGTGGTCATATTTAAAAAAAATATGGTGTATCGGAAAATTATTATTAAAATACTTCACCAATCACCAATCCCTTACCTAGCGTAACCTATGTAAGTAGCTGTTGTGTTGACGTGTTGTAAAAGTACAATATTTTTACAGTGTATATAAAACTATACAAGTTGTAACAAAAACTAAATCTAACTTTTTATTTGTTTGTATAGTATGTCCTGTACTAAAAATTATTTTTTATTTACCTTAGTCATCGCTGCTTACATCAATTTCTTTGATATAATTTTTGATTTAACAAAGTTTTATTTATTCCAATAAAATTTCAAAGAAATTCCTTAGTATTAAGTTATAAGTAGTTTCCGATGAATCATTAAATAGTTTTTGTATTTTTAATATGGATCAATGTGTTATTTGTTTTAACTATTTTTTTCATAGAAAACAAATCTTGTTATGCATATTAAGTACCAATAAATTACAAATATTCAACAGTATGTTGTAGATATTTTTAATTAAAAAACACATTTAATATATGTTGACATATTGAACACAATAAATTAATGTCTAGCATCATAATATATGATTTTTTAATAATAGTGTTAACTGATGTAGGTACCCACCTAAGACTTGAGACTGTAAAATAATTATTAATTTTACATGTATTTTTAATTTATACTGTAATTAGAAATAAGATTTATTATTTTTTTATAATATTTAATTTTCTAGACCTTTTTCTAGCCTTTTACATTATTATTTTTAACTTGAAAATCATTCATTATTGACTTACTGTACTTTGAACAAAGTCTACGGGCGGTGGACTTGGATAAAATGAAGCTAATGCTTTTGTTTCTCGTTCCAAATCATCGTCTTCGCCTAAAGCAGATTTCCGTCTCCTCATAGAGGGTGATGATATTTTCGCAGTTTTCCCTACAGTCATTTTTGATGTTTAATTTTATTTTTAACTCACGAGAAAAAATGTTTAATATTTGATCACTGTGTCCACTTATATGGATGACTGTACGTGCGGCTATTTGGCATGAATAAACTGTGCACAAAAAAGGGAGTACAAATTGAATAATCACCTTAAATTGGACTACACTGAGGCAATGATGAAACCTACGCCCGTTACTTTACAGGATAAGCTGTACGAAGGATATAAAAGTATGGCGTTAAAAGAAATTAAACGTCACAAATGTTTAGATAAATAATGTATGATTGGCTACACTTAGCTGACACAGAACACTATTACTACCTAATGAATGTATACTATGTGTATCTACTATCTACTCTATATTATTAATTTGTTTCTTTAAACATCGTCACTGTGTTTTATCTGTTTGGATAACAACGATTACAGGCAATAAAATATTGATTCTGAGTTCTGTATTTTAGCGATCTTTTTAAGCGAAACTAAATTAAATCTTTAGTCAACATTAAGTGAATTGGACAAGTAGACAACTGAATAATAAACTAATTAGTGCGTGTAATGTTATTACTTATTTGATATATAGGTACCTACCATTTTATTATTCATTTATACAGTGGTTATTGATTATTAGTACTGATAAAGAGTGTTATTATTTATTACGATATCGTATTTTAAAATACATGTTTTATCTATTGCGTTATATATTATGTTAATTGTATTTTGTATTTTTGCACTAAAATAAGGTCAATTTATATCTTGCTTTACATGTATATTTAGGTTGTATTGTATTCATTATCATACAAAATTCGATTATCTTACGTTTGTAGCATAAAAATAGAGGATAAATTAAATTTTTAAGATTACGATTTCCCGTAGGATTACATTATCTTAAAACCTATACAGTATATGGAAATAATTGACAATTAAATATTTAGAATTAATGAATAATAACATTATAAAGAATTATTATGAACATTTGTATTGTACCTCCCCTAATGAATTAAGATTTGAGAGCAGTATTTATTTTAAATATGAATAGAAGTTAATAATAATTACGTTATAGAATTTAGTTATAGTTCATTAAATAAGTGAATTTTAAATTTAATTTAGTTCAAAGTTTACATTATGGATATGGTTATAGTATTATGTATAGGTACGGTACTGTAATTGTACTATATAATTAATAATATTACTCTGTTATTTGGAACTCTTTTGACTTTTATTATACATTTTTTACGACATAATTCTTATAAATCTATACCTTAAGTATTAAAATTATTTGATAGTGTCTTGAGTACATCATATAAAGATATGCTGATAATTAATTTATTATTACAATATTACTTAAACATGGGACAATAATACAATTCATTATTTTAATTAGTATATAACCAATAAAATAAAAGTCAATTTGGAGCGACTAATAATGACATTTATAGCGAAGTAATATTGTGGAGTTTATAACTTAATTATTCATTTGATATTCGATAAATGTAAGTGTAAAATTGAGTATAATTTAAAAAACATTTTAAAAACATTGATCACAATTTACATTTACATATTATTATCATGTAAAAAAAATAATGCCTTCACTACTGAACAGACTAGGTATACCATCATTTTAATAAAATAAATGTCTGTACACATTATACTACATACGCGTCTATTTGTATGCGTTCATGTGAAGTGAGGCGTTTTAATTATAAAATGATGTATTTTATTTTTTGATATTAACTAACCTAACCTTTTTATGATTTTATATTATACATTTCATTTTTTATAATATTCCCAAAATGATAATCTCCCTTTAATATGATATGTTATTTTATTTTAAAATGATTCTCTTGAGTTTGCACTTTTGTATATAATTGTGAAAAATAGGTAAGCAATAGTAGGTACCGCTCTACAGTACCTATATATGTCTTGTGGGTCATTACTCATTATTATTGAGTTTCCTTCAACAACATCCAAATACCTGCCATTTTAACCACAAAATACTTTGTGTTTTTCGATTTCAATTAATCGTGTAGATACTCATCTACAAAAAATAATACGCTCCGCTCAGAATCTAAAATACATTAATCTAATTATGTTTTATATGTAATATTGTAAGCTTCACATTTCTAAAATAGCATGTAGGTAAAAAGACATTGGTGATTTATTTTCATAGTTAAAATAGTTTAGTTAAGTGAAGTAGTACTAGAAGTTTAATAATTGTAGGGAAATACAAATTAAAATCTCGTTTAATTTTCGTTATGTGCACACTACCCAGATATAAATGTTGAAAACTTACATAACAATAATTTGATTAAATTCAAATAATTAAATTGATACAATAGCCAACAACGTATAGGAATATTCATGTATTCTGCTTTATCATTATAAATTTTATACGAAAATACCTATTTGAAAAATTCACAGCTATTTTGATGGATTTAAGTTCAGTGTGATAAGTAATAACTAGTACATAAGAAGTGTTAATAATATTCATAACTATCTACCTATATTCCTAATATATGAAATTTCAGTTTTTTTTTTAATGACAGATCAATTAGCTACATATTTATAAATCTTTAAAGAAAAAAAATGTGTTACTATAATATGTATTAGGTACTTACGTATTAAAGCATCCTTATGTTATGCGTACCAAGACCAAATAAGAGTAATTTTATGTAATAATATAATAATGTGAATTATTTTATGCTTTTATGATAATCTAATAAATATTTTATAAGTATAACACTTACTTTGTTAATTTCAATCAGATTGATACAAAATATAAATTTTTATCTATTTAAATTAAAAAAAAAAAACATACATGGTTGTGGTTTTTTCTAACTTTTTATTTTTGTTTACAAATCTAAAATACTTTAGTATAAGTATAAAAAAAATCTCTGATAAGTTAAACCAATAGTGGGGGCTTACATATTTGAATAAACAAATGTTTTCCTCAATATTATGATGATTGCTACAATAACTAGTAGATTATGCTAATACGTTTATAATTATAGATATAAACAAAATTATTCTCATGATAGTTTTTTTGGTTTATTGCTTTTTATCTATTATGATCACACGAACATTATGAAAATTCAAGGTCAACCGTTATTTTTTATTATATAAATAATGTGACTAATATTAAGTTTATAGATACGTTAAGACTTAATTATAAATAATATATCATCCGGTTGTATCAGATGTAAGTAACTACCTAATATTATAAGTTGTATTTGTATAGTATATTATTGTTATGTAGGTATTTCTCAGTTAAGAAATTATGATACTTTAAGGTTGGTACTATTTTTGATCCATTCGATGTGGAATGATAATATTATAATGTTTGTTAAAATTTGCACTGAAATCAGTGTTCACATAGTTTAAAAAAATAGGTAAGAATTTTTAAAATGAATATTTTACTGGTTTTAAATATGACTTATTCGTAATTTTAATGAAATGAAAAAAATACATTTGCGATGATTTTTTGGTTTTTATTAAAATAATGTATAATTATATTTTAAATGTTAGGTTGGCTGTGGAAAAATATTGAATTGGTTAGAGTTTTAAATTTATTTATTTATGAAATGTAAAAATGATATGAGAACGACTAACATTTTTATTCTTCACATCTTTGAGTTGGGTTAGGTTAGAATTATAAACATTTTATTCTATACAATAAACCATAATAATTCAGTTTTAAAAACTAATAAATATTACTTAAAATAAATATAAAATTATTATAATTTAGTTAAACAATTTATAGAGTTCATATAGAGCTACTTTTTCAGTTTTGTATTTTTGTCTTTTCAATTTATAAAGGTAGAGGACATACTATTTACTATGTCTATAACTATGTATGTATAACACATATATGCAATTAATTATTTAAAAACAAAAAATAAGGAGCTTGGGATACCTACTATTAGTATATACAATATACATACATAATATGCGAATTCCATTCAATTACATATTATTAGTTGCGTAGGATTGTAATTTGTAAAAACTTAAAATATAAAAATATACACTAAATTAAAAACATACTCAAAACATTTAAAACTACTTTTATTTACATACAATATAAAGTTTAAACAGTACAGTACAATAATTATAAAGTGATCTACAGTTTGATATATTTAATTTAGGTTTAGATATAGTTATAATTTTTAAAATAACGGAAAATCTGAAAATCTGCAAAAAATACATTTTTGAAATAGGTAGTTTTGCAATAATTATTCTTCAAAAATTTGGTAGTTGATGTAAATATAACTTTTTAAAAATAAAAAAATACTTTATTTTAATTTTATTTTAAACGTTGTTTAACCTGACATATTTGACAGCTATCTGGGCAGGTATTAGTTATTATTAAGTTATTTCTAAATGTTTTAAAATAAACATATACAGGTACTCAACAACAATATGTAATTGACTGCTTATAAAGTAAATTACATTAAAAGTCATCATGTTTAGTTATAGCAAGACATGTTTTTATATATCTGTAAACTATAAAGATCGGTCATTAACCGCGAGTACCAACAATACAACGGATAAAAAAATACTACACTATATCCGGTTCATCTATTATTCATCTAAAATTTAGTATAGGTACGTATAAAATGAAAATCAAATAGCTAGTGTTCATTCAACATTTTATATTATGTTTGAATATTATAAGATAAAAAATATTGCAATTACCTGTATAATTATAATTTATAAAGTAGTTGTTTTGTCATATTTCAAATATCCGCAGTTATTCGTCATAATTTGTTGATCGAAGGCTGAAGACATCTTAATCTTAACATTTATTGGACTTCCTATTATTTTTTAATTTATTCAGTTTATTAATTATTTAAACTTAAATATTTATATTATATTTTTTAAACCACTGTTATCATAGAATTTTTAATGTAGTGCTAATAATATGATTAGAACAAATTTGAAATTTACTACAAGTATAAAAATTAAATCCATAAAGTTTCAAAATATTTTTTCAAAAATATTTGATTTAAACTAAATAGAATGTAAAACCAAATATATTTAAGTATAAAAATATTTTTTTTTGAAGGCATTGTATTAAATTGACACAAAACTTACAAGTTGTAATGCGATATGTTTTTACTTATTTTGAATTTCTTGATTGGCTTTACAATTTCATAATATGGGAATGTATTTAATACAAGTATCTACAACTTAAATTTTCATCATCGATAAATACTGTCATAAATTATTATTTTTATTGTTAATTAAAGTTTACATAGATTATAATTTTTGGTAAGTACTGAGTTACTTGTCCTTGTATTGTCGATCATCGAAACTCATAATTGGTAAGCACAATAATGGTTAACAAGATATTTTAAACAAATAAAATATTTTTTCGCAATTACATTTTATTTTGTGCTAGAAAATCTTTTTGAAGTAAGTAATCAACTACTGAACTACTGAATTGCGCGATTGTCATACAAAATCAAGTAGGTGGCTACATATAGTTTTAGTTGTTAGGAACTTAATACTAACGTATGCATTTTAACAAGGTTACGTATTATTTTCTAATATTATTAAAATAATTTATAATGTATTGTCTAATATAATGAATAGACACTAAATATATAAATATTAATGTAAACAAATATTGACTGTTGTGTAATATTTATTGGGTAGTTGAGTGATAATTCTTAAATCTAAAATTGTTAACATGGTGATATGAGCTTATAATATTTTGATGTTTATGATTAATTCTCAAATTTCAGTAATAGTTAAGTATATCAATTTTAAAATTTACATAGAGATGATACGTTAACCTCGTTTTTTTTTATCACAATAACAGGTATTATGTTTATGATTTATTTTCAGTTATTTTACCTATTTAGTACCCATTATTAGAATCTATATCATACATTTTTTAAAAATGATTGTTTATTACTGTACCAGCTACCCAAACTGCCAACTATCTATTATAAGGTTATGTTGATGCATAATATATTATAGTAACTACACGGTAATTAAATATGTTTATTGATACACAAGAAGTTTACTAATAGTTTTATAGTAAAATTACATATTTTGAATAATGAGATCATAGAAAAACACTACTCTGTTTATATAATATAATGTGACAGTTAAAGTACATATATTTAATTTTAAAAAATGTAAATGGTATTCAAATAATTTGAGTGAGATTTAGTTGAAGATTATATTTGAAGAATAATTATCACATTACAGTCGAACTTGGTTAACTCGAACTTCTTTAACTTAAAATCATTGATACCTCAAACTTTTTAGTAAAGTCCTAGAATTTTCTATTCAAACAATAAGAAAATCTTGTTCAACTCGAAAATTTTAGTGAATAACTTAAAGACTCAATTTTTTTATAAAATTATGATATCCCCCTTAAAAGTGTACTGAACCCTTCATTCTCATTATTGCATAAGCACAAATACATTTTAATAAATTAAGACGATTTAACAAAAATAACTAGAGGTTAGTGATGAAATTTTTGAAGCTTTCAATAAAATTGAACGATTTACTGCAAATACTGTGATCAACAGTAAAACTTAAATAGAAATAAATACTTTTCTTAAAGAATTTTCTAGCCTAATTTTTGTTCATAACTTTTTAAAATTATACATACGAGTATTAATAAATAATAATTGTAAATATATGAATCAATAAAAATTTATATTTTATTTTTAGTTATTTTTTTTCCATTCAAATTAATCATTGAATTTATACTGAATAATTCGCTTATAATTATTAAAAAATCATATAAAAATAATAAATGTCGAGACGCTGCGTGTCTCATTCTTCATTTGTATACGTCACTTTTTGAAAATATGGTAAGTGGGTAAGAGGGGTTTGAAAAAACATGGTGTTATAATACTTATATGAAAAGCTAATGAATACATAATTAGGTAACTTCAATAACAAATTATTTTCCGGAAAGATGTATTAGTGAAATAAATACCACATTGGAATTGGATAACTTTTTACCATTACTTTTCATGTATTCTTTGTTCTAGAGCGTAACTTAATTTGAGAGGTTTAACGTTTAACTAAGTATGTTAGTGTGTGCAATACTTCAGTCTATAATTTTAGAGCCACAATTATTATCGCGCTATGAAATTCTAATTATATTCTCATTTTTATTGTTTCGTAGGATTATTATTAAAAATATTATATTAATAGAATAATAAAAACAAATAATTAAAAAAAAAAAATAACTTGACTACCCAATGTTGGACTTTAATCAAGAAAAAAATGTTTTAAATTTGTAAACTTTTTAACTTGGATTTGTACTGTTGTAGTAAATAGGTTCACTATTAAGAATTTAACATTCTTAGTGAACCAAAATTAAATGATGTTTATTATTTTATTTCAGAAACTGAGATTAAAAGTAAAAAGAGTTTTCCTCTGAGGAACCCAAAAAAGCGAATATTTTCAGATTTTAAAAACTAAACTAAGACTTGGATCACGGGGATCATTAACGATGAACCTATGTACAGTATTGTTGAAAAATATTGGCTATTGCCTATTACCAACCATCATAATAAAAAATTCGATAATTTGAATGATCTTTTATTAATTATTTATTATGATTTTTCTTTTTCTTTAGAGTTATATATATATTTCAAAGTAAAAATCGATAAAATTAAGAATTTTTAAATAATGATTAATGATCATATTGAATTAAAAAAAAATTACATGAAAAATCTCAATTAAGTTTTATAAATTCATGATGAAATAAAATATTTTTTTATTTCTTATCACATATCTAACTATGTCGTTACTTTGAACAAAATTCATGTTTTTAAATGAAAAAGGGTGGTCAAGCGGGTAACGCTCTGCTATATAGTAGGTTAGGTTAGTTAAATTTGAATGTAATGATAGGTATCACTATATACGAAAAACAATCCTGAACGGAGATGATTTGTCAGCTTAAAATAAATATTTTTCAGCTGGTGGCAAAAAAGATGGTACATGTTTTAATGGCCTGAATACTCCAAAATTAAATCATGTTCAGAAAATACCAACTTAAACAACTAGTGTATGTTTCAAGTTTCTACGATTAGTCATTTTTAACTACAATAAAAATTATTTGATAGTAAATCGTTATTTTATGCATGAATTTTTTATTTCGTAAAAATTTAAATTTAAGATAAAACTTTTTAAATTGACAACGGTCAAATTCTTTTATAATTATTGTAAGCCAAACTTATTAAAAACCTTGTATTGCATTTTAAAATCTTAACTACTTATACAAACATTTTTGTAATTTTTTAACTACAAAATAACTTGCAAATATTCATGATTTTGATAAATTTTTGTCAATATTTAAATTTCAAACGCTAACAAAAATAAATTAAACAATTGTGCATGTATATTCTTAAAATTTTTGAATCACTATTAGTATAACTCATTAAAAACTGTATTAAATTTCCAAGTATTTTGACTAAACCAAAAATTGTTTATCGATATATACATATAAAAAAAAACTAAAAGAAACCTATCTCTATAATGCACTAAGGATATTCAATTTTCCACCAGAAACCATCCTTGAAGTTTTAAATTGAAGTATTGTTTCGAAAATTTATATTTTATATAAAAACAATAACATTACAATATACAGACATAAAAACAAAAAAGACACACATCATTCTTGATCAATGCATTCCTTACTTTGTTCAGAATGTAAAATGATTACTTTTCGTCTAGACAGATTAAACTAGTATACTATATTTTTTAATACCTACTACCAACAATCTACATGAGTGTCCTACCGCATATTTTACTTTTTAAATTTTTAAATTTTATTGGTATTATTCATTATTTAGGTATCTATAATACAATTAAATGTAATAAATATTTGTTTTATATCTATTTTACCTTTCAAAATTATTAATATTATTAAATCATCTGAAAATATTTATTATTTATAGATTTTATAAATTTCAGATTTTAGATTTCAAATAGAGTAATATGAATGTATTCATTTTACAATGATGTATGTTTTTTTTTCTGTCGACCATTATCTATTAGAACAGTAAACCCCTAGATTTCTGGTAGGAATGTGAATCTATTTGGTAAAAGCGGGTAAAATAAATTACTTTAATGACAATATAAATATATCATAAAATATATTTGGTAACATACATGCTGACTTATTGTCTTTACTCAGAATCGTTATAAGTATACGAAGATTTATCATTTAATTATAAATTTAACACACACATTATATTATTAACTTACTTTTCAATAATGAGCTATACTCGACAATTACTGTATAATGGCGCAATTACTTAATTTATTTTTAGATCTGTGAATTATGTAAAAAAATCCATAATTAAAATAATATATTTTTTTCCCCAAGAAATGTTAACGTACATATTTTATTTTTAAGTATTCGTAACCGGATAGACAAGTTATACAAACGTTACAAATTAATAATAAAATTCAAGTAACTATAGCCAATATAGGTTATAAATGTTTTTATGTTTTACCTATTATTAAATAACTTATATTTTATTGTACTATATATTACAACAAGCTACAGTAGAAATGCTTATTGCTTAAAATATATAATCTGTTTACCTTGACACTTTTAAGTAAATTATTTTATTTATTTAATATACTTTTTTATTAATTTTAAAATTGTATGCGACAATAAAATAAAATAATTTATAATTAGTTTATCGTTGTATTTTTTTTTTATTATTGAATTAGATTAGAGAATAGTAAAATTTAAAAGTACTTATACTCAAACGAATTTTAATATCAATCCAATTTGTTCAACATTTTAATTTTTCATTTCATGATTATGATTAAGAAAATATGTAAAATGAAAAAAAAGTAGGTCAGCACATTTCGGTGGTGGATGTTTGTCGCCCCTTCGGTCCTCGGACAAGATAGTATAATTTTACTGTAGGTATTCGATTTGAATGCAATATGATTGCACTCGATAAAAAATGATTCTGAGCGGACACGAGGGGATCTTTTTTATTTAATTTTATTCGTTTCTATGATGATAAACAAAGCCATAATTATTTTACACCACATAATCGTGAAGTTGTACATTTTTTCTGCTTTAACCGCTTTTATTTCGAGAATCATTTCGAAAATCAAAAAATAACCTCTATAAAGTACCAGCTTAAGAACATTACCTTTCAGAAAATATGCAACACTTGTACTTTTGAGCAAGTTTAGGGGAAGAAAAAGTGTTTACAGAATAAAAAAGAAATAAACATTATTGTAAAACCAATACATTCCTCGCTCCGCTCAGAATCTAAAATACTTAGTTAATTTGTATAATGAAAAAAGTTTTGACGATTTTTAAGTAGAACACTCATAGTAAGTTGTCTATTATCACTCGTAAAAATATAGTATCCCTATCTTATAGTTATTGATTATAACAAATATAGTTTTATACATTAATATTTTTATTATTCTCATATTTAATCTTATTTTATGATTTTAGAATATTCATTCTTAAATTTAAACAATGTACAATGGTGTAATTCTCATTAGTTATATATACTACTAATTCAATATTGTTATAAATTATAATATTTATTAGATACTCGGAATCATAAATAAATCAAACTATTTTAATCAATTTAAGTAATTCGATAATTTTTTATGGATTTATGTTAAGTAACATTTACACATTATTCTATAAACTTTGGGTAAGTGAATAATATAATATTTCATAAAAAGGCTGTATAGTAAAATATCTCTATGTGATTATATTACTATGTCTATAAATACGGAATAATGAAATAAGTGATTTAATAAAAACTAAAACGTATTTTCACCTCCATATTTAATAATACTACATTTTTCTAAAATTTTTCGGGTAAAAACTATTTAATTAAATTTATTGTTTGGCTTTGTATGATCTTTTTAGACGACTAGTTTTACGGTTTTCACAAAAGAAGTTCATTTGCAAAATGTACGCGTACTGTTTAGTTATGCATGTGTAATGTGTGTGTGTATATATATATTATACATTTATACATACCTACATATTGTATTGAAATTGTCAGTACTCAGTAGTATAACAATCTTTAGTCAATCGCATCTGTTGTTCATTCTTTTAAGATGTCTAGGTTAGTCAGTCACAGTTAATTATGTACATCATAATTTAATTCTATCCATTCTTTTAATTATTGCTAAACTATACCATTTGGTACGATAACATTATTTTAATATTGAGTATAATAATTGTCATATTTTATATATTTATTTAAATTTTGAAAAATTCAGATTTCTTAAAAATATAAAATAACGGTTTTACTTGTGAATAAAACGCTGACTGATAGTTTGATATCATTAATTTGTTTTGAGGTAAAACTCTTTGAACAACTACATTTCAATACGTTTGTTTGTACATAGAATAAATGCTAATTTTAAGTTATATAACAACATTTTTAAAGTTAAACCATATTACCACTAATATTAAGTATTTTCGTTCATTTATTTTTAAAAATTGTCTAAACTTGTAATTATGACAAGATTTAAAGGTTTTTAATACTTTTGCAGTATAAGATTTTTAATTCGTTTAAGTCACAAACAATTAAGGGGATGTCAATGTAATATTTGTTTTCTTTCTTAGACCTACTCGCAATATAGATAAAACTCTTTCACCTAAAATCGTTTTTTTTTTTTTTATAATTTTCGAGTAATCTTTGAGTAAAATCATCTATTACAAAAATTATAGAAGATAATATTTTTGAGGATATTTTATATCGGTTTTATATTTTATTGTTATTTGATTTTAGAAAAAAATGTTGTAAATTTAAATGATGTTAAATTTTATTATTTTAAGACAATATTTAGACAAATTGATATGTCTTACTTTAAAAAATATTATTATCCATCGTTTTTGTAATAGGTAGTTTTGCTCTAAAATTATTCAAAAACATAAAACAAATGATTCTGCGTAAATGCATTTTTTCTATGTGGCACATGGGCCAGAGATAGAAAACAAAAAGACTATAGAGCTCTGAAATTCTCTTAAATTTTTAAACGAACATTATTATTTATTATTTAGATTAAATTAAATGGTTTAATTTAGATAATATGTTGTTTAAAATATAAAAGCTAACCAATAAAATATGTACAATAAGGTAATAATAAGTAAATTATCAGCTTCAATAAATTAAATTTTGTTAGAATGAAGAAATAAATAATTAAATATGTATATATATATATTTATAACATGGAGATAAATAATTTTTACCACTCTATTATTCTTATCTAAACTTAATATATACTGCACACATACGCGCGTGCACACTCACACACAATATATGTATGTTTAATATTTACTTGTAAATGATTATTAAAATAGTAATGAACTAATTCAAGATACCTATATTATATAGGTATATAAGCCCACATAGTTATACATTATATAAGTTATAAGCTTTACACACAGTGCACATTTTAATTCAAATTGATTTTTTTAAACTAATTGTAGTTATAGTAACAAAACTATAGAAAGAATTTACACATTTTTACTAGCTTTTATAATTTTAAATCATATTATGATTAATCCTAAATACATTTAATCAATATACTTTACACCACATTTAAGACATGAACTTTAAGTTGAAAATTTTTATCTTGTAAATTATTGATTTAAAAAAAAGAAAAGATATTATTGTTAAGAAAAAACCTCTTATTTTTATGGTCAAACTATATTGGTTAGTACAATTAACTAAATTTACAATAAAACCGTATTAATTATACGTACATTTTGAATTATGTATTGTATAAAAGTAATTTAAAACTATTTTTTTAATCTAGAAGCTCAAGTATTTAAACTATTATACAGTTAAACTTGATAAACATTATATAATATTTTTTACGCGTATTTAAATTTTTTAGTTTTTAAAAACTCATTTAAAAATAAATCAATTGTATTTATTATTAAGTCTTAAATTGTATTTTTGTGATCGAAAACGTTTAACATTCAAGAAACTTAACTCTTTTAAATTTTAGAATAAAATTACGAGTGCATAATCCTAAGTCAAATAACACAAACCATGTAACATAGATAATTGGTTATAAACAAATCGTGAGTTTTACTATCGTAAATACTGCTACTTGTAAAAATGTATTCAATATTCATAATTTTTAATAATTTAAACAATATACACATTATATGTCATGTAAGTTATATAATATTATATTGATGTATATGTATAAATTATACTTTATACATTTCATAAGATATTATATTAACTACTTTACATGGTTTATTTTTTTTTTTTGTACTGAATCATATCTAATCGTACCAAATAAGTTATCAACGTACAAACACCAACGAATAGTTAAATAACTGTACTATATTGATTTAATACTTTTTTCACAAAAATAATAAACTCTTTTTTTAACTAACAACTACCTACCAAATGGACCATTACGAAAGTATAATTATTTTACTGTTTTTGGTAAATAAATTTGGAATTAGAATTTTAAAACTATTAAACCATATAATAAAATATTTTATTTTGATAAAATCTGTATTTACAACCGATATGAACCACAAGTATGGCTTCAATTATATAGTAGATATAATATGATGTATCATTTATTTATTAAACAAATAATTTGGTTACTTACTGTTCGTTGGTAAAATTATGTAGTTATATTTGAATTAATTAGTATATTTAGTTGTAATAATATATATAACGAAATAGCTCATTTTAAGTATTAGCTGACACACTATTTAAGTTAATTACAGAAAATAATTTTGTTTCTGCAAATTAAAATTAATAGGATCAATACACTATATAAATTATATATAATTCATAATAGGTATAATAATATGTAGATGTTTTGAAATGTTAATACAAAAATAAATGGTAAATTAAACATTATTATGTTTTTAAATAAAACATTAAGGTATTTAATCTATTTTTTTTGTAAAATATGTATATATATATATATGTTTATATATATAATACAATAAATATCTTTTTAATTAAGTTTAATTATTTTAAATAAAAAATGCGACATAATTGGTTAATTAACTTACCAAAGTATGATGGTATTCATGTGAGTCCGGTGGAAGCCTTCCATTTTCATTATCCATGATTCTTAGTTATAATAACTTAAAATAACATTAATTAATATCTACAAAAAAAAAATTGATATATTTAATTTCAAATTTAAATTAAATATTCAAAATAATAAGGTAATAACAATAATTGTTTTACGTAATAATTACAAGCAACAATCAGGGAGAGCGTACACGACAGTTCTTCTCAACGATGACCACATGACTGTTGGTAATCTGTGGAATACATTATCTATAGTTGTAATACCGTTACAAAACCTAAGGGAATGTATCGCATTTCAAACAGTTATTTTAAATAATGAACTTACTATAAAATTAACTGTAGAAATAATGCATGCATATTGTATTAATAAAATTGTTTTAAATAAGTAATAATTTTTGCACATTATTAAACGTTTAACCACACGATTTTTAAAATAAATTGTATGTGTGTTTTTTGTATAAATTGTGATTTTACTATGAATCATAAAAATAAATAATAACATTGTAACATTAACAAAATTATGTATTAATAAAAATATTGAAACTCGTAATCAATACTTTTTAGTAAATATATCAATAAAATATAAATATAAAACATACATAATTCTTTGTATTTATAGATATTATTTTATATTATTGAACTGTTTTACGTACATACTGCTTATTATTAATCAATTATAATAAATACATCTTATAATGGTTACTCAAACATTTTACGATTTACCTAAAAAAGACGTTGGTATATACATAGATTAAGATGAAATGTAAATAAATTATGCATTGTGAAATCAAAATTAATTTTTGCTTCATACAATGAATTTGGTATTAAAGTTGTAATATGATGCTAATGTTTAATTGTTATTCAATTTTATTACTAGGACTTTTACATTATATATTAGATGAAAAATATACATTAATTACGGAAATAAAAATGTAAGATAAAAAAAAACAAACAACACAGAGTAAGTAAGCAAAATAATATTAAATAATTAATAGCTTAAAATAAAATAAAATATAGATTTATATAATAATTTGTATCCCCTCCTCTTACTAACAAGTAAATTTTGGAAATAAATAAATATTATTTTGTCTACTTAAAAAGTTATCAAATAATTATCTAAGTTATATTTTGATAACAATTTTAGTATGAATTATATTATATAAGTTGCTGGTAGGTCAGTAGTTTCATTGTTTTAGCAAAAATAATTTCACTTGCTATAGTTCCAATTATCTGACACCCAATCTAACGCTTTATTTTAACACAGCATTGCTAAACTATGTCATTTTATTATTTTAATGATTCAATAGAGAGAGTGGTTACAATTTTAATACCAACAGGAATATTATTAATTTACTGTGGATTCACACAGATAGCTATAATTTTATTTTATTTTTTGTTCGTATTTGGTAGGCAGGTATTTAGTATTGCATTAATAAATATGTTTTTCGATTGAGAAAATAAAATAGTTAGTTGATTTTATTTATTGTAGTTAAATTAAAATATTTATTTTAATCTAATATGGTGATACAAAAGTATAGATAAGTAATTTCTGTCAGTATTAGCTTATTTAAGACACGATGAAAAATAATAATGGTTTTTTTTTTATTTATTTATTATATAACGTTTTTTTCAATTTCTAAGTTAAAAATAACTATAATACAATAATTTTATTTATTCATTTTTCAGTTAACAAATTTACTTATCATTTAATGTATATAGTATACATATAACACATATTTATGTTATAATAAAAAAGGTAGTTTGAACAGTTTATTCAATAAAGGATAAAAGTAGATGAAGGTTATACCTATATACAATTATTAATAAACTACATGTCTATACCTATGAATATTAATTATACATTTAGGAGTGTAGGACGTATGTAGGCATGTGTAATTTTATATATACTTATTTTAGTTTTTACAATGTAGTTAATTTAACATAATATATTATATCTGTTTTTAATTATTTTAAAATAAATATAAAATAATAATTAAAAATATAATACTAAAACATAACATATTTTTACACACATGTTGGAAGAAGTCTTCCAAAAATTGTAATACTTTATTATACAGTCTCATATTTATATAGTACACTGTACAATGTACCTACATATTATATATTAAAATTAAAATTTTAAAGTATGCTGTATGTACTACCTACCAACAACAGTTATAATAGTTATATGTATTATATTAATTATTAATGATTCATCAATGGAAATTACCTATATGTTATTTTTGTTTATGTATAATTCTTTAAATAAGGGTTATGATTGCTAGCGAACAATAGTTGCAGTACCTCTGACTTTTCTTCTTATAAATTATAAAATATACAGACTATAATTAAAAAATATATATTTACAGTAAATTATTATAATTTATAGTAGATAGTTGGTCAATGGTTCGTCTTTTTGAAAGCAATAAGAATTCCTAACCGAAGACATATAAAATAAATATAAACATAACCATGCTTATGTTGAGACTTGTGTCTGATTGTAAACATGGGCGCCTATAAGTAACATTTTAGAGGGGTTAGAAATAAAAAAATTCTCAAATGTAAGGTAATAAAGATAATAATAATATTATGGTAATATTTATTGAGCTACAAGTTTTAAATATTTCTTGTCCGGGGGAGGCAAGTGCTCTATCTCGCTCCTCCCAATGGGTGCTCATGATTATAAAAGTCGCGGATCGACAATAGATATTGAGAATTTAGTAAGGCATAACCTAGAATTAGGAACATAATAACAAATCAAAATATAAATTACAGAACATAGTTACCTATTATAAACTAATGGAGTATTAAAAACGAATTATTAGTTGATAATTTATTTTCAATAAGCGTTTTTCAAAATCAATTTTTACTATTTAAGAGGAATATCCTACATATTGCCCAAATGAAAACTATTTCCATTAAATAGAACATAGATAAATCTAATATTGGACTTAAATTTTCAGTAAACAAAAGAGAAAAATATTATGTCGGATAAAATCTGATACCATCTTGGTTCATGTTTTAAATAAATAATATAAATGAGATAATGATACCGCATACAAATATATAAGTTATCATTTTATCGCATAAATACAAAATAATAGTAACAATCTTGTACTTTTATGTATATATGTAGTTTATTTTAAATAAATTGAATTTAAATTTTAAATGTATGACTTATCTGCAATTATATTATATTATATTTTTTTTCATTATATATAATATATATATATATGTCTTATAAATATAATTATTATACCTGCAACCTACGTAAATATAAATAACTTACTTAAATTGTAGTCTAGTTATCCATCAACCGAATAATTAATTTTAAAATTTAATCATTTTTTAGTTTAAAGTAAACATTTTTAATGAAGTGTTGTAAAATAAAAAAGTAAAAACCTATAAAAGGATCATTTAGTTTGTTTTTATTATATGTTGGCTAACGCCAACCATCTACTAAATGATGATAAACATTAATGTTATGTTTCCTATAAAGTAGAAGATATAATGTTGCTATTTTAATTTGTTTGTACTGCGATTAGTTTTTTATTTTTATAAACATAGCAAAAGATTGTTCTGTTGGTACATTATTACTATTGGTGGTTAGCTTAAATAAAAAAGATCGTATTATATGTTATGTATAACTATAATATAAGGTGAATAGTGGATACAATAACAAAAATTATAAATAAATTTTACTATTGTGTATTGCGTAGGTATACCTAATAAAATGCAATGAGACATTATACACCTTATCTTGATAAATAAGCTGACATTGAACTGTACATATAATGTCATTAGCTGAACTAATTTGAACCGTAATTTAATGGCTCAGATTTAATAAACACATAATATACTACGTAGGTTTATTAATCCAAAATGTATATATTACCATTGAGCATAATATATAATAAGTATACGACATGTGCATAACGATTAAAACACACATAATAACATATACCTATGTATATATTATATGAATAATTTTATTTCACTTGATACATTTTTAAATAAGTATCTACTATACTTTTTTTGTTAGATGTCTTATCTCGTTTGTTATTTGAACTTAACTTTTAAAATTATGTACCATCGTCACTTTAAAATATTATTTTATATTATTCAACACGGACACAGTTTTTCAAAATAATATTAATTATATTATATTAAAAAAACATAATATAAAAAATCCAAATAGGTATTAATAAAAACAATAATTGCAATACAGTACTGAAATTGCAATACAAAAAATTCATATGAATATACTGTTAAAAAATCAAATTATTGTTAAAAAAATGACCAAGTTTAAACAACTATGTCCAAAATGATTAGTAAATGCGGGAGCAGACTATTATAATATGTACGAGTGTACGACTTATCATAACTTATTGAAACTAACGTTGTAATAAAATTGAAATTCAATTAGTATTTCAATAAATGCACAATTCTCTATTTTTTAAAAAATAAACCTCTTAATAATTAATTGAACAATTCGTGTCTATAGATATACAATTTAAGTATTATCATGCTCTATGTAAATAATTATATAATTTATACTGCAGTGATATAGTTGAACTATGTTACCCAATTATCTGAAAGGTTATTGATTTGTATATCATTTATAAATACATATTTCGACTGAATTAAAGAATGGTATACCTAGCTATTTGCTATTGGTTATTATCGAAAATTATACTAACTGAATTAAGATATTTACGCTTTTCCTTTTTAACCGACAGTAGTTGAGAATCTGTATAAACAATAATATTTACGCTTAAAAGAGTACGTCATACCCGTCTTATACTAACATACATAACAAATACATTTTACGTCTTACATTTGAAACAATCTATTTTACTCTGTTATTTTATTATTTTTAAAATGAATTGACGTATTGTTAAATTTAAAGGTGAGAATATTATCTAAGT
The DNA here is from genome assembly GCF_020184175.1 of Aphis gossypii. NCBI lineage: Eukaryota > Metazoa > Arthropoda > Insecta > Hemiptera > Aphididae > Aphis > Aphis gossypii. The sequence goes on from NC_065532.1 coordinate 8,551,308, forward strand.
AGATATTGTAAATTAATTTAAATTATTTATTTATTTTTATGAACATAAAAAGGTGGACCACCGAATTATCTTAGTTTGTCTACTGTAAGATGGGAATAACAGTTGTCTTTTATACAGGTATATAATTATTATGTTAATATTTAAATAATTTTACACGGATTAAAATAATAGAATAAAATATAACTATAAGGGATGGTAAAATATGAGTGTGTATAATATTTTCAAAAGATACTTTTCAAAATAATATTTCTGTATTTCTAGCTTAAAAATTAATAAGTATTTAAAAAAAGACCCAATGCTACTTATAGATAATGCCATATAATGTTCTTAACTTTAGAAATAGGAAAATATTTACTTGAATATTAAAGCTAAAAGAACAAAATTATTGTTATTAAAGGTAATTTAGCTATCCTGTATGTTTGTAAGACGGAGAAAAAACATGGAGGTGTATACTGTACAGTTTTTTCTTAAAATTAGCTTTTATATTTGTTAACACTTTATTTTATTATTATTGAAGTTAATGTTATATTGATATATATATACATATATTATTATTATTATATTATACTATATTGTATTATTTTGATATATATTATATGTCCATAATATGTCTGCAGAGCTTTTATTGAATGAAAGAAAGTTTGAAAAAAAATTAGCTATGTTTTTAAAAATATTAGTTTTGTAATAAATAATAATTAAGAGGAAACTTGAATTTAACTTTAAAGCAATTTTCTTAGAATAAAACATTTTATAAAATTCAATATAAAATAAAAAATAATTCAAAAACTTAAAAAATATAAAAATATTTCAAAAATTGTACAACATAGGTATATTGGTATATTTTAGTTTATTATAAGTCTAAAAAATACTCTACTCGGAATATAAAATTCAAAATGGTAAAATACTTAAACAATAATAGTGATAGAAATGTAACTTTTTAGAAAAATGTTCTACTATGTATAAAAAAAATAAATAAAAAACATCAAGTCTATGAAATAATGATGATGAGTGTACGTCAAAAACATCAATCTGTATATTATACAACACGCACCTCGTTCTTTGAACCAGTCAGCAGTTGATGCCTCGGGGCTTTAATTATACTACTATGTAGATACCTTCATCCTACTACTGTCATAATCTTAAATACGGGTTCTGTTGCCCAATAAAAAAAAAATATTAAAATGTACGACACAAAAAAGTGTAGTATCGACTATAAAGATGTGTTGACTGATGAATCATCTATTCAGTGTACTCGACTGAGTAAAGAAGTGGGGACATAACTCTAGGGGGACGTGAGGTGGAGAAGGTACGCCGACCCCAAATAGTCAGGAGAGAAGAGCAATGAGAAAGAAAATTTTTTTTTTAAATACACAGAGTAAATAATAGTCAAAATAATAGTAATCTAGGAAATACCGGAAAAATAAATTCATGTTAGCACTGTATCTTTATTGCATACTCGTTACGCCGTTAAATAATAATTTGTATTAATATTGAATAAGGTACGTAATATTTTAACATATTAGTAATAGGTCTATGTTATTATTTATCCTCATAACTTATTAAATACTGAAAAAATAAAGCGTAAATTTCAATTAAATATTTTATAATATATTATGTGAGTACAATCACATAAAAGTCTGCTTTTGTAACTGAGCGTTGAAAAGATCACGATAAGCAACAGAATAGTCAAGATTCATGATATATTAATATGTACTTTACTGTTACTATTAATATATTTTTCATAATAAAAATTTTAAATTGTAAATTTTCGAGACTGAATTTTGTCAAAATTCTTACTATAATGTTTATAAAAAAATATTGTGATAAAGTATTTTCGATATTTTTGAATTGATAAACGAACAACTTATGAGAAACTTTAATTCAATTTTCGAGAATTTAGAGTTTCGACCCAGCGAATATTTTTTAAAAACGTTATTTATAGAAAGAAATTAAAAAAAAAAATTGATCAAAAATGTGTTATGAATTTTTTTTTCTTTGGTCGAGGTAATTGTCTTAAGATCAAAATGAGTAGCTAGATAAGCGAGTACCGGATAATGGATTATTACATTGTACTCATTAATTATAAAATAATTTGAAATTTGTGATGATAAAGAAATAATTAACATTATAAAAATTAAAAAGAGCAAACAATCAATATTTTAAAAAAGGAAAAAAGAAAAAACTTACATGGTATTTACATTATTTTAGTTTGCTTCATTCTTGACTTTCTCTGTGGAGCAGCAAGTCCCTTAATTTTCTTAACTGTAACAACTGAACGGTGTTCGATTTATCTCGCCTCTGAAACCGCATTTAAACGCCAAATTTAACTCTTCAACGAACGAATGTGGGACGATGTAAAACCAATCTAAAAAGTGAGACTACTTAGAAGCATCATCAGCGTTGTACTTGTGTGTGGTGAAAAACAAATAATGGACTTCTTAAATTTAGTGAATGTCCAATCACATGTAATTACAAGGACCTTATAGAAACAGATCAGAACGCTATAAATATGGTCCAGTGACCAGTACTGATTTAAATGACTTATGACAACTTGAATAACACAAACTGAAAATTCCAAAGAAACTAAGGGTTACCAATATAAATTATATTATTTTAAATTTTAACTTAATGTTACGCTTATTTACTTGTTTATTTTATTCTATTGTATATTTGTATATTATAATTGTGCTGCACTGCTACTTCCTAACACGGTGTAATAATAATAATAATAACGCATCAAAAGCTTCAGAATGAGACTGACTATATTTATCTTTTTTTTATATACATATTATGAAATTGTGGATCTTCAAACACTGTACATTTTGACAAATGCTACTGTACAACCGACCATTTTTTCAATCACTCTATGATGTCTAATTTTTCTTTTGTTGTTAGCACTTTACACGTTTTCTAATAGACGACATCGTGGCACTGAAATCCACTTGATGATTGACAAATTAGTTTGTACAACGATTAGACAACAACTGACCTACTGAGAAAAATAGGTACCGAACTACTGATTCAGTGCAATACTCGATAGGCGATAATAATCAAAGTGGATATCTAACCTACGATTACGATTATGCGGAAAAACGAAACACGATTACGATTCACGAGTTATTAAAAGACCAAACTTTTTATTTTTCTCGTCCTGATAATAAATTGGTGTTCTACCGTATCTAAGATTCTAAGATAGTTTAGATCATTATACGTATTTATCATATTATAATCATAATATCTAATTTCCATTTATTAGGTAATCTTTGTTCCGCATTGAGTATACCGACCATACACACTTCACTACTATACTATATCACACTTCCCACAATACACTGAAATACTGAAAGTACTAGCTGTAAGCTATTCATATTGTACTAAATTGATGGATATAAACAAAGACAGGCCCGGAGGATTCCGGTAGCCTGACTTATTGGAATTTCAAATTTGTCATTGGCCTGACGGCTGTTTTACTTTATTTTTTTTATATATAAAATTTAAAAAAATATGTCTAATACATTTTTCCGTCCCTCAGATATAAGCATATTCCATACGTTATACGTGGTACGTATTTAGGTACCTTAATCATTTAAGTAAAGCCCGATTAATAATGCAATATACATTATTATTTGGATAGGTACTCTAGGTTCTAGGATAATGTATTCCAATTACATAATTCATTTTATGAACCGTCGAATGATGAAAATATGAGAAACTTGTAACTGTTGAATGGATATTACGTTAATACGTTGTAGATGAATAATTTTATTTGAGAATTTGATATTATCAACTTTCATTTTTTTTTTTATACGAACTTATAACATCTATAGTATTATTAGCAGTCGTGTCGTGTCATCTATTGACTCAATATGATAGACCGTCAAAAAAAAAAAAAAAAAATGATAACAACGGACAATCGTTTTCATGATTTACAATTCGCAGTATTCATTATTTAGTACAGACAGTAAGTTGTACAGTACACCTATACAGTTAGCACTTATCATTTTAACAGTTCTTAAAATTTTATGAATTATGCTCCAAAGTCACATACTATATTTTTACTGTAATTTGTTCAGTTTTTTTTTTTTATAGAATTAAGATTTATTACAGGTATTTGAATTTATTACTTAAATTTTATTTTAATGTATGTTTATGAATTTCATTTTTTCTTTATAAAAATTAATTAAAAAAAAAAAATATAGGTACCAACTGTACATACTACTATAGTACACATATTAGGTCTCGTGTTGTAATATACATAAATAATATGAGTTTTTAAAGCAAAATAAATTTGGATATAAGTTATATAACCTAGCATGTAACTTAGGAGAAAAAAATTTAAAAAATAATAAACATAAGGTTGATAATTCTTTAATGAAGAATTAACTAGTGATACCAAAATTTTCTTCATAAATTTAAAAATTGAAATGTTTAAAGTTAAAAACTTTCCTAGATTGTTGTTTGATAAAAATAAATACTTCAAAGGTGACACTTATATTCTGAATTTTATTAATTTTTAGTGCATATTTTAATGTACTGTACGAGGATTTATTGAAAATTAAGTTAGGTAAAAATAAAGAAACATATTACCAAGAAATATTGTTTTCATATTTGCTTAATACTTTTCACCTAGATATTTTTCATTCTTATTAAATGTCAATTTACTTATTTATAAATGAATATGATAACGTCTTATGCTATTTCTAGTTATTATTGAGTGAGCAGTTTTACTGAGACTCAAACAAATAACAACTAATTTAACGGTTCAAGATACTTTGTGATTGTATTTATTTCTAGTATACTGGTTATATATCACCTATGCATGCCTGATTTTGGTATTTTGTTATTTTGATACTGTTAGTTTTGTTAATATAAAGAAGTATTAAAATTATAATGTTTAAAAAGTTTTGTTTTCCTTTTACCTTTAGTTATACCTATAAAAAAAAATGTTGATAATTTTTTAAGGACACATGGAAAAGCATTTGTGATTATTTTTTGGTAGTTTTTAAGACATTTAAATCCAGGCCTTATATATGAAAATTATCTTCAAAGTGCATTGGCTCTTATATTTTTACAGCATACCTGAAATAATTAATTTATAAAATAAATATTAAAATTTAAAATCTGTCAAACATGAATAAAATAAAAATAACATGCTAATTAAAATTACTGAAATTAAATGCTTTGTAGTTCTTGTAGTCATGTTAAAAAACTTAGCTTCACTACATACAAGTAAAGTCATACTTTTATACTTTGTAAAATACTGTTACAAAAAAATACATACATAACTAGTAAAGGATATTATTAACATTAAGGATTTTCTAAACAAATTATAGTTTAATTATTTAAATCGATGTTTTCATAGTATATTTCCTAAAGCTTTCAACATTTTAACAATACATATAAAGTTATTATTAACAAAAATAAATGTTGTTGATAAGATTTACAAGAAATATATATTTTATTATGCATCAGCTTACACTATAAAAATAATTTGTTTGATATAAAAAAATAAAATAAATATTATATTCAATACAATATTTTATTACCATAGCCAATTAAACCTCAAATTAAATTAAAGTAATAATAAAGGAATAAATTAAAAATGATTAATGATTAATATTAAAATTTAATTTACTGTACAATGTTGAATATTTTATGAACAACAAAAAAAAAAAAATTCAGTTTATAATTATTTCGATTATTAAAAAATTAAATAAATTTCTAAGATTAAATAAAATATTTCTGACAGACAAATAGTTCAAATTTGTATATAATGCAATGTATTAAAAATGCAATTTTGTAACCTCATTAATTTATTATTTATCACAATTTATATTAATATTAATATTAATATTAAGTTAATGCATTCAGGATGTAAAATGATAATTCTTCTTTTTCTGTTCATAAACAACATTACTTAATTGGAACCAAAAAATGACCCTGTAAATAAAAATATTTAATTAATTGTTACAATAATAATACTATAATTTTATCCTAACTATTATTGAGAATATACGAACATTTTTTTAATATAAATTTAACATATTTATAAATATGGCATATATATATATTTTTTTTTATGAGCGGAAGTCAGCATTTTATTTGTTTTCTGTTTTTGACCCATATATAATATGAAAAATTGGGTTCAACAAAATAAATTAAGGTTTTATTTTTATTATTATAATGAACAAATTTATCAATTATAAAGTTAATATTATGTGTTTGTATGTTGACCCTTTTTATGAAAAATACATTTTTTATGGACATTGAATATATACAATATTACAATTAAATATTCTAATTGTAAGTGATTTTTATTGTGTACTAGCTGACAATAGTAATAGTAAACTGAAGTCCTAGTAATATCAATTATTATATTCAAATAAAATTGTAAAAACAACTCACCAACAACAAGAATCAAAAGAACTGCTACAATAACTCCCAAAAGAATCATCATCTAATAAAATAAAAATAAATATATTAAATTAATAATGTAATTTAAGTATTTAAGTGTATTTTTAGTACTACAAACTTTTAAATTTTTCCACCACATCTTTCTTTTAAGTTTTGTAGCATGTTGCTCAAACTGAGATGCACCTTGCTGCAATACATCTGAAATATAATTATTTATGTTACATTGAGAGTTAATTATAATCAATAGAATACATTTTGAAACAGTACATTTTAACAGACTAGTCAAATAGATTCTAATAAAACAAAAGCATGGTGGTTCTAAAAAATGTTTATGTTTTTGAAAATTGTATATATTTTAATCAACGTTTGAATGAGTAGTTTTGGGTTATTTATGTTGGTGTGTTAATGATAATTTAGTTCCATAATAATTGGTTAAGAGACAATGCTAATTTGGAAATTAAAGAAATTAATATTAACCTATTGACATTTTATAACTTTGTTATGAAACACTACTAATTATCTGGGAATAATAAATTTTAAATCCAATATTACACATATTTTATATTTTAAAAAATAAAACCATTTTTAAGGACAGAAACTTATCATTCAAATTTTTATAAAGATTTTTTGACACAGTAGACTATTTAAATCATATAAAAATTCTAAATAATTTAAAATATGGTCTTTTATTGTGTATTTAAAAATGTCAAAGAATTTTTTGTAAAAAGAAAAATTGGCTAGTTTAGGGGTAAGGCTGGTTATATGCTTGGCAAATATGAAATAACCCTTTAGTCATAGATGATAGTAGATTTGTTTTAAATCATTATAAATTCTGCTTTCTAGGTATAAGATAACAATCTTATAAATTATTTATTGTATACTGATTAATACAGTATGGGAAGAAAATTATAATATTCTTATTATCAGCATATGATTTGTAGTATGTTTTTTAAACAGGTACATGAATTCCAAAGATAAAAATGTTTTAAAGTGCTGAGTCAGAATAATTTGAGTATAAGAAATACACATAACTATCATTAAATCTTTAACAACTATAAATACAATTGAACTAATTTTGAAATAAGCAGCTAAAATATTTAATTTCAATTTATATTAAGTACACATGCATATTCTACTTAACAGACGTTTTAATACTTAAGGTATCTAAAAAGTCAATTGTTAAATAACAATCAACAGCAGTGTCTTTTATTATTATTTTATGCCAAAATAACAATATTAATTTTAGTAGCCTATTAAGAAAATATATATATGCATACTATAAATGCATTCCACAAATGACACTACTACAAGCATGATAAATTTTTACTACAGGAAATAAAATTCTGTTATTGAAACGCTATCTACTATATATGGTTATTTAACCAAACTTACCTTCCTACTGAATAATTGTAAGCATAAACAAAAATCAATTATATTAAATTTTTGTAGAAAGGTATAATGTAGTATTTTTGAATATTTATGCAGATTAATCATAATAGGTAAACAATATTAATTGTTTGATAGGGTTGTTAATAATAATGAGGCTATCAAATCCAAAAATAAGAAAGTGAAAATGTATATTTGTGTTTTTATGTATTATTAATAAATACAAAAAATAGTTTTCAGAACTAAATATTTAACAATTTATAATATTTATTATTTGTTTGTACAAATCTGAGGATTATTATAACTGTATTCTTTAATGTTTATTTGATCATTCTAAATAGTTGATTTTGTGTAGTTACTTCAAATTATGTTTTTGGAAATCGATTTAGTTTTAAATAAGAATATTTTTTTATTTGAGTAAATTATAGATTGAAATTAAATTACATTTGCTATTAGAATAGATTATTATAATTGGTTGTATAAATAAGACAATTAGTGTAACATACATATTATCTAAATGTTTAGTTATATAGAAAATAGTTATTAAAAATTTAAACCAAGTATAATTCAGCACTATATAATAGTAAATACTTATTAACTTATTTAAAAACTTTTTTTTTTATAGCTAAATTTTTCAAATTAATTTAAAACCATTGGACATAGAAAAAAAGTTTCAGTTTTTGTTACTAAAATAAAAATGATAACTAGTTATAATAGATTAGTCAATATAGAATTTAGTTTTTTTTTTCTGAAAATTAATGATTTTTGAATCCATATAACCTAAGTACAACATACTGCCCCATCATCAACTTTCCTTGCATTGAAATAATAACATAAACCACATAAGATAACTAAGAACATAATTTTGTTAGGTTCTTTTTTAACTATAATGATTAAAATATTTATAATATTTAAAAATTATAATGATTTATATTTTATGTACCTGCACGATTGTCTAATTCTGATAATTTCTGGTCTCGTTCTAATACCTTTTCAACATTGACTCTCATAATTCCAACGACCTTGAAATATTTATACATGATTAGATAATTTTTTATTGAATACGTACAACGCTGATAATGCATTCATACAGATAAATTTAATAAATAGTACACAATGTGCTCATACTGACCTCATCAACCTGAGCCTGGGACTCCTGAAGCTTCTTTTGGGAGTCTGTCGGTTTTTTTGTGCTCTGTCCTTTGTTGTCAGCCATTGTGCCTGCAAGAATTAACGGAACCACTATCAGTGACACGGAAACTTAGAAACTAAACGTAATAGGTATGTGACACAAAGTTATATTTAATATTATAATGGTCGGGGCAAATGTTTTCGCGAATGGCAATTATCGGAAAACAGAAAACGTCACAATAAACACTTTGGTGGGTAAACAAAGATTAGCGGATCGGCGTTGGGATGTATGTTAGTAGTGTGCTAATGTAATGTTTTGTACACCTGCACATAAACCAACATTGTAAGTTTAGTACGCACGCCTATCGAAAACAGATTTAAACATAGACAGGTACCTACTATGCGGCATTACGCAGCGCAGCGTTTTACGTTCGACCAAAGGTTGTCATAGTTTCCGGATGCCGAAAACTCAAAAACGACAGTTGCGCGCGGCACAGGGACGTGATATTATCGTATTTGATCGTAGGTAGTACTCACCGGAATTTTTTTTAAGATCTATTGGCCGGGTAACTGATGCGATTCAATGGACGACGTAGATGAACGTCTGGTCAAGGGCGGGACGTCGACGTCGGAATTTTGCGTCTCTGCGGTCTGACTGACGACACTGGCGTACGGGTGACGATTTTTTAATCGATCACGGCAATAATTGAATGACTGACGCAGTATCGAGAATAGGTCTGCCCCGATCGGTCCTCCGATTCGCGTATCGCAATTTTAACTGTCTAAGATTAGGAAATAAAGAATAATAATTGTTAAACGAATTAATGCTGTGCAACTAGTGACTACAGATGACTGAAGAATAGTGATTGGTGGTGATGCAATCATAAAGTGACGTCATAATGATTGATACGGAACTATCCCGGTGACGTTGTAAACACTTTGTTGTGGTTCGGAACGTCTTTGGCACATGTCCAACGATTCGAGCGCGGGCTTAACAGTTGCGATTACCCGCGCTTTCGCGATCTATGTTTTAATATTTATCGTGTAGGTAGTTTATTTTTTTTTTGGAAAATTTTTAAGATCGTCAAGTGATTAATATTATTTCAACAATGAATTTATACTACTCTAAAGTCTGAATTTGATCAATAACGTATAGATAAAATCGTGAATAGTGAATTGCAATAGGTACAGTATTCGGAGTGTGATATTTATTTTTATTATTATTTACTTATTTAATATTTAACAATCGTTTTGTATAATATGCTTATACTTTAACTAATATTTGAAATTTTAAAGTAAAATGTATTTAACGTTTTTTACCGATTACCGGCAGATGTATAGGCATAGATAAAATTAGATAAAATATTAGATAAAATATTTATTTTTTGAATTGTTTAATTTCACCGGTTAGATAATTTTATAACTAATTTAATTACTCAACAAGTTATTGTCTCCAAAAGTAACATTTTTTAATGTACAGTGTTCGTCAATTGTGCCGATTTTTCTGGACCACCTGAAATCTATACCTATACATCTTTTGCGCCGGTGGATTTATCACAAATTAAAAGGTATATATCAATTGAAAATATAATATTATGTAGGTACTATAATATTTTTAGATATTTTATTTTAATTAAATAGACAAAAAAAGTACGCCATAATAAATGCATACGTTAACATTATGAGTCACTATCAAAAACCATAAAAATACTTGTTGGGAATCTAATTAAATTAAATTATTAAATCTTAAATACGATCGAACATATAGAATAATAACATATAAATTAACAGTCATCTCACCAATCGTAAAATAGGAAACCTGAAAACATAAATGCAAATGATGTCAAAACAATATTGTTTATTTCTCAACTTCAGTATCGCTGCCGCCGGCGCAATTTATGTACCTATTTATAACCTTTATTGTACCTCAATGTCGTCTGGCGTAGATAGTTGATAACTTTTTTTTGATAATTTTTTTCCTTACTTGTGATTTCTGCCACAGTTGAAGTATTTCTATAATTTAACGTTAACTCAACTTATTTTATTTTCATTTACCTTATCCATCTTGCAGGTTAAAAATTATTTTGCAATACTAAGTATACTAATATTAATCGGTAGTATATTACTATAATTTTTTTTTTGTTAAGAGTTAATGGAACGACGGATTAAGAAGTTATATCTTATAATAATATATTATTCTATGTACATACACAATATCATATGGGCACACCTTAGGTTAACGTACTTACTGCTGTACTGACCGGATGCGTATAAATTAATAACCACGCAAAATGTGAATCGAGTCAGTCTCATGCATTCTTGTTAATAATACATCTCCAAAAAAATTGAAGTCTGTGTAGTGTATACGCTATTACGTAATTGTTAACAATGCCCACTATTCTATTGTACATTATAGATACGCTATAAGTACGTTAATATGTTAGCTGTTGAATTTAAAACTTGGTTTCTTCGTTTGATTTTCTATATAACACAGAAGTTGAAAGGTGTATTAAATAATTAAATTAAACTTAACTATACAGACTAAAGTGGACTCTCATCTCCTCTATTATTATTGTATGATGCATGATGCTACCTACGTTTAATATTGGCTATTATAGCAACGATATTTTTGCCATAAATTGTTTATGCCTATTAACTATTATATACGTGGAAATCTAGACAATAAATTAAGAAAATATGCAATTGCTTAGTATTGAAAATCTATCTACGAGCGGTAAATATACTCTTTAAACGCATTTATTGATGGACTTATTATAAATTATAAATCCACCTTGATGAAGCTATTTAAATTTAATATAGGTCATTTACACGCAATATTTTTGGAAGCATAAGTGTGGGATTTTGGCGATTTTAAAGGAACCATAAAATCAGGAGAGTTTACCATCGCCCTAAAATTTATCTTTTTTAAACAAATTCAAGATTCAAACAATTTTTAAATTTTAAATGGAGCGATGAATGTATTGATTTTACAAAATTGTACCTATCTTTGTTCTTTTTCTGCCTGCTATCACCTTAAGGTAGTAAAACCGCTTTGATATTTCCATTTTGAGGGTAGTTTCTGGTAGAAATTGGATCTAGTTGGAACTTTGACAGATGTAAAATAAAAATATCTTAGTGTTTTTACCTACACGGTTCCTTATAATAGTTGTTCAGGTTTTGATATACCTATATATATATAGCTCAATATTAATGTAAATATTTTGGAAAATTGAAAAAGTGTAACAAAAATAGCTTAAACATTAAAAAAGTTCGAAGTGTTCTTGAATAATAATTTTGAATTTCAATAAAATAATTAAAATCGTTCAAATTCGTTAAAATTTAAATTTTTTAAACCTATAAGAATAAATCGTGCCACTAAATTGTATTAAATTTATTAACAGCTATATTAACACACATCATAAGGGTATTTTTATAAAATTTTTAAGTTTCTTGGTTGGTCAAGTAATAAAATTTTTATGGACATTTATAGAACAAAAATTTCAAATATTTAGAAAAAATGTATTATGTATATAAGATGGTAATATTAATACATAGTGAAAACTTAAAGTATCCACAGTTATTCCTTTTGGAGTTACACATGTAAAAAAAAATGATTTTGTTGGCTTAAAAATGTTTGTTTTTCCTTAATTGTATTTCTTTTTGCCAACACTTTTGATATTCACTTTCTTGCTAGAGAAGATACTAAAGTAAAAGATCAAAGCATTTTTTCTGCTCCAAAAGATCATGGCAAACACACACTAAAATAAAAATGATTGTGAAATTATTATTTCATTTTTGTAGACTCAAAATGACTTAAATTTGGTATATTGTGAAATATTGGAGAAATATATCAAACAAAGTTTAATGTTAAAGTATACTATAGACAGAAAATAAGGTTTCATACAAATAATAATGTAATTAAATATTTAAATATAAATAGTTTTTTGTATTTATAAACTATAGGTACTGAGTCAACATAAAATGTAATAAAACTGTCAAATCTATTGTTATCTTGTTTTAGGATAAATAATAAAAAGGATCGTAGAAACCAGATAAGTTATCTGTTTATGTTATTTCATATTCTTTTAACTTTTCGTGATTAAAATTATTCGTAGAAATAATAATGTCGTAGAATTATGACATATGTTAATAGATCTTTACAAATATATATGACAAACATCATTTCAATATTAATCTGTCTTTAGTTTAGTGAACTACTAGTCTATACTTGAAGATTATTAATAATAATATCAATGTACAGGTTCCATCTCTATGACCTTAATGATTATTGTTGCTATAATTTGATAAATATTTTCTAAGTCGTATTGTAATATATAATAATACTATGTATATATAACATATATTATATTTTGAAATATTTAATCATATTTTATAGATAAAAATTATTGCAGTTTGCAATAGATGTTACCTACAGGCTACAGTACTAATGTACATAAATGCTAATGCCTAGAAATATTTAATACTTATTTTGATAATTTAATTTTTAGGACAACAGCAAGATGAGTAATACAGATCAGAATGTGAAAATTATTGCGGATAAAATCACCACGCCCGAGAATAATAGTACGTAATTAAATTATATCATATTTTAAATAATTCAATTTAAAATATTTATTTCAGAATGTAATATAAACACTACAACTATAATTAGTGTAGACAAATGTGTAATTAATGATGATGGTCAAAATAAATTAATTGAAAACAATAGGTACGTATTATAATTAATATGTTACATTCCTTTACATAATTATTTCATAAATTATTTGTTTAAAATAACTACATCTATCTGCAGGAATGCAGAGAATAAAATCATATATGTTGAAGATGAAAAATTGTCAGTTTCGAGTCTTTCATGGAGAGATTTATATCCTCAAGTAGGTTTTAAATTTTAAATTCGTTCCATTAATTATATATATTGATTAAAATAATTATTTTTATAATTTATATTGTATAACTTATAAGATCATTTTTTTAGGTGTTGGCCAGTTGTATATCTTTATTAATGGTCATTCAACCAGGAATACATTTAGCTTATTCAAATAATATGTTGCATCATATGCCAACAATAAATAAAGAACAATTTTCATGGATAAGTAATAACCATTTCATATTTAAATTTTAAAATATTAATTTCTAAAACTGAATGTACGAATGTACATAATACCTATTATACATTTAATCTAGTAGGGATAACATTAATAATAAATAATAATCAATAATAATTCAATTAATTGCTAAATTCTAATAAGTATATTGAAATATTTTTTTTATTAGCCAATGTTAAAATTATAACTCTCATATCAAATATTCACTAGGTACCTAAATAACAATATATTTTAGTATCTCAAAGTATAAATAATGAAATTATTATTTTATCTCTTAATTATAATAATATATTATAACATCATTATATTATCTACTAATTTAAAATTTAAATGTACGTATTTGTAGGTAATGAATATAATATTAGTAGGTATGTGTTATAATATAAAAATACCAAATTGTAATATTCTATATTTATAAATACTATTAAACTGTATACTACCATATTCATGGTTTTTAAATATTAAGTGTAATGTTTTTAAGAAAATCTAACCTAACAGAGGTTAAATAAATTCTTAACATTGAAATTCACATTTTAATTGAGACTATAAACTCGCGAATAACTTAAAATAATCATTTGACTATAATGAAAATAAGAAATTATATAAGTTAATCAATTTTCTCATAAAAATATACATTTTACAGATTAAAAATTAAAAAAATTAAAATATTGTATTTTAACATTTTTAACCATTCTACATTAATATGAACCTAAAATTTCTTTACAATATAATTATACATTAACGTTATAAGTTTTTTTCTGACGAAAATATAAGAAATTTATTTATCAAAACTTTTGCTAGAAAATACCCTATTTTAAAATCATAAAATAATAAAATAAAAATAAAATCTAATTAAATACCGTTTGAATTTCAAATAGGTAACAACAAAATGCTTTCGATTGTACGTATCGTAATTATTTTTGTAGGAATACCTAACACATCAACGATTAAAAATATGATTCATTGAAATTTACATTATTATTTTAACGACCGTCACGTTGATTGCTACTATTATTATAATTATAATGTTTGTTTTTTTTGGAAAATGACAGGGGAGACATTAATGACAATGTTTGCCCTGAAAATTGGTCCCTTCGATTTTCGAATAAATGCCGTATATAAATAATTGGCTCCGTCGAAAAAATTTAAAGAATGTATTGCTGTATTTCATAACAGTTTGCTAATAATAAGACTTATGTCCGTTAATAAATAAATAATTTAATTTATAACCGATCAAAATTCGTATTTTATTTTATTCCATTAATAAACCCATTTCAACTTTTAACACACCGTGTTTGACACTAAATGATATCTTAATTCCCATTTTTTATTAATGTAGTATTATGCTGCAAAAAAAATCTTTTGTAAATTGTAGGTATCACATAGAAAAAAGTGGCTAGGGTCTTAATTGTCCGTTTACTATCTATACCTAATATAAAATATTTAATAGCTTTTTAAATGTATGTATATAAAATAACGTGTATGCTTTAAGATGTGTTTAAGTATACCTAGTTAAAGCGAATTTTTATGTTGTTCTTTATGAAAGCAAGTATTTCGGTTTTGTGTATACCTATTGGAGCGATCCTCGTCGGTCTGGTGATGGATAAAATTGGTCGGAAAAACGCTTGTCTCCTAACTTGCTTTCCATTACTCGCATCGTGGACAACAGTGACCATCTCAAGTTCAGATAACATCTACACGTGTTATGCCTTTAGGGTGTTGGGTGGAATCGGGGCAGGTATACAAATGTAAAAATCCATTAACAATGTAATAACATATATGTTGTATTAAAATATGTTTATATTTATCAAATCAATCAGGAATGACTACAGTGGGCTTAGTGTACGTGTCGGAAATCAGTCACTCGTCTTACAAGCAGATATTGTTATCTCTTAATAGCGTTTTCTTTTCCGGTGGTATACTGATATCTACTTGTTTAGCAGATTTAGAATGGAAAGTCATAAACTTCTCTTTCGTCATCTTCACTATCGTCAATATGGTTCTCATAATTATTTACTTGCCGGAAAGTCCGATCTGGATACTGAAGTTTAAAAGTTCGGAGCACATTGATAAAGCCAAAAAGGCGGTGAAACAGATTTACCCGAACGACAATCAGGTGGGACATACAATTATTATATTAATCTTGTACTAAACACGACATTATTGTTTAATTGATTTTTACGAGTATTATTACTATTATTATTTTTGATATTGTACTTTATGTACATAGTTATATACATAATCCGAATTGGTTTCCGGTATCTAATATTTTTATGCAACGATTGTCAAATTGGTACCCATTGTTATTTTTCTTCAATATAATCTTCATTATACTTGTACATCACGTAGATACCTTTAATCTAAATTAGCGATAATAATTCATAAAATCTATAAAGTAAAATCAAATCATGATATCTCTCGAAACTGGCGTGACGGGCAACATAAATTAGGAAAAAAAAATTTCAAAAAATCGGCAAAATCGTTATAGGTAGGCGGAAACCAATTCATGTCCGTTCGCAATTAATATTAAGTATTAACGACCCGGCGGCGTGTCGCACAGGTGTTCGAAACCGAGTGGAGGAGACTGAAATCCGCGTCGGACAACACCGCCGGCCTGGACGCGCAACAACCGTCGTTCGTCGAGTTCGTCATGTCCAATCCCGAGGGGTACAAGCCGATAGCCATACTGATGGCGCTGCTGCTCCTCCAGCAACTGACCGGCGCCTACGCGACCATATCGTACGCGCTGCCCATACTCAAGTCGGTGGTGCCCGCCGCTTACCCGCCGGCCGTCGAGATCCGATCGCTGGCCGCGCTGGGCGTCGTCAGGTTCGGTTCCGGCTTGCTGGCGTGCGCGCTGTCGTTGCGCGTGGGCCGGAAACCGCTTCTGGTGTTCTCGTGCACGGCCATGGCCCTGTCGTCCGCCCTGGTGGCGGTCGCCCAGCGCGACCGCGACGCGCTCGCCGTCCCGTGGGCCCTGTGCGGCGTCATGCTGTACATGTTCGGCAGTTCCGTCGGCGTGCTCGTGTTCCCGTGGACGCTGATATGCGAACTGCTGCCCACGCCCGTCCGAGCGGTCGGCAGCTGCGCGATGGTGTCGTACGGTTACCTGATCATGTTCGCCGCGCTCAAGGTGTTCCCGTACGTTTTGGCCGCCGTCGCCGTGCCGAACGTGTTCGTCGCGTTCGGCGCCGTGTCCGCGTCCATGGCCGTGTACGTGCACTTCGTCGTGCCCGAGACGTTGGGCAAGAGTTTTCGAGAGATAGAGGACTACTTCAAGGGACCGAGTGCAAAGACCGTTCGGAGCAATACGGCGGCGATGACATAAAATCATACTATTATATAATATTATTGTATACATTCCCAGAGCCCCGTGTTTGGTGCGAATTTTGAAACCGCTCCACTCCTCCTCGTCGATTTTGAAAGGGTAAACCTACGTGTAATCAGTAAATGTGGCTCTATAGAGCTTTATACTTCTCCCTCTCTCTCTCTCTCTCTCTCTCTCTTTTCAGGTTTAGCATTTCCAATTATAAAATATGTATACCTATAGATTAAAATATTTCACTATCATCGTAAGAATTTTGTTATAGTATAATGCACCGAATATGTTTTTAAAAATAATTTTTATAGATAACTGTTCCTAAATTTAATAAACGTTTTGATAAAAAAAAAAATTGATACCTGAACTTTAAATGTAACATGTTTGATATTCAAATAGTTTAACGTTGTGTTTTGTGAACTCTCTATCAAATCCTCACCTCGAGCTATCAGATTATTGAAGGGTTGCAAATACTACAAATTCGCTCTTAATAATTGTATCCTTACTTTTATTTTGTTTTATTTATATTATGTTTATAAAATACGTATAATTATTTGCAAATTATATATTATATATATAGCAGGGACGGCAAATCCATGGCACGCGAAAAATTAAAATATCAATATATAATAAATACAAATATTTTGAACATACGTCTTATTGAATATAATATATATAATTTTTTTCATGGTGGCACGCTCGAAAAAAATAAGGTAATTTTTGGCACGTAGTGTTCAAAACGTTTGCTGTCCCTGTTATATAGTATAATATCTATTCCCCCGAGTAACCGAGCTTAGAATAAATATTACATGTAAAGAACTATATAGGTATTGTTGAACACCACATATTTATGTAGATATAGGCAAGGCCGTAACTAAAAAATTTTAGGAGGGGACGTCCAACATTTTTTTAAATATAGATACTGAACATTTGTCATTTTTACGTTAAAAATATAAAATTTGATCATTATCGTTATTAAAAATATAAGTCCCCGAATTAACATATTCAATTTATATATAATATAGTTAATTATTTAATAATAAAAAAATATTTCTACTTTTAAAAATTTCGTTGAAGAGAAAGTAAGGATCCTTGGACCCCCCAGTTACGGCCTTGGATATAGATATCAATTTCAATAAATATTAATTAATAGGCAACCCACATATGGTCTTATGCTCGTTCCACCCAAACATAATCTTCCTCTATTCGCCAACGTTCTATTTTTGATTTAATATGATAAAGTAGTTTTTCTTTTTACACAAGATTTCAAGTTCAACATTTTGAAAAGTACTGTCTCAGGATTAGTTTGATTTAGCATAGCCTAGAGAGCACCACAAGGAAGTTACTTCTATTACGTTTTAAAAATATGTATTGTTAGATACATACGTCATACTTATCACTTTATTAGTTAATTTCAATAACATAAATAAGTTTATAACAACTAATTATAAATGTACTTACCTATGTTATAGAATGATGATTATTTTAATGTTCCTACATAGTACTAATTTATTAGTTCACAAACACAACTTTTTAATTTATACAATTATTATTTTAATGTAGGTATAGTGTACACAAAACATTTTTAGAGAGTAATAAAAGGCGCTTCTTCGTATTGCCCTTGGGTTATTCTAAATAGCTTAATTAAACTAATTTTGAGACAGCTTTTCAAAATATTAAACGTATAACCGTGCACAAAAAGAATGAAGTTATTTTTAAGTGCAAAGAGTAAACTACTTTATCATATTTATTCGAAAAAGACGCGGGTGAATAGAGAAAGGTCATTTTTGAGCGAACTAATAGTTGTGCCAATCTCGGGTGTCCCAGAACAAAATTACTTATGCTTTCCCACCCCTTAATACCTATATTATTATATATTTTATATATTATACGCTCATTTTAGGTATTGTCGATATTCGGTGTGTATTATATTTTGTAATTAAAAACCAAATTAACTTAATATTATTATTGTATACGAATGCACAGTGATAACTGATAAATTATTATAGTTCGGTATATAATCTATTAATTGTAGTGATGACGTAGAAAATATACGTTATAATCAATACGAAAAATATCTTGTTATTGTATACGTCGTAACTTGTATAATCCATTAAGTAAAAGTAATATAACAATATGTTTACGAATTGTGAATCCTCGTTTCAAGTGTAGATAGGTGTTATGAATGTACAATATTTATGATTAATAATAAACTGTTAACTGATTTTATAAAAATGATTGTGTCGTAATACAATTTATTCATTGAATATATATAATAATTATTTGAATTTCGAATTTAATTTACAGGTAGATTAGATAATAATAATAGTATTAAGCAACTAATAATCCTGATCATCACGATTTTCGTTACCTATATGTGTTTCAACAATGATATCAATTTTATAAATAAAATCATTATCTATTGATATTTCTGGCATAAGCTATTTTGAAGTATCTCTATTGTATAATCTCTATTCTAGTATAAAATTTATATATTATTTTGTTGAATTTTTTATTTCTTTATTTTGTACACTTTCATACATAAAATAGTACCTAGTTATCTATATTTACTTACTGCTAGTACCTATGTTTCTATATAACGTATTGCGAGTATAACCTGGGTATACCGAATTAAAATTTTAAACAAATTGAATTTGATTAGGCAATATAATAAGGTATGTAAACCTAATATGATTATTAATATTATTATATTTAATTATCGTATTCGTATATTACCAGCATAGACGTTGGTATTTTTGTACAGCCGACTAGGTATACGATTGTCCTGAATGTATGTTTTATAATATTATTGTACACTGTAAAAGATATTGTACTGAACTTATAGGCAATTACTGAGTTTTTTATTAATAAGGTAAGGCCTAATATTATTACGTAATTACTTAATATTTTAGATAACGTTTTAGTTATATTCCGTTTTTAAAAAAATAATACATACCATCATAATATAATGAATACCTAGTTAGTATGTATAATATATTAAATCCGTGATTTTCACTAGGTGCAGCGCGTGTAATTTAAAATATAAGATAAGGCATATTGTTTTATATCAAAGTACGCTAAAAAGAATTGAATTCGTACATTGGATCAATGCGTATACACAATATACGTTAGATAATACGCGTATATTATAACATGATGTTGCAGCACATATTTATGGTTCATTCATTGTATACACAATGGCGTATAGTACGTTTACTACACCACTTATTTCCAGAAATTCTTCTGTCTGGAAAAATCATCAAAGCCTATCGAATGGAATACAGTGAGTAAAAAAAAACTAATAATATACATTGTGAAATATGCGTATAATAACAATTAACATGATATTGCGATTATATTATTTTATTGTTATCTATTATTATTATATTAGTTCATTATTATACCTTTTTGCATTTTAAAATGTTCAGTTTTTATTTTTATACGAATAAATGAATAATCAAAATATATTATATAAAGCATATAATATATGCTTTATATTAAAGTTTCGCAACCTTAATGAATATTGATTTTTACATAGTACAATTAGTTGCTTTTTTTCTTAGGGACATTATATTTTGTATTTCATGAGCTGATTTCTAATTTAGATCTTTTTATAATTTACTTATAAATTAAGACCTATAATTATTTTCTACCTTTTAAGTGTTTCATAAATATTTTTTGTTTTTATAATAGATACAAATCAAATGATATCATATCCCACGTCGAACAAAATGTCACGAGCAAACTGTCTAAGGGAGATCTTTACCCTCAGGTTAATATGATCTTATTATTATCACTACCGATTAGTTCTCGATACTGTACCAACATTTCACGACTCTGTCAAATCTAGTAAAAATTAAAAAATTAAAATTATATACATTTGACTTCTTGAGAAAATATTACTTACAAAAGTTTTTTTTAATATTGGGATGATGCACATTAATCGTATTTCTACCTAGATATTGGCAAGTGTTGTTGCTTTTTTGTTGGTCACTCAGCCCGGAATTAATATGGTATACTCAAACATATTTCTGAATCACTATGAATTTACAGATGTTTCAGAATTATCTTGGTTAAGTAAGTATAATATACCTTAATTATCAAACTATGAAAATACTTTAGTAAAAGAATACTTTTCGATTATCTACGGGTCATTATAGATAGATTTAAATTAAAACTAATTATACGAACGTCTTTATCGTTCTGGAAAACTGTTTATCCTGTTATAATATAATAATTATTTCAAAGACACAACAACATACTTATCTACCATTATAATATTATACCGTCTTGTATTTTGATCGGACTTTACGTATACTCATTGACTAATTGCTAAAAATTAGATTTTTGAACAGTAAATGGTATCAATTATGGTTAGTGGTATTTTTGAAATGCCGTGATTGAAAAGTTACAGAAAATACCGTTTATACCGGTAATAACATATTATTTTAAAATTTCACTAGTTTTAGGCTTAGTTACACTAATAATGTATCACTTGGGTCATTGATCTCTATAAGTCAGCCGTTCTGACGCCAATTGAAATTCCTACTAACGATTACACAACAGTCCATTATTTTATATAACATCATTATGTTTACGTTTTAGCTAGCATTCTAGTGCTTTGTACACCAATCGGGGCGATTTCCATTGGCGTTATTATGGACCGGATCGGCAGGAAGAACGCGTTTTTACTCACGTGCGTACCGCTCTTGATATCCTGGTCGATCGCTTCGGTTGCTCGGCCAGAAAACATGGGTTTGATCTACGCGTGTCGATTTTTCGCTGGTATTGGTGGAGGTAAGACTTGGTAATTTATAATATGCATATGGATATGGATATACAGTCGATCTATTGTAAGGCACCTTATTAAAATAAGTAATAGTATACCTAAAAACAGTTATTTGATGAGTTTTTACAAACAATATAAATTAATTTTCTCTTAATATCCAAATATGTTACATATATTATAGTTGAAAATATTATTAACCCAAGAAAATTCACATTAACTTTGTAATACATAACTAATAAACACTTGTTTGCTC
Organism: Aphis gossypii; assembly: GCF_020184175.1. NCBI lineage: Eukaryota > Metazoa > Arthropoda > Insecta > Hemiptera > Aphididae > Aphis > Aphis gossypii. The sequence goes on from NC_065532.1 coordinate 8,573,726, forward strand.
TAATTTCCCAGTCTTGTGATTTTTATTTCTCAATTTAGGTTAGTATTGTAAAATCATTGAAATATTGTTTATTTTGTTTATAATTATGTAAATACATAATTCAGTGGCTATTTTTGTGTGTACTATATGACACACTTTGTACACTACGAAAAATAAAAATGTGTACGACCCTTATGGTACTATATAACATTTTACAATCATACCTTGGACAAATTGAGAGTAACTATGGAAAAACAGAAAAAATAGCCACTGATATATGTATATTAATTGTAGTATCCCAGTTTGGTTTATTATGTTAGTAAAATTAGTAAGTAGTTTTATTATAATCAATTATAATGAATAGAATAGAAAAGATACGTTTCCCAAGTAAAGTAAAATGTAATCAAAACTTGGTTGAATCAACAAAATTATCTGATTTTCTATCCAACTATTTTCAATAAAAGGGTGGTTATAATTTGAAAATAAAATTATATAAAGTTTGTATCGACATGAGACACTTTTTAACAATGCTTAAAATTGTATAGTAATACTCAATCAAAGTATTTGAGTACTTAACTACTTAAGTTATCATCATTGAGTTTAAAAATGTCAAAAATCGAAATTTAAAGGGAGAGAGGTGCATGTTTGTTATATACCTACTGTATATTATAATAAATCGTAATAACGTATGTACAAATGTTTGAACCATTTTCGATTTACAGGTATGACGTCCATGGTCGTCGTTTACGTCTCGGAAATAGCTCACTCTTCGTATAGACAAGTGTTGTTGTCGTTGAACAGCGTGTTTTTTTCGGTGGGCGTATTGTTCGCAACCACTGTTGGATCACTGTTCCAGTGGCAGGCAGTCAACGTGATATTTTTCACATTTACAGCCGTTACAACAGTGCTCTTGGCCATCTTTTTACCAGAAAGTCCGGCTTGGTTAGCCAAGTTTCGGACCGACCGTATGTACGACGCCAGAAGTTCAATGAGAAGAATATACCCGAGAAACAACCAAGTTAGTTCGACAATTTCTCTAACTCTGTCTTACTAATATTAAGTACTTCCACAGCGATTTTAAAACTTAAAACTCGTTAAATATATGGTACCTATTACCTATACGTAGAAGTGCAATACTAATGAATAATGGTAATAATAAATATAATAATATGTTCTAAGTACCAACATTTAGGCAAAAGAACCCTGCAGAGCATAACGGTCTATCTAATTTTTGGTTTTACTACAAATATTCTTAAAAGATTAATTCTCACATCTATTTAAACATCTATCTTAAGAAGACATTAACTATATTAATTACTAATTTATATTAATACTTTCTTTTTTTAAAAGAAAAATATCTCGACTTAACTACGGTTTATGAGATAAAATAAGACAAAAATATATTCACAACGTTATTCTCAAATTTAAACATTTTTTTATATTTCAATTTATACTTATTAATAGGTATTTTTTTGAATATTTAAAAATGAAATAATGACAAATATCAAATAGCGGGAATACCAAAAGAATTGTGCAATTTTACGTAATATGTCTCATTCTTATACTTTATAGATTAATTATTTTCAACCAAAAGCTGTATAACTGTAAACTGTGTACATTTTAAATACAGACTATACAGTTTAAAAAAACTTGGTAATGAATGTTGGCACATTAATATTATTAAATGGTAAATTAATAATCTTATTAATCTAATCTTAGCAACTTTCTTGCAAAGTAAGTCATCGTCAGACTAAATTTAAAAAAAAATTGCGTTTATTAAGTATTATTAATTTATTAATTATTGATTGATTGCTCATCAAAAATTACCTTGATTTAATATTCTAAAGCGATTTTATTCATATTCGAACTTTGGAGAAAATATAGGTTATTATACCATTTTATTTAATGTAAGTACTCCAATATTTTCTTATGGTTTTATATTGGTTTTGTATTTATTTATTATAATATCAGCAATATATATATTATATAATAATAACATAATATTTTATGCAGTTCGATAATCTTGAATTCGATGTTACGATGCTCAAGGTACAGAGCGTGTTAAGTGAATGTGTGATACGTTTCCGATGTATTTTTAAACCCCTTTCACTATAAATCATATTAAATAGATCAATAACATAAATAACATAAATACCCTACCTATTATCAATAAAATTAATCGAATCGTTTTATGAACTCTATTCATTATAGGATAAGAAACAAATAACAATGTTTGTATGGTAATATTTATGTTTATATTGTCTGGATTATATAATAATTGTACGTATCAAAATGTGTAAATAACAGTTTAAAAATAGTTCGAAGTTTCATTGCATATATTATAATATATTTAAAAAGATAACTTTTACAACACACTCGACGAACGTGTATGTGCACGTGCTCGATAAAATACTATGTACCTAATAAGTACATATTATAATGATTAGACATTTGTGTATACCTACAAATACACTCGAGATTCGCATAAGAATAATTTATATAATACATAACTGTAGCTTAAACACAAATTATGCGTAAAAATACATTAAGTACGAAACTATATAGTTTATATCAAAAACAGTTGAAACGTGTAGGTATGTAGAAATAGTATCCTGTCAACATTCAAAGCCGACGGAATATGTGCACCAGAGTTATATTTTTTTAACGAGGCTTGAGATTAAAAAATAAAATATATTAAACAACCAATATATTATTATACGACTTTAAACTCGACCCGCAAGCCGCAAGGTCACAATAAAATAGCCGACGCGCAAATGTGTCGTGTTTATTTCACAATTATAAATACATACAGTTACACTCATAATATATGTACGAAATACAGGTTTGGAGTGCAAAATCACATCAAAACAATGTACCCAACAACTCGTTTTAATGCGCGCACTGATTTTCAATAATAAAAAAAAAAAAATCGGGGGTTTCTAGGTGACAAAATCACTAAAGTCCTTTAAAATTTAAATCTCGAAACATCCGTTTTCGAGAGCTCTTTTCGGTGAAAAAACGGTGGTTTCCCTCGATACGAATTCTTTTACGACAGAGTAACGGTCGTGTATTTTGTTACTGCGCAGGTGTTTGCCGAGGAAATGGATCTGCTGTACTCGAAGACGACCGCGGACGAGACGGCGGCGGACGCGCAACCGCCTCCTCACTGCAGCGGTTGCGGACGATCCGCCCGGTCGCGGCGGAAGCGGAAGTGGTGCGGCTGGTGGCGTTCGCCGCAGCCGCGGACCGTGACCCGGCCGGTGCGCGTGCTGGCCACCGTGTTCCTGTTGCAGCAACTGAGCGGCTGTTACCCGGTGATATTCTACGCGGTGCCCGTCATGCGGTCGGTGGCGTGCACGGCCAACGTGGTCGGACCGTACTCGGACATGGACGCCATGGTGGCGCTGGGCGCCGTCCGGCTGCTGACCAGCGTGGCGGCGTGCGCGCTGTCCACGCACGTGGGCCGCCGGCCGCTGCTCATAGCCTCGTCGTTGGCCATGGCGTGCTCGGCCGCCCTGGTGGCGCTGACCTGCGGCCCGACCGCCGCGCCGCTGTTGCCGCTGGTCGGCGTCGCCGTGTTCGCGTGCAGCGGATCGGCCGGCGTGCTCGTGTTCCCGTGGACGCTGGTCGGCGAACTGTTGCCCGTCTCGGTCCGGGCCGCGGCCGGCGCCGCGCTCGTGGCCTATGCGTACACGCTAATGTTCGTCGTGCTCAAAGCGTTCCCTTACGCGGTGGCCGACGGCGGCGATTCCGTGGCCATGACGTTCGCGTCGTTCGCCGCCGCGTCGCTGGCCATGGCCGCGTACGTTTACGTCCGCCTGCCCGAGACGATGGGCAAGCGGTTCGACGAGATCGAAGCGCACTTTGCCGCCGCCTCGGACGACGACGACGACGACGACCAGGTCGGTCACGACGCCCGCTGCAAGGCGACGACCTATTCGACGCCGCCGTGATGTGTCGGCACGGGCCGTCGCGTCTCGCGTTATTGCGTGAGGGGCCCGACCACTTGACCGCAGCGCAGTTGCCATGTGTGTGTGTATATAATCGTTATATATATATGTGTGTGTATAATATACTGCACGATGACGTCTCGCAGGAAAATTATCCTCTATCCGCCTTAGTTTTCGCATGTTATAGCGTTTTGTTTTTGAAATTTTTTTCCATCTCGCAAATCGTAAGTCTGTGAAAACTGTAAAAGCCAACGTTAGTCGGCAGTTTCACCCGAACGATACCTAACCGGTAACGAAATTAACGATTTTATCATTACTATAACACAGTATATAATCCATTAGTGTCCGTCTAACTCGCTGCACTGTCCGATTCGTGCGACCGACACCTCCAGTGGCGTAGACACGATTTCTGAAAGGGGGGAGGGATCAAAAATAGAAAACGACATAGCTAAATAGGAGGGGAAAATCGGAAGGTCACCCACCCTCTCAACATTTTTTACTTAGGTAGAGAAATATTTAACAATAAGAAACAATAAATATTATTTTAATTAATTCAAAATTCACATCAAACACAGTAAGATATGTTATAAATTATAATAAAGTATAATTATAATTATCATAGTCGTCATCGACCATTTCGACCAAATAAACATGACTTTGCTATAAATAAACCAAAATAAAATTTTAATGATATTCAGTTTTAACAAAATTGTTAAAATGCAATACCTCAATTGATCATAACCCATAATATAACAAAATATTACATTTTAGTTCATAGTGCATACTAAATATAATTCTAAGTAAAAAAAAAAAATAATGACAATGGGGGGGGGGATTTGACCCCCACATTCCCCTCTTGTGTACGCCACTGGACACCTCTATATGAACCCGCGTGTTTTTAAATTTGTCGTAAGCACTACATTTGTATAATTCTTCCGTGTGGTTGCAGAAGAAATAGGATCGATGGAATACAATAATATAGTATTATAGTTATTACAGTAATAGCATGCGTGGTGTATAATAATATAATATACGAATACGATTGTTATGAAATTTATAAAGTGCACTTTTTTTTTTACCTGTTTATAATCGCCGTTCGTGTTTTTTTTTGTATTTGTAATTTATTATTATTTTTTATTAATATTTTATATTATGACTTCGAAAGTATAATAATATGTAAATCAAAGACTTAAATTAAAAAAATGTCGAGTGGTTTTACCTCGGCGGACGCTGAAAAATAAATCGATACGTTGTGTAAGAAATTATGTAAATACCGTCCTGTTTTATTATAATATTATCAATTATCATATTATTATATAAGTATTCATCCCACAAGTCACGTTTAAGTTACACGACTTACAACGGAAAATTCTTCGAGTACCCCAAAAACGGGGACACGAAATAATTCCACATACCTACAATGTACACGCGTGTTCGGTGATTTTATATATTATATTAATATTGTATGGTGTAAATATTTAATAGAGTTCACGAATGATACTGTAGTAGGTCGTCGATAGGTAAATCAGTGGTGTAGTCAGGGTTTAAAATGTGTGTCTGGGGTGGGGGGGAGGAGAGGTGATACTTTGTTATAAAGAGGAGGCTTTACTTGGACATAGACTTGGTACATAATAGTGCTACAGGTAGGTGTATAACATCTTGTACTAGCGTTTCTCAACCATTGTAATATCATGACCCCCAAATTTGGTAATATACGATATGGTAAATTACTTCGCGACCCCTATCTATATTAAGAACAAATTTGAACAATAAAAACATCATATCATTAACTGATTAACCAAACGAAATATACCATTTCGGATATTAATTTATAAATACCATGTGTAGTACTTAATTAAAAGTATTTTTTTTTGTTCAATATTCTAAACAAAAAGGTTCATTTTATAAATTAGCGTTTTATTGCTTTTTGACCTAAGTGATCTCTAGTTAAGGTGATCGAGGTCCACAAGTTGAGAAACGCTATTTTAAACTATTCTGCGAATTGCTTTATGTGGAAATACATTTTTTTAATACAAAGTTATGTCTTAACTTCATAATATGATACATTGATATACGTTCATATAACAATGAAACCATTTTTAAATTTTTCTACAATTTTGCGGTGGTCTGCAGTCTCTGGTCCCCACAACTCCTTGGCTAAGTCACTGATTTGTATAGGTATTATATATTAAACTCACGAGGAATATTTTCATAATAATAATTATACTTATACATTTATGTATATATATTATATTATATTTAATACCATAATAATCGTGTATTTAATAATATATACGCGCACACATACGTTATATAAGTGTATAATAATATAATATTCGATATACAAATTTAGTAGACGCCACAAAAAAGGTTTTCTACTCAATAAAATCGTACATGCGTAATATGTTATTATATGATGATTTCATAGTGTATAATTAATAATATTACATCCGGAACACTCGAAACGTTTCCGTTCAACACCTCGGTCATACTTAGTATACCTAAATATAATATATACGAGCATATAATATTTTTTGTTCGTTACACATTTTCGTAGTCCAAATTCTTACAAACTAATAATAATATAATTAATATTGTTTATTTATAAATAGGTAATTTTATCTAATACACGCACGTCGCGCAATTAAATTGGTGTTGTGTTGTTATCCTCGAATTATTATTATTATTGTTACAATAAAAAAATCTACACGCATTAAATATTGGAAATTATAAGAACAAATTTCCAAACAACTAAGCTTCACATTTTGACAATATTGGTCGACGATGGAGATAAATATAATAATATATAGTAAAAATGTTAACTTTCTAATTACATAATAAATTTTATGTTTTAATAATAATATTACTATATAACACTGTAGGAGACAAAATATATTATGGTACCCTTATAAATTTCTATTATCGTCTCGACATTGATACAACAAAATTATAATAAATTTTAAGAGGTGTTAATATTATTTTTTTATGTAATAGTCAAATAAACACAAATTGCGTCTTCTTATGTTAAACGTATGATTATAATAATTAATAATTAATAACACATTTTTCCGACATCAGTTACTTTCACCGATACGTCATCGGTTTACAATAGATTAAATAGTAAATTACGCTATGTATTACGTTACGTGACATATCGAGAAAAAGATCTAATACCGCATGAATATTGGCATTATTGTTTTTTGGGTTCAAAACTTAAAAACCATTAAGTAAGCAGGGCCGGCTCAAGTGTTTTAACACACCTACGAAAACTTGAATTTTGTCACCCCTTACATACTACATCAAATATTTTTTTTTTTTTATCTATAAAACAACAATTTTAAATGCTGCCCTAGGCGTGGGCCTGTGTCGCCTACCCCTTGAGCCGGGCCTGTAAATAAGTAATGGTTAATGTCTGTGACTTAAATAATTACAAAATTTATCAGTATTATAATGTTATCATGTAAGCAGTAACCCAAGCCTCAACTAACGTGAGTCCATATAATGGTAAAAGGTATAACTGCACCACTGTAACAGTGAATATTTTATTTTAATAGTTGTGTATAACATAGCTATATATAACATTATACTAGGCACCTGATTATTAAGTATATTCAGCTTCATTGTTAAAAAAAAATTATTTTTATTCATTACAAATGAAAAACAATAATATTAACTTTTATTATTCCCTAGTGTGATTATCACGTTTAAAAAGAATATCAAATTTAATAGTGACACAATCTAAAACAATTCTAAGTAATAGCAGTTTGTTTCTTTACTGTAATGATTTTCAATTTGTCTTGATTACTTTAATAATAGTTTTAAGGATGTTTACAGTCTAACAAAACCCCCAATTATCATATCTGTCTAATTTTCAACGGACTTCATCATCTGTTATTCATAAGTAATGTTTTATGTATATACCTATTGAGTATGTATATATTTTAAATTGTAAATTTTAGTCATTTTCTGATTAAAGCATTACTCGCTATATCTATATACTTGTATGCATACATAAAAGATGACAACGTTATATTTCCAATTTCCAGTTTTTATTTATGAATTGGAAGGCAAGTCCGCCAAAAAACATTGCCGCATACCTATCCTTATATCCTAATTATTATTCGCACCCTCCTCACAAATAACCCTCGTTCCTCAATGATAAAAATCATGTAGTTCTCCACAAATCGCATGTTGTACCTATGTTATTATAGATTTATAGATTAGGACAGGTTCCTGATATTTTTTTTTGCTAATTGTACAGTACTATAATCACAGAATACAGACTAATGGGATATTCAAGATTTTCTACTTGCAGGATACACTGGAATGCATTTCCCTTGATCTGTGCTGGTAAATTAATGATTTAAATGTCGAAAAATTTGAATGGTCACGGAAGCACAATGTTATTAGTTATTTATAATAAAAACAAAAATAGTCTTAAATAATGAATTGGCGTACCCGACGCATACGCCGAAATTACTGGCTATAACAAGTGATAACAATTTTATGCTTATATATTTCTTTGCTATTTCAAAAATTAAACTATAACTCATCATGATTACTGCAGAGTGCAGAGGTAGATAGTACTATCAAATCCAATGTAGATACTAAGTACATTTTGATTTTATGACAATTTTCTATTAAGCATAATGCACATAATATGATCATAAATATCTACGGTAGCTATAGAATAAGTGAAAGAAAAAAACAGTTCTCCATAATAACTTACTATAATTAATACCTAAGAAATTTTTTTTCGAAAAATGTATCTATTTATTTTCTTTTGATTTGAAAATGCTTGTTGCCGTTTTTTCCAAGTATATTTAGTTTTTAACTATACATTTTCGAATATTAAAAATGACGTAAATAAGATGATCATTTTAAATACGTCTTCTATACACGTGGTGCCTTAGAAGTTTTGATTTCTACAACTCAAAAAACATTGCTGTCAAATAGTAATATCATTTTTTAGAAATAGGGGACTTATTTATCCTAAATGTTCGTAAAAAGTTTATTTTGGGAATAAAACATGTTGATATTATATAAAAACCATTAATGTTAGACTCACAGTTACGGGTTACGTGTATGATGTATTATGATTTTATATTATTTGAAAACAAATTTATTTTGCCACATTATTTATAACAATTTAATAGATTATTATATGCTTAGCTGTTGTTTTTCTCATACATATATAATAAACTATTCAAAATTTAATAAGCGAATATAAATATTATAAGTACAAACAATACTCATATAAATATATAAGTACTCTATAAAATAACAATGAATAGGTTTTCATACATATAATAATAATAATAATAATATATACGTATGAGGGTATAATATTATTGTAGCGTAGGTATAATATGTTGAGAATCCTACCCAATTTTTATGATTCAATAAAATATATTATATAGTGAAGGTTTACAAACTCGTTATAGTTCTATAATATGTGATGATAGACATGTACATTGTATAAAATAGTTTTAAGTGATATTTACAAAAGGATACTCTATCGTATATAGATTTAAAGATATTTATATTTCTTGTTTAACTTAACATGAACTCATCGTATACTTTTATACTTTGATATTAAAGAAAGTATACACACACCCATATACATACATACACATTTATATAATATATAATATATATACAGATAAGTACATGTAGTTTTTTTTTAGTTTTATTATGCAGATAGCTGTATATGGATGTTACGGCGTGTATGTCATGTAAATTTGTGTGTCTGTATAACAAAAATCGTCTTAATCGAGTACCTATTACGATAGTATTTTTTTTTTTTGGCAGGGGCAGTTATTCAAAGCGATATTTATGTATTTTTAGTATATATATATATATATGTGTAGATTGCATATATATATATATAAATAATGTTTATATATACCTATAAGTTTTTATTTTTATTTTAATGCACCTTCAGTTTCTTATATCATTTAAAGAGTCACGTTTTTGCGGTTGTAACGATGGTCAGTGTGTGTGGTGGCTCGCATCAAAGTTTGTTACCTAGCTTTATTCATCCGAAAACCAAGCTGCAAAAAAAAAAAATAAATATTTCAATATTTTTAATAAGACAAAATAACTATACGGTAAATAATGCAATCTATTTAATAGTAGATAATAATTAAGATAAAATTGCTCTATGGAATTAAGTACGTAATATAATAACTACAAAGTACCAAAATTGTATTGATACTCGTATTCTTACAACTAAAAGCAATATTGAAAATATGTAGTAGATTGAAAACTTAAAATATTTAAACCGTATTATATTTTATTGGCTGTGATTAAATATGTGATTTATCGTAATTTAAAGATACTATTTATGAATTATGATCTAGGACTGCATATTGATACTAATATTACTACGATTAATTATAAATAATATTGACAGATCCGTTTTGATAAATTTAATTTAAATACCAAACTAAAAAAAAAAACAATAATTAACAAAGAAATATTCTTGACTTCCTTTTTCATATATTTACCTACTTCACATTCAAGATAGAACAAATTTTATAGTTTAATAATATTAATAATCCTGTAAATATTTAGTATTCTAGTAGATCAAATGCTTTATCATATTTTATAATAAAAGTGGATGTAAAATGTATAATTAATGAGCTTAAATATAATAATTATTTTAAAATTATAGAAAAGTATTTAAAAGAAATATAGGTAAATATATACTGTAACTATATTTTAAATTTAATTATTTTTATCATTGTATTTATTAACTTTTTTACATTATAAAAGTCATATTTTACATATTGAAAATACGTGAATGTGAATGAGTGTAAATATATAAAACTTTTTAGAACACAATTTTAATAAAATAATAATTAGTATAAGTAATTTAACTTTAAACATTTTCGTTAGTTACTATACAATGTATACATAATATAGTATATAGTATACATAATAACGAAAAGTTATACCTTATACATTTTATTTTTTAATCTAAAAACAAAAATTAGTTTTATACTAATCGTTACCCGTTAAATTTAGTTATCTATCATAAACAAGTAACAAATGATATTATATTTTATAATATATAAATAGATATTTAGAGTATTTTCGTTATAGTAAGAAGTTGTTTTACTATAAGTACATTCATTATTTATTAATGGTTAAATATTCATAATCTTAATTTTATTATTTATATGAATTAAATAGATATTTTAAAACTAATTTAAGTAGTTTATAAATAATTATAAATTTTATAAAGTATTTAGCAAATTACTATTGTTTTATGGAGTGTGTACACTGTACCTATATGCGTAATGTATGATACTATATGCATAGTGTAAGAATATATTGTCCTTATTTTCAGTAAAATAACTATGTACCTACTAGGTACTTACACGAAAATAAATTCGTGCCAACTATACAATTATGACCATAATATAATATTAATATAGCCTTTTTTTTTTTTTAATACGTAATTTACAATATTTTGAACAATTTTTTTTTCAAATAAAAACAAAGTTTTTTTAAATTTTTAAAAACTATAATATGTAAAAAATGAATTTTTTGAGTGACTGAAAATCTATCATTTTAATTGATCAAAAAAAAAAAATTGTTTTATTGTTATAAGGTTTATTAACCGATTAAACTGCAATAACGGTTATTAAAATATCATGGTGCATTATCTTGTGTATATTAGGTATAAAAAAAATAATAATAAGCCATGCAAATTTACATTCATAAAATATTTAGGTAGGTACTTAAAACAGCTACATGTTTAGTATAAATGATCGAATGAAATGAATGACTAGTAGACAATCAATATAAGTCAAAGAAATATTTATATTAAATGAAATTATCTATATTATAATCTATATTCCGTGTGTATATACATATTATGTTCGCACGTTCACGGTCGTGTATTGCTGACGACCAACTTAATTATAATTACTATATAGGTACTAAATAAATAAAAATTGGGAGGAAACTACGATATTTAAAGGTTTTTAAGGCATAGCATTTGTTTTAAATTTTCTATTTCGTATATTAATAGTTAAGTAGTTGATAATTGAAAGTAAATTCGTGATAATATAATAATATAGCAATACTATAGTGCAAAACACGGAAGAATTATAAAAGTATTAAATAATTTATAATTAAAAAACAAATTACCTAATAATAGATTACATACCGAAGAGAATAGTGTGTTCGAGTTAGATCGTTTCAACAAGAATTATGTTCAAGTATTTAAGTATCAACGGTTGTCGAAACAAAATGCATAAAACACATGACGTTATCGGAACGAAAAAAATTATAATAATAAATAAACGGCACACAAAAATATAAAGCACACAAAACAAAGCATGATTATCCTTTGTGTAAGTATAATGTATTAATGTATAATATATTATGTATGTGTTTCTCTCCTTTTTTTTCGGTTTTTTTTTTAAATGTTCCGTTGCTTTGTTTAATGTCTTTCTCTAGTTTATAGTGTGAGTATATTATAATATAATATGTGGAGAGGGTTTAAATATGTATAATATTACGTATATAATGTATATCATACACTGTATAATATACAACATACATTGTCAAATACACAAGACACGTCATTAATAATAGCACAATAAAATTATGTTTTATTTTATTAACTTTTTACCTAAATAAATTATTCTAAAAATGGATAATACTGTGTTATTCAAACATTATAAACGAGTAATATTTAGGAAATATTATTGATATTATATATGACCTTATATAGTACAACGAATGTCCTAAATTCAGCTAAACAACAATATTTTTAAGCTGAACACATCAATCATTTATATACATAATACATACATATATATTTATATATTCAAATGTATATATATATATATGTATTTATTTATAATGTATACATATATATTTGTATATATACTATTATATATTATATTGGTAATCAAATAAGTACTAAAAAAAAAAAAAAAAAATATATATATATATAATGTATAGATAATACATAATTATGTTTAAAGTATTATAAGGATAAATTAAATTTGAATTTTGAATAAAAAAATAAGCTTTAAAAACAATATTTGTTAATTTTGTGTGTTTCTAACTGAAATGTTATATCATATAATATATAATTGAAACTTGAGGAATGCTTGATTAAATTCTATTGTATATTGTATTCGTTTTTTTAACAATTATTTTTGTGAATAGGTAAATTTGTATAATTTCCCGGTAAGTTATACATTCTTAAGCCATCAAAGTGTTTTTATTGGAACTTACCAACTATAATGGCTAATATTGCGAGACCAATAACTCCCATTATGATCATCATCTGAAATAAAATATTCAAAAATTCAAAAATTCTATTTTTTTAAAGCCTACATTATTCTATTAAATTTAATACTTTTAAAAAACAATATAATAAAATAATTATTTTAAATTGTAACCTTATGACTAAACGTTATAAATAAATAGATTCCTTATAATGTAGTTTGTAGGTACCTAGTAAAATATTAGTGCAAAGATCAGAATCAACAACTATTAAGATTTTCCTATAGAACAAGTTGATCGATCTTTGTATTAAACCCATATTATATAATATAAATAAAACTATTTTTTATTTCTTTAGTATTGCAATGAAAAATTATTAATATATTAAACAAAATATTTTTAAAGCTTCCTTTTATTTTATTTGAAGTCTGTACCTATATTAATAAAATTAAAAAGATAGAAACATGGTATATTATTGTTGAGGTAGGTATCTCATTCATTTAATATTATGTGTATAAATATACGTGATATTATCATTAATAAAAACTTCCCTAAATATATAGCATTTAGAAAAATTCATGTATATTGTTATGTTATAAATCTATTATAATTTTGGTGTAGATAACTACACTAAATAGTATTCTAAAAAAGAATAAATAAAGCTAAGAAATTTTTAAGTGGTTAGAATTATAATAATAGTTTAGATAGGTTTTTGTAAATAAAAGTATCTACCTAATTATTTGTTTTTGTTTTTTTTTTTTTTAAAAAAAGGTGTGGCCCTTGATTAAATATTAACTTATCTTTGTACATCGTCGAAGTAGTTGGAACGTATTCGATCAAATTATAAAGAACACTAGTTCAATTCTTTCACGATTGTGTTACTAACTACAATAGAGTTAAATTTAAACTAAAATTTAAAATTATGTATTTTAATTCAAATAAGTTTCATAAAATTTAAGTTTTATCCTTCTTTTAAACACAGTAATTTTAAGATTAAATAGTAATTTTTTGATTAATTGATTATAAAAGTAAATTCTATATTATTTATGTTTAAAATGTATCAAAATACAATGACAAATTATAAAGTATGAAGCAAAAACTATCTAATAGTTTATAAAAGAAGGTAATTATTTTAAAATCTATATAAAACAATGTGGTCCAAACATTTTTTTTTTATTACAAAAGATTATTTTCATTAATTTTAATTAATTATATTGATATTTGATCTTTTAAATATTTAATGTATTTTTTAAAAAAGTAATAGAACCACATAAACAGTGCATAAAGATTAAAGAACAAAAAATGTATGTAGTTATGTTTTATTGTAATCGTGATTTGTGACTTTCATTAAAGCTGGTTTTACCAAAACTGTGAATGGTGTAATCAAACTTCAAGTTCAGAATACAAGTTTATTATCTTGATGTAAATACATAGATGCAAAACTTCTTGAATTAATGCAGTCATATTGTTTCTAAATATTATCGATATATTTAAAATATGGTATAAAAATGTTTCTATTTTTATAATATAAGAATTATATAGTGTTATAAGAATCTACTTAACACTATATGCTTATTCTTATCTACAAATATATAAATATATTGTAATAGTTATTTTGCGGTATATTTCTGGTTATATTATGATACTTTCCTCATATTAGGAAAAAATATACAGCTTATAGATATAATACTTGGTATAGGTTTCTACATTAATTATTATTATCATATTATGATCTAATACACGACATAATACATTTTACCAATGATCGTTAACATAATTATTATAACTTAAGAATTTTAAATTGTATTAAAGTTAATTGGTTTTTTTTTAAATATGTTAAAATTAAAAAATATATATATATTTATCATGATCCATGAGTCTTACATTTTTTTTTTAATTTTAATTTTATCTAACTTATTGAGATATTTAGAAAAATAAAACTTTTTATTAGTCATAGATATTGACTCAAGTAACATTATCATTTAATTTAAACACTTAAATAAAGACAACAAAAATTCGTGTTATTTTAAAATTACTAGATAATAGGTATAAAATAATATACTTATAATAATAACTAGGCCATATAATATGGTTTTAGCTATAGCTAAAATATATATTTTGTATGTTCGTAAATCGAATATAGAAACGAATCAGTGTATGACGGCACCCTCATATTCCTCAAATAACATTTAATTTTCAGGTATTTGACATTTTGACCTATTTTACAATATACTTATATTGTACATCAAATGGATATACATAAAATGATTAGACAATAACTGTTGTATAAACTATATAGTATACAGTCGCTATTATAAATTGTTTAAAATAGTAATTTACTATTTATTATGTTAATACTTTTCCTTAATGCATCTATTTATTCTCTGTATCTACAATCCTATTTTTTATAGACAATTGTTGATATTATTTATTATAAATATTAACTTCTGATTTAGACAAAATATTAGTATACGTAAATATCGATGTTTATAGAAGTGAGACCTAATAATGTTAGTTAAAAAATATGTCATATACCTATTTATATTTATAAACAAGATTGCCAAAAATCAATGTTTTTAAATTTGATAAAAAATCATTAAATAATTCTTTAACTATGAATCCATTTACTCTTTTATCGGAAAGAAGGAAATTATATGCTCTTATTCTTGAACTATTGATCAAAATACTTGCATAATATGAGTTTCCATATTTTTTACGAGTACCTCAATATCGAATATTGTAACATACCTTTAAATTTTGTAGCCAAAATTTCCTCTTTAGTTTTCCAGCCTGTTGTTCAAATTGCGATGCTCCTTGTTGTAATGCATCTGTGACAATATATAAATAAAAATAATTAACAATAATAAAAGAAAAATAATTTATATTAAATATTAATAATGAACAAAAATGGTTTGAACCTGCTCTATCATCCAGTTCGGAAAGTTTTTGATCCCTGTCCAGTACCTTCATCACGTTCGTTTTCATAATATCCACGACCTAAAATAACACATTAAGTAATACAGTAAGTTACAAATAAATGACATAATTGTTGTGCTTGTACATACCTCATCGACTTGTGCTTGTGTTTGTTGCAATCGCTTTTGCGCCGCAATTTGCTGTGGTGTCTTCGGGCCTCCAACGACACTGTCATCTCCTGCGGTAAGTCCAACGCCTGTTCCATCGGCCCTGTAAATGTGCATACACAATTTATGATAAGAATAAAAGGAATGTAATCATTATTATTATCGATCGCTGTACGAATACATAGTTTATTTGACGGTAAGAGTAATGAAAAAGGGCGTATATTTTATCCAAAAAATGTCTACAAGCATATAATACGAAAAGGTTTTTCAACCCTTGTTTGTTTGCTCAATTACAAGGAATACTGTTTGTCATATTTTTTACGTGTATGCAGTTGGGCAATGTTTGTACATAGGATTTCTGAACGTGGATACAGGACAGGCGTTTGCACAATAGCCATCGTAATATAGTTAGCAATATAAGTATCTACAATACGTGTTTATGTGTATATATCTATATGTGTAGTTCACTTGACCGATTTACGTTCCAGGTGATTTTAAGGGTGTAGGGATCGGAAAAAGTCGAGTACCTATCTATATACTGAAATATAAATTAATTTTGTAACACTTTTTTTTTTGAGAATTTACTTTATTATATTTTACTCTTTACTCATTTTATTATTTAATTATTGATTAAAATTAAATAATGTATATAATTAGGTTTTAGACGTTAGTTTATTTGTTAGTATTATTTTTTAACGATTTTATATTCTAAGTATGAAACGAAATGTTTTCAAATTGTTTTAAGTGTAAAATGTTATTATATTTTAGTAAATAATGTTAAATTTATGAAATTTAATAATTAAAACACTTAAAACTAACAGAAATTTTTAATGTATATCCAAAACCAAAACTAAAAATTAATATTATAAAAGTTTTAAATTGAAATTGCCAAAATATAAAATAAACATTTTATCAACTTAATATAACACTATATAATTTATAAAATATGTTTTAATGTTTTCAAACATTGTGTAGGTATTGATGCATTTATTAATTTATGATAAATTTTTACATTTTCGCAATATGATCATATATTGTTATGTTCCTTAACTAAGTTAATTATATATTTACTATCGTTTTTATATAAATATTTATTTTACATATTTAAAAAACGACATACTATAATATGTCTATATTATGCTGTATATTAATCAGGCCATTTTAAGGGCGCGCATAGATGCAAAGTTGTAAAAACATATATGGATATTTTGAACACATAATATAAGCTATACACATTTTTTTTAAGTCATAAGTAATACACGTATAAATCATTTTCGTACTGGTAATTTTGTGTCGTGGGTTACACGTGTAGTGTACCTTGAAATCACGGAATGTCTAGTAAAATGTATAACATTGTGGGTTATAAAACGTTGATACAAAAGCTGCAGCCGAAGTCGACCCATACCTATATCGGTAGGTACTGTGCACAGTTATATATAATAATACAAAGCAATATCATCGTCGCCTCCCACTGATAAATCGATGGTAGAAATGGCGTGGGCTGCCTGCGGGATTACGCGCAAGAAAGTCCGGAGGAAAACACTTACGCAGATCTTAATACAATAACGCGTTATATTATATTGTAACGGCGTGCGCTTAGACCCACAATGTGATGTATCACACGCACGTCCAAAAAAACCGTATCAGTCGAAAGTATATATCGTCGTACATAATATATTATAAGCGTTCAACGCGGGTTGTTACGAGGGTAAAAAATTATATATATACATCGTACGCACGGGCGTGGTGGCGGCGGCGGGGCGGCGGTCGTCGCGGTGGAGCGGACATCCCCGAAAGCGGAATCCTGTCGGAGACGGTCTAGAAGGGTTTTGAGGGGTGGGTGTCGCGCGCGGATAGCACTGTATAGCCGCTATACATACTCGACCGTGTTTGAGCGTAGAGCGAATACGGCCTATCCCTGCACTCCCCTCGCCGCCACCTAGGAAAGTTTGTGGGAATTCGTAAACGAAGTATAACCCTCGAACTCACGAACTCGATGCGGCTTACATATTATTATTATACATAGGTAATACTCGCGGCGTGTGGTGGTACCTACGGTACATTAACACGACAAAATAAAATATTATTCCTAGTACGACTGCAAATCACTGCACGTTGCACCGCGTACTGCACGCGAGGGTCATACGATTATATACGATTCGATAAATACATCGTTAAATAGATAATAATAATGTATACCTAACCGCATATAAGTAAGATTATTATTCAATATATACTCACATTTTGTCCGTAAAGCGATCGGATTGACAACGACTCGACGACGGTCGTCGCTGCTGTACGCAAATGTGCTAGTAGTGCGACGAAGACGACGCGACTGCCTACGACGTATAGTTTAATATAATATTATTATAATAATAAAATATGACACGCCGCGCGCTGTGCAGAGTGGCGACTCGGTTACTGCACGTCGTCTCGAGACTTGCGCTCAAAACTGGCACTCCGTCGAGTTCCTTTTCGGCCGCAGATTTGATGTGGGTACCTTTGACGTACGCGTAACGTGGTGATATTCTATTATAATATATTGGTAGTCAACTCGCGCGTATATTACGGTCCTGTCGGCGGCGGGTTAGGTGCGATGCGTCGTAAGTCCCAGTAATCCGTGTGATTGTGACGACGATGTCGACGGCAGTGCGCGCGAGACGAGTACCGGACGAGAATATTTTTTTCCAAAATCGAAATTTACTTTTTTGCCAGCGGCGTCGTCGACGACTGTAGAAGGCACTGGCTGCCGTGAGCTTTCGTCGCGCGCGCGTGCGAGTGCTCGCCGATACCGTCTGCGTGCGTTTGCGCGCGCGCGTCGTCCCGCCGTCCGTTATATAGTGTCGTACGCGGTGTCTGTGTGTATACGTTTTCACGCGCGCGCGCGCGTCCGTGTGAGTGTTTTATAGTGTGGGTGAGCGGCGTCGAGCTCGACGATCGATCGGGTCCCTCGGAACCCGCGACCACTCCGTAGCGCCGCGTCGTAAGGGAACGGGGAACACCGCTCGCTCACCCCCCGTCGAGGGCTGCTCGCGAGCGCGCGCGCGCTAAAACGCCGCTACCGTCTCCACACCCACCTCAGACGACTCCACCGACCCCGCGGTCCTTACGAGCGGCGGCAGAGTCACCCATATCGGACCCACTCGCCGCCGCCGTAACCTAACCCGCACCGACACCGACGCTCTAAACCACCCCCGCAGACGCCTCGCAACCGCCACCCACGCACACCGCGGAAAACAAGGAAAACCTTTAGCGCCCGTATACGCATTTACGTATATACATATATAGATATTGTGTGTATACGGGGTGTCCTGCTTTTAAGCGGGTCACTGTGTTGTATACAGTCAATTCGTGTGGTGTCGGAATAAAATATATATTTTAAACGTGCAGCAGGGCAGGAGCAGTGCATTATTATAATTATATTTACCCATATACCTATATGATCTGTTCGAAATTCGATACACGTCGTCGTCAACGTTTTCGGGCCGTGCTGAGGTTAAATAATAATAATAATAATAGGTTATAATCGGAAACAAGACGAAAAACCCCTAAGACACCGCGTAAGCGAATAATATAGTCATATTATAGTATCGTTGAGGTATGATAGTAAAAAAATATAGTAAATAATTGTATTCGAGTGAATTTTTATTTTTAAACGCGTTGATAAATACTTTGATTTAAAAAAATAAAAAACCCCGTACGATTTAAAATTATTACTGTATAACCGGCGAAATGCGGATCACCCCGTACATTATATGGTTTATATAATAGTACATATGCGATTTCGTCGCGCGCAACGCTGATCCTCGATCGTGGGCGTCCTCCGCCAGCGATTATATTATATATTGTTATTTTTGTATATCGCTGCTCTTAGGCGGCCGCGATCGAATTCGGGCGTAATATATGCATATATGACGCGTATTTTACATCACACTCGATGCGTGTATATCGGCGAAAGTGCATATAATGTGTATAGATATCTATACTTATACTTGATATTTATTCATATACTTGGACGCACGGTATATATTTTAATGACAAAAATACACGATGATTGTCCATCACATATGCATTCATCAGTCTAAAATACTTATTGTATTGGGTGCTAATAGGTACTTGATACACGTATAAAGTTAAATGTTTAGAGGATACTATAAGATTTTCTGCAGTATTTTTTTTCTCATACTTCTGTGCTAAAACTTTTCTTTTTTTGTTATTATAGCCTTACATGCCTAAACATTATAAAAGTATATCGTATACTTATGGCCGTATAACTCATGCGTTATGCAGCTCTGCACATTGGATTGTGGTTTTCGTGACCTGATTTAAAATATAGAATAAATAGTGGTTTTCGCTTTTTCGGTCGGTTCGCATTTTAATTTTCTTATAATTTTATGTACATTTATATATTTATATAAATATAATATGTCGATATAACGTTAATAAAACTTGAAAACATATATTGTAACCATGACGTTTTGAACCCTTATTGTTAGTATAAATGTATCTTTTTAAATATTTAAATATAGGTATTTAATTTGTATACTTATAGTAGTTGCTATATAATACATAATATATAAATAAGTGTATTTTTATACTATGTAAACAATCGTAAATAATAACTATACCTCAAAGACTTAAATATATACTTTTTGTGCTGCTTTTGTAAATTAATAATATTTTCCAAATTTCTTTTAAAAACTATAAATTGAGCATACTTGGTATTTCAAAAATAATCTTGTTTATTGAGGGTAGTTTCTGTTCTCAAATTGGATTTAGTTTGTACTTAAAGTCAAAGAGTCAAAAGTGAAAAATGCATAGTTATTTCAAAATAATTAAAAACTAAATAATAGAAAAACTAAAATAAACATGCAAGTATGCAACACAGTCTTCGTCAAAATCAAAAAAAAATTATTATTAATCGTAGGGAAATGATGTTGAAAGTTTGAAACATCTTGCCATCGCACGTATATTATTATTATTATTATTTTCTATTCACAATGAAAATGATTATACCTAGCTTCTATAAGTGATTTACAAACGTATAGGAGCTAGGGATTGTAAACCTGATATATTCAACTCTGTATCATATACATGATCAATGATCATTATTAAATAATGAATGAGTAGCGAAATCGCCGAAACCTAAAAATGTATATTGCACTCTTTTAATCTGATTACGATTATTTTCTGTCTGTGGTTCCCTAGTCCCTGTAAATATAACAGCACCTAAATTTAAAATCGACCTTATATAAGTACACAGTGCAAAGTTTTTAGAGCTATTATTAATTAATGGAACCTAATAGTATCATAATTGGAATCTGCTTATTTTTACGCACCGTAATTTTTAATTTTACTTTTTGTTGTAAATACTTTATTTTATTTAATCAATTTTAATTACCTATATAATATATATTATATACAATACACAATTAATTTTCTTTTAATCATTAAATATGCGACCTCTCGTCATTAATCAAAAACAAAAATTTAATTTTTTTGATTATGTTACCTATATGTGTAGCCTGTAAGTATGTTCAAAATACTATGAATATTTATGAAACTCCATTATGTAATTTGTTAAAGTATACAGTATTTCATTAAACCCACTTAAATATATTGTCGCACTACAGTAGTTTATAGCATAGATCTATAGTGGCCAGTGATCCATACTTAAGTTAGGTAGTCATTTTTGATAAAAGTATAAATTAAAATGATTAAATGATATAATTATATGTATTTTATATTATTACATATTATTAGAAAATACAGATCCAAATAAAGACGGACCTAAATACCATTATCTTGATATTATGTTAGATACCTACTTAGACGAGTTAGACGTGATTATTTGCCAGTATGACAATTTCAGAAGCAAAATATTATAAGCACAATATTACAGTTATCAGTTATGAACAGATCTTATGTATCTTATGTAAGTTTAAAAAATATTATAAAATAGCAATAATTAGGTGTAAACAAGTGTTTAAACAATTAAAATTTTAATGATTTTCTCAAAAATGTATGCTTGAGTTTGAGTAGATGAGCTAAAATGCTTTTTATTATTTAAAACATTGTTTGTCATTGCTTATTTATAATTGTATTCTTATATTTTATACCTATCCAATATAAAGTATATGTCATGTCGTCATACTTAAATATTGTATTTATGAGTAAACCTTTCCTGGACAAGGAACATTTTTTTTTGTAAGAAAACTCGGAACAATCTAATCTAATCTAATTAGTGTTTCTCTACAATTGTAACACAAATAACTGTAAATAACTGTTGAGTAAATGTATAATCAATACACATAGGTACCCGTTATATGGTACACGAAAAACTTAACGTTAACGATTTCTGACTGAATTATACACTTTACTCTACGTCTCTACTGTATAGTTTTAGACCTGATAGGTGGAGTGGATAAAGTTCACACAATTCAACAGAACAACCAGTCCCTTTGATTTAAAAACAAATAATAAACCCACCAGTGTACTTAACAATTAAAATTATTAATATAGTTTAACTAAGTTAATTAGAGCATAATATATACGCAGGGCCATATTTATGCAAGGACAAATGGAACATTTGCACTGGGCCCACTTGTCAGAGGGGCCCATCGACTTCGGTCACATAAAATTATTTATATACCGTTTTATCAATTTAAGTCAATTTAAGTGTATATAAGTGTAATAATACCTATCTAATAAAAAATACTAATTTAAAAAAAAAGCCGTGTTGTTTATAACAATTATGTTACTTGTTTTACTTGAATAAATATTAAAATTAATAATCATATTTTTAACAATACAATTTTATTCTATGCTCTAACTACTCATATACTAATTAGGTACCTACAGCATTAGCTTAAAAATATATTATGCGTACATTTTTATTTTTGCATTGAAGAAAATATAGACGGACAATTTGGGGCCCAAAATTGTAAGTTGTACAGGGCCCACGAATTGATAAATCAGCCCCTGTATATACGTAATGAACTTACCATGTAAAAATTGAAGTAATAAACACGAATATAATAGTTTGTTCTTCTTATCTGATCACGATTTTTGAACTAGTTGCATCTGTTACCTAAGTATAAAATAGGCAGTATTAAGTGTAGCTGTCACTGCGCGTAGGTTGCTAAAAAATTCAAAATGTTTCTCTGTACCTATCACAAAGACAAAAAAATAGTTTTCACAGCATTGTAGGTGTGTATGTTGTTAATAATTGTAAAAAGGATGTTATACCCGAATGTGTTGTTATTTGTCTCCATCTTACGAACGCGTAATATGGAAAATGTAACGTTCACAAGAGTTTGTTTTACTCGGTAAAAACGTGCAATATGTAATATTGTAAGCCACAGATTTTCAAAATAATTTTTAGGTACCTACATAATATAAAGACATTGGTAAATGGTGATTTATTTTCATTTTTCAGGATTTTGAATAATTATTCATAATAGGTAGTTTTGCTTTACTCTAAAACATGTCTGCGGCTATTGGCTACACTGATAAACTTTAACATTATACTAATGATAAGAGAGAATTTTTTAAATATTGTGTTATGATTGTTATTTGTTATGAATGTTTTATAAATGAAGTTAAATATTTCGAATTTTTTATGTTGAACGTAGATCACGATTTATTCGACATTTAATATAACCTTAACGGCTTAACGTCTTTAACCTCCTAAGTAGAGTTATAGTTCAAATACTTTTTTTCCATTTTTGTTTACAATAATTATTAATATATTTTCGACCATGGTAAATTCATTTTGGAATAATCTAACTAATTCAAGATTAAAAAAAAATAATTTTATCCAAAAACAATCAGAGGCCTAATAGATTGTATTGAAATTATTGTGAAAAATGTTGCCTTTGAAACCACCAGTACCTAAAAAAAATGTAAAAAATATTAAACTGGTTAATTTTCCAATTTTTGATGAAAATGGAGACATTTTTGATCCAAATGCATGGCCAAAATATCAAGGAATTTTTAATGGGAGAGTTATTATCATCAACGATTTAAACGACAAATCACGTCTTTGCAATTTGGTTTGTAAAATGTTTATATTTAATTTTTAGGAATATACTTTACTTTTTTTTTATTTAAGATCTTATTGAAATTACTGAGTTTCAGTGAATCTGTGAAACTGTAGAGTTCATCTATGAATTAATTTTTTTTTTAATATCAGGGTTGTTTTGGACAATTTGGTATAATTGACAAAGACAAATTCATAGACTACAAAACTCTACAAAATCAAGTGTTAAGGCAAAAAAAGAATTGGCAAGCAATGGAATTAGTACCTTTTGAATTTCCTAATAACAACCAAAATTATGAAGATAAAAAAAACGCACGTACCAAATTCCAAAAACCTCATGACGCTAATAAGCCAACTTATAATAATTGGAAAGATTTAAAATCAAGTCGTTCTACAGAATATGAACAACTGTTAATTCTATCTGGTGTTCAACATGAATTATCATATTTTCTACTTTTAGAAGAAGCTTTTTTTTTATGTTACACTTTGGAATGTTTGGAAATGCGAAAAGAGAATGGTTCATTAATGAGTGTAGTTGAATGTTGGAAGCAATTTAATGGTTTGAAAAAAAATTTTCCATATTATTATGCAGCCTATCATTATTATAGATCAAAAGGATGGGTTGTTAAACCGGGACAACAATATGGTGGAGATTATGGTGAATTTTAAATGTTATATTAAAAATTAAAATATAAATAATTTTTTTCATTGGTATATGCATTTTTTCAGTACTGTACAAATCATCTCCAACATACTATCATTCTTCATATGTGGTTGTGATTAGTGCTAATGGTCAAAATAGTGAATTGTTACCATCGTGGCCTTCATGGTATGGATGTGGTCGAGCAATAGAAGCTGCTAGTAAAGATTTACTTATATGCACAGTTCTTGGTCCTGAGTATGAAGAAGAAATGCTTATCGATCTGTCACAGTACACTATTAATGACATTATAGTAAGACGTTGGGTGCCATCTCAAAACAGAAAAAAACCTTAATGTTGTTAATATGAATAAACTTTACACAAAAACAGTATATTGTGTGACTAAAAACAAAAATATACAGATTTAATGATTAATTTAAGCCATTTTTTTTCTAATCTATAATTATTTTAAAATATTCAACTTTTTATTTTCTGTACTTCTGGATTTTTTTTAACTCCTGTAAGTCTGTATTGTCTTCGTTCTTGTAAATATTGATCTCGACATTCTTTAATAAAATCTTCATTAGTAAACCACTTGGACATGCAATCATTTAATCCTTTTACTTCTGTTCTGCATTTATAGAACATCCAGAATCCAGTATTCAAACAACAATCTCCAAACACTTAAACAGAGTTTAAAACTATTAATTTATTCCAATAATTAATAAACCTAAATGTAGTAAAATTACCTTTATTTTCTTCAGAACATTTTTCATATTTTGCTCTTTCTCTTACAATTTTTGGTATTACTACATTTTGTTCAATTTTTCTCAATGAATAGCTATCAGGATCTCCTGAAATATTATGGAAATGATATTTAAAAGGGTAAATTTTCAAGGAAAGAACTATTAGAAAATGCTTACCCAACCCATGTGGTCCTCCTCCATATCGAGATTTACGTTCATCCTTAATTTCAGATGATGCAGACATTACAGTATAAAATAATATTATGCTGATGACTAAAAATGTATTTTGAAATATTTATATTTTTAAACACAAGTTTACTTGAAATAATATATTAAAAATTAATAACATTAGGTACTTTATAATATTAAATTCTAATTTACACTTTCAAGTCATTTCATACTAAACAATAAATATTAATCCTGAATTTTTGAATCTGTTTCGTCTTTCCTGAGAAGGCTGAAGCTGAATTTAAGATAAAAATATTTCTTGATATCACTTTATCAATAGTATTATCAATCATCTTGATATTTCACTTTCTAACCATGGTCTAACCTCAATTTCAGAATAAACGTAGTATTTTAGGTTATGTGATTAGTTTGTTGTCAAACTTAAATTCGCTTAATCATTTTTCGAATACATAATAGTCACTGCTTACAATAGTCTTTTCACTACACAATATACTTTAGTGACTAGTATCTTTAAAGTAGTGAATATCTTCAAAAGTTTAAACAAATAACAATATAATCGTTTATGAATTTACATTAGTTTGTAATTTAAATCCTAATAGTTACCTACAATACAGGTATGTCGTATATTATTCAGTTTGTTTTTAATTTAAACATTAACATATTATATTAAATCTTTGTAACTCACTTGATGTTATTTTTTGGATAGTTCAAAAGTCATGGATCGTCTATTGAGGTTGGGCGGTGGTATTCCTTTGGGACAAGGGGGAGCGCCTGCTGCCGATACTCCTGTTGTAGATACTGCTGAACAAGTCTATGTATCGTCATTGGCCCTGTTAAAAATGTTGAAACATGGTCGTGCTGGAGTCCCTATGGAAGTTATGGGCTTAATGTTGGGTGAATTTGTGGACGATTACACTGTACGCGTTATTGATGTATTTGCAATGCCCCAAACTGGAACTGTAAGAATGTTTATTATTTATTTATTTATTAATTTTTTTAGTTGATGTTAATTAATCATTCTAGGGTGTAAGTGTTGAAGCTGTAGATCCAGTATTCCAAGCAAAGATGTTGGACATGTTGAAACAAACTGGCAGGCCGGAAATGGTTGTAGGATGGTATCACTCACATCCAGGGTTTGGATGCTGGTTATCTGGTGTCGATATTAATACACAACAAAGTTTTGAAGCCCTCTCTGAAAGAGCTGTTGCTGTTGTAGTGGACCCTATTCAAAGTGTTAAAGGTAATACGCTAATACTTTGTTTAGTGTTTATTGCTGTTATGTTTACAAATATAAAATGCAAATTAAAAATAATATTTAATAGCCATAGTTAAATAATTTAATATAGGTTGTTCATTTATTACAACTTTCTTAACAGTCAATTTGTTGATAATAACTTAAAATGTTTTTAATTTTAATACGATTTATTGAGATTATTTTTTTTGTAGATGTTTTTAGTAAAGTAACAAACAACTTTAAATTATTATGGCCAAATTAAAATTAAAGTTTTAAAGAAAGAAAATTGGTTAATATTTAAGGTAGAATTTAACAGATGATTAGTATTACATCACCATTATTATTAATAAAATTATTAATCATTATGAAAACTTCCAATTTGAATTGAATAAATATTTAACGTTTTCTGCAAAATAAAATGAAAAAGTAATTTAAACTTCAATCTAAACAATTTGTAGGTACAATTTTTTTATTATAACTTTTTATTGGTTTAATAGTCACTAATTATTTTACTTAAAAACGCATAATTACCTATACTAAAAATATTACTTTAAACAATATTATGTTTATTATTCAATACGACTTAACATTTATTTGAATCCAACCAATTTATTTATAAGAAATAATAACAAATGGGGTGTTTATTAATCACCTGTACTCAAACTCTTTCATCTCATGGCTTTTTTATTTTGTTAGAATTTTTAAGTAACTGCCAAACACATTTAAACATGACAAAGTAATGTTTAATGTGTTTTTATTTATATACTTTTTGTACATTAATTATCAAACAAAAAATGTAATAATTATGTATAGAAAACTAAAATTGAATGTCAAATGTTTAGAACAAAATTAAAAATAAGTTCTAGTAACATCTTTCTTATAATACTAATTTCCAAGATCAATATTTTTCTTTTTTCGCATAACTGCTCCATGGTCTGGATGCTTATGGGTTATAGTATTCTAAGTTTATCAAAATAACATACCAGTATACTACACTTTCACAAATAAATACTAAATACTAATAATATTGTATACTCTTATTTTCCATTTTTATTTGTATATTGCGTAAGGCACCCGGTGCCAATGCGATTTTGTACACAAAAATATGCTCAATAGGAATAGAGATCCTGTTCTGTAGAATCAACCAAATTCGATAATTTTTTTTAACTATTAAAGGGTAATATTCTACAGGCCGTATCGATCCCCATTTTTTAATATTTTAATCTCAAACTTTGTAATCTGTCTTCAAAAATAATACAATTTTAAGCAATTTTGTATAAATTATATTTTACTATTATTTTGAATAAAATAAAAATTGAAGTTCTATGCGGCCTGTAGGCAGTTTTCTTCTTTCAAATAAAAATATAGTTACCAAAATCCTACAATTCTACAAAGCCTAAGAATTATTCCCGTAAAGTAATTTTTTTGGATATAATACACCCTATCAACCCCCCTTAAATAAGTATCGGATAGTAAATTAGTAGAAAAGTATTACAGTTAAGGTGGTAACTAAAATACAAATTTGAAAATCTGGCACTGGGCCCCTTAAACATAATTTAATAGATAATCACTATAATGTAATGTAATATTAGTATAATTTGTTATTATCTTCTATTAGCTCAATATTGAAATCATTCATATTATATATTTTTATTACAACAGAATCTGAGCTTCATCATGCTAATCATGTGTCATTAAATAATGTTAAATGACCCATTAGCACACTATTATAGTAGTTCATTAGATGTTTTGTGATTGTTCATACTATTTGGCATAACTTACTAATATAATACTCTATTCATTATAAAAATATACTTGATTACCATTTGAATTCTAATCTTATTTTTTGAGTGTGTTATGAATATTTTTAAATATTTCATTTTATATACTCGGAAATTAAAATTAAAATGTAAAAATTGAATGAGAGAACACAGATAATTGATTTACCTTTAAGTTTCATAATAGATCAATTCATTCTAATATTAAAACTAACAATCTTACAACATAAAAAGAACTGCTGAACATATATTTTGGTGTGTTATAATCTGTTAATATAAACAACACATATAAGTATGAATTCTATACTATGAACAAAGAAATTAAATTACTGTTTCAAAAAATATATCTTCGTTATTCTATAAAATTTAAGAAATACAGAATGTATGCCCTCTTTCAGTTATTGATTATGTTATTTTTTACTATAATTAATTAAATTTATTGTTTGATTTTTAGGAAAGGTAGTTATTGATGCCTTCCGTTTAATTAACCCCAACATGATGGTACTTGGCCAAGAGCCAAGACAAACTACTAGCAATTTAGGACATTTACAAAAACCTTCAGTTCAAGTAAGTAAAATATTAATATTTATTGTTTTGTTTTTAATAGTTGGGAAATTTACCTACAAATGACATATTATAATATAACAACACTATAAGTGAGTTCTAATATCTTATTGTCCATTTTAGGCTCTAATTCATGGTCTTAATCGTCATTACTATTCTATTTCAATAAACTACCGGAAAAATGAACTCGAACAAAAAATGTTATTGAATTTACATAAAAAATCATGGATGGATGGTATGGCACTTGAAGATTATGAAAAGCATTGTGATACCAACCGATCAACAGTTAAAGAAATGCTAGAGTTAGCTAAGAGTTACAATAAAGTAAATATTAATTTTTTTGTAAAGAAAACTGAGTGTATTAACTAATAATTAAATATATTGCGTTTAATTGTTAACAGGCTTTGGAAGATGAGGATAAAATGACACCAGAACAATTGGCTATCAAAAATGTAGGAAAACAAGATCCTAAGAGGCATTTGGAAGAAAAGGTTGATAACTTAATGTCTGGAAACATTGTTCAGTGTTTGGGTTCTATGTTGGATACTGTAGTATTTAAATAATACTTGTGGAATTTTATGCAATCGTGGAAAAAAATACGGAGATAAATAAATTATTTGAAATTGTATATCAGAATTTAATAGTTAATATTTGTTTGCCGCTCCAATATTTCTATGAATATTATTTATAAGTCATAACTTTATATTTTCTCTTTTTTTAATATAAATAAATCTTGATTAATAAAGATTTCTATTCATATAATTTAAGCTAAGATTATCGTTCATATTATTCATATTAATAGATTGAAATAAATAATTATTTTTAATTTTATTTTAAGGTATTAAAGTAAAAAAGGAATAATGAGTGTAATATATAATAATATTTAAGAATTTACTTACTATACAAATTTTTTCTTAAAAAATAATTTTTATCAAATTATTACAAGTCATCTAAGAATCTCCCTCGCAATAATTTTAATATATAATTTATTAAATCAGTGGTGGTTTACGGACTTAAAATAAGAAAAAAATATTCTAATAAATATGTAAAAGCAATTGATTAATAACAGAATGATGTTTGTGGCCTTCACAAAATACGGATAATGACTATCATCCATAAATGTACATTGTGAAATAGGTACAATTATAAACGTGTGATGCGTGTATAAATGTGTATTAGTTTTTATACTCCATAGTAACTATAAGTTATAACTCACTAACAGTACAGTTATAATTTATAATATGTGCCTTGTTTATTTCTAAGAATACTAAGATTCATATTATGATTTATATTGTTTTTATTTGTTGTATGAAAATATTTAAAACTCTTCTGAAACATTACACTTAATGTATACATCTTAGATATTATTATTTTAATATTATATTTCCTATTTCTATTAATCATTTTGGGTAGTACTTATCATTTGGGTACATAATTTATAAATATAAATGGTATGTATACCAGTTGCCTGTTTGAGATTTTTAAAATAAGGCTTTTACATTTTTGGCGTGTAAATGTGTATACCCTCTGTTACTGTATAAACTATAAAGTATAAAAAGAATGAATAGATATTAAAATAATTTAGGTTATTAAATATCTCGATTGGATATTGTAATAATCATATAATTTGAATTTGAAATTTCTATACATAAGCTACCAAAATAATGAAAAAAGGTGTATCTGACAGATATAATGTGTACTGTAATATTTATGCATAAAAACATTTTTACTGTAATGTTGACTTATTAAGTCTTGGTTTTTTTCTTTTATGTTACAAATTACAATAGTTTAATTTTAATTCATTCGTTTTCAATAGCTATCATAGTTCTTACCCTCTCGTTGTTTGCTTCATAAGGGATACGCGTTATGAAACAATGGGTATTGAAGTTTAATAAAGAAAATTTTATGTTATTTGATTAAGACCTAAAACATTAATACTATACAGTAATGAATTGACATTAATCAATTTGTTAATTGTTTGTTATTACCATTGATTAGGTATAGAATAGACAGATAAACCATTGGTATAAGGATTTTCGGTGACTAAAATTTTGATTAAAATAGCTGCCGATAGGTAGCGTTGTATGTATTAAATTTATATTATTATTACCGACTGCAAATAAAACAATTCCTAGATTTGTGACTGACAGAAAAAGCGATAAGCCAATATTTTCTTAGTATCGCACTGTCATCCATCGTCACAATTTATTGTCAATAATAATATTAAATATTAATAATATTATACATGCATTGTGATTGTATTTTTACAGGAACTAATTTAGTGTGTAATAATATGTCATACTGATACTATAAATTTATGTTTTTGCAATTTATACAATATGCAGTATGATATTATTAAGTTTGTAACAACTAATTTTTGTGACAATATTTATATTATTTTAATCAAATAATATACAAATAATACTTGATGATAAATGAGAAGCTTTTATATTTTTTGACGTCCGAGAATAATTTTTTAGCTAATTAATGGTTAAGACGGATAGTAAGGTGTAATCTATCCGTAAAAGTTTAAACCGTAAATAAAATTAAGAATATAATTAATGAATTATCATTTTTAAGCTATTGAATAGCTCTTGTCGTGGGCCTGGCGTGGTGACTGAAAAAATATTTTTCGTAACGAAAAACCGTAAGATTTTATTGTTAATTATTATTATCTGCGTTCGACGGGCGTCAATGCCGTGTTATATTCCTGACTTGACTGCTGCTGAAAATTTCGGCTATATGACAGAAGCGCCAAAGGCACAAAAATGACCTATCATTTGCGCCAAAATGTGTAGGACATAAGCTCCAATATAATATTGTATACCTAACATGTGAAATAGGCGCCAAAGGTATAAAAATTACAAATAATTTGAGCCAAAATTAAAATTTTGTATAAGTAGATATTTAAAAATTGCTCTTTTAAATAATTATATTGTGTTAAAAAAATTGTCAATAATAAATTATAATATACATGCAAATAAATATAAATTAAAAAAACGGTTGCGATTTTATACAAAAAAAAATATGTCAATAACAAATTATGATATACAATATACATGCAAATAAATATAAATTTAATAAAAAGGTTGTGATTTTATAAAAAAAATGTCAATAATAATAATTTAATAAATTGGTTGATTTTTTAATCCTACTTTTTTCACATATTCTAAACGATTTATTTCACCATCCTGATATTTCTTCCATTGTACAATTATTTCTTCGTGAGATACCCTTAATTTATTGTTAGGAGGAGAGTTCATAAATAAATATGTTTCACTTTGTAATTTTAATAATACATCAATTACTATATGGACGGAACAATGAGCCGAATAAAATTGATCTTTTAAATGTCGATGATATGATTCAGCTGCATTTGTAGTTCGTATAACCTCATTATCCGGAATTTCAGCCCAAATTTTAGGTGGAAAAATACTAGAATCAATGTATGTTTCTAAAACGTAATCACTAAATTTTAAAATTGTTTGATCTTCGGGCGCGATAGACATTAAATCTGCAAAAGCATCAGATACTTCGGTGCACGGAAGAAAAGCCAAACCAAAAAAAGACTTCAACCAAATCCCTATTTCAGAGTTCTTCATGTATTCATTTCGAAGACCCAAGATTTGAATTTTCCGAAACAACGATTGCCCTAAATGAAATTTACAACATTTTATTTTTGAATTGGGAAAAACTGCTAAAAATCCATCATGTGCTGCTTTTTCAAAATCAACTAGGAGTATTTTAGGAGAAAATTCTAAATTATATTTTTCACACAATTTTTGTATGTATTTCCACATTGATTCATAGCAATTTGAAGTTTTACTTGTAGTAGACAGTAAATTAAATGTAAATATCTTCCACAGCTATAACATGTATCGTATATAGTTGGTAAAAGAATTTCGGACAAACGTAAAATGTACCATCGGCAACTAAAAGTGAACTATTGTGGCACATGTATTGGATATTAGATTTAGTGGTCAGAAAAATGATTTTGCTTTCTGTATCTACGTGACATAACGTTTCGTTCCTATTAGTAAAAATATTCCGGTTACTAACTTGATTAATAGCTTCTTCCAATGATTGAGGCGTTTTCGGCAATAATTTACGTCGTTGTCTGTACATTGAAACTCGAATATTTCCAATATCATCTGAAACCATTGCAGTACTTTCAGCAGCACACAACTCGTGACGCATAATTTTCGATGGTCGGTCCGTTATATTTTCGGTTGCTTTTCTTTTACAATTATTGCGCAAAATATGACACTGGGCATCATGATCGTTCACTATTTCGTGTAAATGCTCACCATTAATACTAACAATTGTAGTCATAGATTTATCCATTTGTATTCTAGCAGAACATTTTTTTTTGGTACACCTCAACGACACATTACCACTGGCCATTTCTCGTAAAAATCTATATTTTTACTCTTTAAATAAAATACACACTACACCTTTATTCGTAAAAGTTTTTGTGAAATTCATTTTAACGAATGATGCTTAAACGAATGCGTACAAAGTAGGTACTAACAATATGTTATAAACTTATAATACAAAACTGCCCACACACTGTCTATGTGACAATCTATCGTAATCAGATATATAATCTAATTGTCGACATTTGTCGATTAAGATTAAACATTTGGAGTTTTTGAACGATATAGTTCTAAATTTAATATCTGTTATTTAACATATATTAACCGTGGCACACAGGTACCAAGGATTTTGGCGCTTGTGTACGATACGATTTTGGCGCTTTTGTACGATACGACTTTATTTTTTCTTATCTAATTTTGGCGCTTATGTCTTCCACCGAAAATTTCGCGGGCCACCAGCGTTATCGCCGCCGTGTGACCACCCTCAATGGCTAATCACAGACAATTGTGACGATTAAGACGGGTTTCCACTACATACGTGTACGTGCATAAAAATACTTTTCTGTTATTGGCCGGAGCGTATAAACTTTCTGGTATACCAAAAGCTTACCGTGTATACCAACAAATCACAGAAAAATATTTTCTATTACGTGCGTAGAACGTATGTATAGTGGAAACCCGCCTTTACGCAGCGCCGCAGCTGTATAATACCTAGTCTAAGAAATTATTATAAATCAACTGACATATTTCATTGATTTCACTAAATTCATAATATTGAATGTTTCAAATTCAAACTGTTGTCTTTGTATTCTAACTTTATAATATTGATTTGTAAATAAGTTTCCAAAAGATAGCTAAGGTACTTTTTTTTTCACCAATCTCATTTCAAGTAAGTATGTTGTATGTATACCTACTACTAGAGAGCCTATATAATAAGATATATATATATATATAATATATAATACAATATTATAAAGCCCCTCTGCCTACTACCTTGTTTTTTACTAATACTCATTGCCATAAAATGAGATATTATAACTACAATTCCATTAAAACTATTTTATATATCATTAAAAGCTGTTATACTTATACAGTATATTTATTTTAATTTTAAACACTATGAAAATCGAAAAATATTAGATAGATATTAATATATTATACATTGTTCAGTAAAATATTTTTAAATGATTAGGTATATGATGGAAATAATTAAACAATAATAATAATTCTGTACCGGTATTGAAGTCGTAAGGTTGTTGAATACAGCATTACGAGTAAATGGAAAAATAATAATTTGTAAAGATACTAATACGAATAATAAAATTTTTTTTTCAAACAATATTTTTTTAACTTAATTTTTTAAAATAAAAATAGAAAGGTGCGAATATTATAAAGAGTTTTTTTTTAATAATATATTTTTCATATTACCTATATAACATGAATAATATTATGCGACTTCAATTTTTCTCAATAAATAAAAAACATAATATAATATGTTCTTGCCTATGTATAAGTACCTATTTAATTAGTTTTTTTTTTTGATTATTGTATACGAGTAATATAGGTAAATACTTTTTAATATATATTTTTAAATATATTGTTATACTATTGTAGTGCTGTTAAGTATAAAAAGGTGCAACATTTAATTGTATTAAAAACATTCTTTACAACTTAAAACATAATTTTGTTTTTATAAGTATTTAAATTACATATTCAATTACAAACTTATGATTTCGGTGCCGATACTGGGTTCTATTATTATTGTAGAAAAATTATTTTAATAACTTGTACAATATAGAGTTTTCAGCATTTTATAGTATTTTGAATAAACTTACCGTATATTGTTTAAAAGCTTTTAATGGGCGTTGGTAGAAAAGAAATTGTTTTAATGGAAACGTTGTCTCATTTACCTCATAGGTACTAGTAAAAAAAAATAACTCTTTTGGTGGAAACGAGTATCGTCCGTGACTACTTATCAGTTATAATTTATATAAAATAAAATAATTAACTTTGTGGTTTTCACATAATATCATACAATATTCACAAAACTTAAAAATACACAAAAATAATATTATATATATATATATAATAAAATGCCCCTAAATTGCCTATACAAAGCGCCGTCTTGCCCTATATGCATGAATAAGTAACGATAATAAGTAGTATATAGTTAGTTAGTAGTTATATAACAACTTACTTTGATGTAAACCAAACACATGGAAATTGAGTATTTTTTTATCAATTGTTATTTCAGTTACATTTTATATAGGTTTTTTTTAATCACAATTAAAATATAATAATACTAAATGTATGAATCATATCGAAACAATCGTTGAAAACTTTATACTATATTGTTTTTCTGTTATATAATGTTGCAGGCTAAAGACAAAATTAATATTATGACACGCGCATCTTATATCGCATATAAGATGCGTTTCCCCACAACAAGCCAAACACATAGTAAATAACGATTGTTTACAGGTTTAATAAATTATACAGTTCAAAATTACGATTTATTTATATATCAACTCTAATTTTAAATCGATGGTTAAATATTATGACTGAACAACTCAACGAAACACCAGAAAATAATCGAAATGAGAGACGACAACTCAGTATCTCCATAGACCAGAAATCTAAGGTTAACTCTCAGGTGTCGGATAATTTGGAAAACGATTATCAGTTTTTCCGAAAGTTGGTCAAAAACAACATTTTTCAACTGACTGATGTGTTAGGTACATCAGACACAATAATATGCTTTGTTCACAAATCGATAGAAAAATTATACTCTTTTGTTTTTGTTTGATCGCACTTTTCATTCGACGCAGACCAACGAGCAATTTCGACTTGGTTATGCAGATGCGACGAGGAACGTGACAAGTCGTTAAAATGTGGGTTCATCAAACTAATGCTGGTATCGCTCCAGCACCCTTGCGGTAACATGAAATTATTCCGACACTCAGCCCCGAAAAATTTACCGTATCTGGTCAATACTCCGAATCATGTAAGTGTCTTATATACGTATATTTAATATAATAATAACATTTGCAAAAAGGTTAAGTAATTGAATCCATATAAAATAAGTCATTAAAAATAATACTTTAAGTTTATTTTAAAAATTCACATATTTAGTGTTCGCGTTCAATATATAGAATATTGATAATAACTAGGGCCCGGATTTCAATGCAAAATGTATTTTTTTTTTAGCTGATCTTAGACAATCCTTTCCATTTACATAATTCGTTTTATGTAACAAGTGCTTCAAAGCTGAAACTTTTATTTTGAATTTTTTAGCATTATTGAGTCATTTTGTTGGTATTAATGCACATTTGTTCATCACATACACAAATTTAACCTATTGAAAATATTATCTAGAGATAAATTGTTTTCTTGACATTTAAGTTATTTTCGTTTTATAGATTTATCGGGGTTTTCCATACTCAATGTTAATCATTTAATTCATTTCGATTCAACTTTTATCTTATCTTTATGCCTGACCATGAAAAGGTTTTTTTTAATAAAATAATAACTATACCCTATTTATAAACTAGCAAATTATATGGAAAAAGGGTATTTTTTAAAGTCATTTTTGGCTATTTTTTCGGTTTCCGAGGCATTTAAATCCGGGCCCTAATAATAACTATTAATTAACTGGAACACTAGAAAAGTACTCAACATTTTGTAGTTAATTAAATTTTAATTATAATTTCAAAGAATTTTATAAAATCAAAGTTCAACGGCCCGGGTCAATAACTCTCAAAGTTAAAACCAAATATTATTATGATTATTTTTAATGCGAAAATCTCGCGTGCAGCTCAAAGAGTTGGTCGAAGACATGTTAACGAACTTCGACTCAGACTCTGACGGCGACGATGAAACTGACAACAGGTCTCCGCGAGGTTGCGGCCACGATCGTCGTCAAATCGTTTGCTCGTCCACCGCCGCCGTGTCACCAGATATGACCAGCGTGGCCACGGCGTTTACTGACGACCGTTGCGTGCAAGTGTTCTACGCCAGGTCCGATCATGCGATGAACACGTGGCAATTGCCCGGCTGCGTCCAGTTTCCGGTGCACAGCCGTTCGGCTTCCCGGTGGGAGAAAGCGTTGACGACCGACTGCCCGCTGGCTGCTCGCCGTGCCGATGCCTGTAGAATCGTGAAGAAAAACACCAAAAAGGTCTGGGACGTGCCTGTTTTCTTACCAGAGTATGTGTCCCAGCGATTGTACTGTTTAATTTTCTCATATCCGCGCTTTAAATATTATATATTTTGTGCTGCACCCATTACATATCATTAATCATATTAAAATATATAGTGAAGGTAAACCGTGGAAAACACCGAAGTGGAATACCAGTGAATCCAATCTGTAAATCAATAAATATAATATCATTATGTTTATATGCAATGACACAATATTATCTTTTATCGTTACTTGTAGGAGTCCGATGGAACAAAAATGTCGCGGGTTAATGTCTGAGCAAATGTCACGTGCGGTTAACGAATTTCGTTGGTACGAGCACAGCCGGTTGGACGGCAGTTTAAGACCTATGGCTAAATATTGTATCGATAAGTACGCGCGAAACGGCCATTATACTTGTAAAACGATTACGTCTAAATAATTATTATATAATTTCGGTATTTAGGGACGTATGTAGTCAAGAAAAAATCAGCCAGAATTGGACGAACAAGCTATTAATGTGGCCAACAACAAAATATATCCAGAACGTATTCGAATAGTCGTCGATCCGCGTCTTATCGCCGAGGTGGTCGGTACAGACTCGCCGGACCGATTGGAATCGTGACAACTCGGACTGTACTGACGCAAAGGCAAAAAAAGAATAGATATGCAACGTTCTTACCGACTACACCGGAAGTTTAGTTAGCTTATTAATATAATTTTGATAAAATAACAAGGTAAACACTAGGTACGGTTATTTTACATAAACTTAGATTTAATGTTGAAATATTATATAGGTCGGGCCGGTCGGGGGCTGTAAAAATGTTTTAAGTCTTTCCAGAATCCTGTCAGAAAAAATAACGATTGCATATTTTTGGAGTTAACCGATGAATGTTATTAATATTTATAATATTTGTTAACTATCTCGTTATCCGTGTGATTACAGCCGCATTATATTATAGGTATATTACTTCTTGATAATTCATCATTTTTTTAGCAGAACATAATCCATACTTGTTAATTTATTTTACCTATAGATAATTTCCGTGTTCAATGTTTTCAGCTCGTATCAAATTATTATATTACAATTTTGTTCTTATGGTAATTTTTCACTTTTTATAATAGCTGATCGTACATTGATATATTAATATAAAAAATTAATTATAAATACCAACGCTCCATTTAAATTTTTAATGTGATAAATATCTTTGCTTTTTTTTAAAAAAAAATTTTTTTTAAGATATATGTCTAGCCGTCTGGCTCACGTTTGACCAAGCTTCTACACTTTGACCTTTATATAAATAGATATCTACGGAGTGATCCATTTAACGCCAGACACTCAATATTTCAGAAAAAACTAACGAAAATATACCTTTTATATGATTTCATATATATGTATATTTATATGATTAACACTTCTGAATGACAATGTACATGTTTAATTTCGTATTTTGAAGGTAGTTATAGTCAACTTGGGCATTATATAAAAAAATGTTTTTAAAAATATTAATAATTTTATAAATAATATTAAAGTCTTATATTTACGTCAAATATGGATCATATTGTATGTTTATGTTTACATATTTAAGCTAAAAGTTAATGTTAGACGTTAGTAACACACTATCTGCACACTTTGATAATATACTGCAGAAAATAAGAAACACCATAAGTTAACTGTGGCAACAACAGCGGTATTACATAATATGATTATTAATGACAATCTCGTGTACGTATCAATTCATCTTTTACATATTGAGAAGATTTAAAATGTGTCACGTCCGTGGCCGGTCACATTTTAATCTCATATTGTATTATATAATATGAATATATATTATAATTTATAATATGACGCGCTTAGGAATTTTATAACTTAAAAAATTGTAACTCATTTTTTTAATCACAAACCTCATACTGTTAACGCCAATATGGTTATAATGTAGAGCAATTTAGTAGAACATACGACTTGCAATGGCCTGCAGGCTGCAGTTTACTAACTGCAGTATGAAAGCCGTTAACAATACGAAGAAAAAAAGGTGAACGGTTATTAAATCCGTTAGAAGACTTATGGTATGGCACAGTTACTCACCTTTTATAGCGAATCGTCAACAATGTTTCACACCATTTTATGTTTAACATCACAAATTACCTATGTTTATGAAAATCATAACGAACGATCATGATAAAAAATACGCAATTTATTTCACGGTGTTTTGTGACAAGGCTTTCCGGATTGTATACTTAAATATGGATTAGGTACCGGTATTATAGTATTAAATTATTATAATATTATATCTACATATTAATGTGCTCGTTGAGTTTTGAAATACAATATTATTCAATAATAATAATAATTTACAAAATATACATATTATACGATACTATATAGGTAGATATAGTATAAATTATTGATAAAACGTGGATCAGTAGCAGATAAACCTAATCATATTGTACTTATACACTACTTAAATCGTAAAAAAAAAAAATTTCAAATACTTCAAATTGTATAGTTTAATCGATTAGTATATATATATATATATATATATATATATATTATTTATACGTGTATACCTAATATACAAACAAAGTTATAAATATTGTTATTGGGTTGACGTGTGGTGCGCTTAATTACCGCCAAGTATTTGTTAAGTAGTTTGTCTAAATAATTATTTTCTCGAAGTTCGATTATTGTTTTATCGGTTATTTTTGATTCGTCGAAAAATACACCGATTGGTTTTAACGTTGTTTTATTAAAGTATTACTAGTATGAGATTGACGTTTTGAAATTCTCTGGCCAATCGCATCGCTACAAAAGTACCTACCTATAATAGGCGCATGCACGTGGTGTGTTGTAACTTATATTGTATAGGTATATCGACGGATAATTTTAATTACACACATATTAGGTATGTCGATAAAACGCGTTAAGCGCGTCATATACGTATATAAGACACGCGGCAATTAAGATTGGGCTCATCATTAGCATATCATGTGTATTATTATATAATGTGTAGAGGCGGTCCCTCCTATACTAATCGAATTTACTTAGGTTTAAGGATAATATTTTGAATGTCCACGGTGTCAAAATGTGCTGCAGGTGTAGAGATATAAACATAATGCGTAACGCATATTAGAATATGGGCTGCAGGTACATCGCACACATACGAGTAGGTACACGACGAGTATATCAATATTTGTATAAGGTACACCTATATAGGTATACCACCTACACATGGGTTCTGTATATCTATAATAGTTTGATGTCTACGAAGTAGGTACTTACATAATATTATTCAGTGTCTGCGAGCGCACACAACCGCCGTAGATTATAATGATTATTAATACCTGCGATTATAATGTAGTATGTCACTATGTAAGTAAATATTACTATCGATTTTCCGTTGAAAACACATTTTACGTCAATAATAAAACCACAGTACGTACGTGTTGCGTGTACATTTATATATTGTGTAGGTATATACATATTAATCTGTTAAATACTTAATACTGTATTTATTGTATTATTGTACACGTACGTATAGAGGTATATGAGGATTTTGGGAAGTGAAACAATAAAAAGATTAAGTATAATCGCGGCATCGAGTATCGGAAAATCTCGTCCGCGTTTTAGTCGTGTCTTTGTGAGTCCGATTTTTAATAATTATTAATTGCATTTATATGTGGAATAGGTACCTACGTATAATAGATGCGAGGTTTTTATATTTAGGTCTTAAAAGTATTTAATTTACGTTCTTTTTTAATTTTTCTACAACATGATGGAGTCACAACAAGAACAAAATAATGTTAAAAAATATAATACGTTTTTTACTATTTACCATCAAGTTTTTTTTTAATTCGTTCGATTCACAACTGTAAACATTATTTATTTCATACTCCATAGTAAACATTTTCCTGGACATTTTTGTTTTTTGATTTGAGTAATGAATAAGTTAGAGTCTAACTGTACAACAGTATACTCGTGTGTGTGTGTTTTAATACAATATAATTTTGACGTTTGTAAGCATTTCTGTGATTACTTTCTTGGATCTAATAACAAATATATACATATTGATTGTTTTACATAATATTATATCGAGATAATATAAAATACCATATTAAATGGCCATCGATTGTACCCGCGAGCAATGGCGGTGGATTGCAAAAATTTGCAATTGCAGACAGTAATCCTATAAATTATAATAAAGAAATCGGTATGTGTGAACATATGATTTTACTACACCAACGCAAGATTTTATTTATGCACAACACACTTTATTAAAAATATTTCATTTCGTTTTAAATCTTATACGTATTATACAGTTTAAAAATCAAGATATAATATTATTTATTTGTATAATATATGATGCGTACAAATTTAACGAACGCGATTAACAATTTTTTCTTATTATAATAAGAAGTGTAATATATAATAGGTGTATGTATTATGGTGTAATATTTAAAAAGATATGTATACATATTAATTTTTTTTTACAATAATTATATTGGCCATATTATATATACATACGCTCTACAAAAATCGTATGCAATATTTTCGCCGCCTCTGAAATTATTTCTTGACGGTAGATAAATTATTGATATGACGTATTTATCGCACGTATTTTTACGTTAATAAATTTAATGAATTGACTTAAGAAAATATTATCATGGTCTTCCAAAACTGTTCAAAGGAAACCGAAACTCAATTCAGTCGTTTGTGTTTGGTTTACACATTTTTAATAAATTACAATCCGCTATTTTGTTATCGGGTTATTGACAGTTATTATTAAAAGTTATCGTACATTATATTATTACATTATATTTTAATAATTTTTCAAAATATATACTTTGAATAACTGTACAACAAGTCTGAATAACGAGCACACAACGTCAGCAACATATTATATATCACAACCGTTATTAAAAAAATCGTCGTAATTCATAAATAATTTCGAACCAATATTTATGTGCTCATGTAGTATGATTATTATTATAATCAAATAATACACAATAAAAGATTAAAATTATTCTGAATCGAATAAGTCGCCTTTAACACAAAGCACATCTAAATTTAATGTAATTACTAATCATTCTTAAAGAATACACTGTGCTGAATAAGAGGAATAAAAAATATTTTATTATTGTATTGATCTGATCGACTTCGCCACTTATTTTGTCCATACACACTGCAATACCCAAAAAATTACGCTGTATACTTATACTTGATATTTCAAAATAGAACCAATGGTTTTTGCGTCGATTGTTACACCACTTATAATATACTTAATAGTTAACTGGCTAGATAAACCAACTTGTTATTTAAATTTGTAAAGTTACATATTTTATTTTATATATTATAATATAATATGTACTTGTATACTTCACACATTACGCTTTTGGTGGATAGGAATGGGTACGACGTTTGTCAAAAAAAAAAATTAATAATAAAAACAGTTGTTATATGGGTAAATAATCATAGTATTTACTAAAACATATTATATCATTATATCACAGTCTATATAAAAAAAAAATAAAACCATACACGCACATAATAATATTGTTATGCGTGCATGCAGTATTTTGTCACAAATAAAAATAATAAATAATCATATTAAAAGATATACTATTATACACATACAATGATATGATGAGGCAGTATGCCGATTACAATATTATATATTATATTATATTATTATACGAGAACAACATAT
The DNA here is from genome assembly GCF_020184175.1 of Aphis gossypii. Lineage (NCBI taxonomy): Eukaryota > Metazoa > Arthropoda > Insecta > Hemiptera > Aphididae > Aphis > Aphis gossypii. The sequence continues at coordinate 8,617,440 of NC_065532.1, forward strand.
TATTTTTATACCATTTTTTATTTGTTTTATATAGTCATCATAATATAATAATATATCGTAGTCTATATTTAAACAATGGTATATCACAGGGTCTTATTTTTAAAAATTAAAAAAAAATTAAACATGTTTATAAATATATTTATATATAGTAATTATATATGTATGAACGCGTGCGAATAAAAAAATGCCTAATTAATAATTTATCAAAAACTCTCTATATAAATATATATATATATAATTATAATAATATATATCATATTAATATACGTATATGTCAAAATCTTTTCGTTCATATAAGCGTAAAAAGTTCGATAAAAACCCGTTTGCGTCCGCGTCCCGTTATACAGGCGTTTGGTTGATTTTTCCAGAAAATGTATAACATAACAAGAAAACGATACAATATAAGTGGTAGGCAATAACGAAAAAAAAAAAATAATAATCAAATCGAGACAAATAATATTATATAATAAATGGTAATATCGCTCGCACGTGCGTGTGCGTTTTCGCGTGTGTTGTTGTACACACGATGATCAGTTTATTACCAAGGTCTCCACACGGAGGCGTTGTCGTTTTTCAGGGACATGTCGACGACTTGCAGGAGTCCGGTGGAAGTGGAGTCCGTGTTGCATCCGGTGCCGACCATCGAGTTGGGCGTCAGTGGCATCGGATACGACGAGGTAGTGCTGCCGGTGGGCGACGGGGGTGGTGGTGGTGAGGAGCACGACGACGAAGCCGACGACGACGCCGAGGACGAGGACGAGGACGATGACGAGGACGTGTCGGTGTTGAGCGTCAACGGCGTGGCCGGCGAGGTGGTGGTCACGGCCGCCGTCGGTCCGGTCGGTTGGATGGAGTTGAGTCGGTGGCCCAGGTGAGTCATGAGGTTGGCGCCCAGGGTGACGTCCAGGCCGGGAGTGGCGGCCAAGCACCGGGAAACTTCGGAGGCGCAGCGCGTGTATCCCGCGCGGAATCGGTCCATTTCGGTCACCGGGTTGCCGGAAAGGCGTTGTTGACGGCGAAGCTTGTGCAAGTGTCTGACAGTGAGTTCGAGAATGTCGGCCTTTTCCAGTTTGCTGACGTTCTCGCCCTCGGACTGTAGGGCGACCACCATAAGTTCTTTGAGCTCGTCCAAGCACCGGTTGATGCGGGCGCGGCGTTTGCGTTCCAACATTGGTTTCATGACCTGAACAAAAAATAAAAAAAATTCCGTTAGTTAAAATGTTCGTCTAGAGTTTTATGCGATATCATAAAATATTATTTATTTAATAACGATTTTCGGGAGCGACGACCGTCGGTTTAACGACGTACGGAGTGCCCGACCGCGCGTTGTGTTGCCTACACACGTGCGCCTCCGCCGCGGTCCATTACGTGTTAATATTATTTTTTCTAACGACGGTTATTTTGAAAATATTTTTTTATTATTATTATTTTCGCGCCTAGACCGTTTTAAGCTAGTAAAATTAATGTTTGTTTTTTTTTTTCATTAAATATCTCACTTATAAAAATTGCACTGATATTTTTTTTTTTTTATTGACGAATAAAATGACACAAGACTCGCGGTCTTACGATTATTTTTTTAAATTTATTTTAATTTTAATCAAATAACAAAAATAATAATAAGCGTTAAGGCGTTTTTTTTTAAAAAAAAAAAATTTGTTACGATTAAAAAAAAAATCGACGCGTTCAAATCTCCGGCGGTGACGAGAAACGAAAAATGAAAATCGTCACCGAAAACCGTTATAATAAAAATAACAACAAATAAAGTAGCTCGGAAAAATCGTATTTACCTTTCTGTATTGGTAAGTCCTGGAGACGGGTTGTTGCATTTCAGTGGCGACAGAAGACATGATGACGACTGTTTGTAGGCGAAACACAAAAGTGGTGAGTTATATAAACGAAATCGCACTGATTCGTAACACGAACGAGAATATTATTATTCTCAAACGAATGAAAATAAAATTAATCACAATAAAAAATAACAGTGTTGTAGTCGACGACGACGACGAGAGAGCAGCGACAACGGCAGCAGCAGCGGTAGCAATAAGAGAACGGTACGCAGAGCGCGAGAGTTGTTTGCGTGCCAGCGGACGGTGTCGGAATGCGGTGTGCCGGGCGCCGGGTGGGGCGTTATATAGGCGCGCGGCCCGTGGGAACTCGGGACAGCGCGACGTTCCCACACACGCGGCGGCGGCGGCGGACACGGATGACGATGCAGCCGGCCAGCTGCCAGGCCATAGGCATTTTTCAACCGTATTATATTATTACGCGGCGGGCGCTCCTCGCGTGTGCGTGTGCGCGCGCGCGTGTATATTGTAATGTACTCACTCACACACACACACGCGCGCGCGCGTACTATACAGGTACGTGTGCACGTGCGACGGACACCACTGCCGCCGCCACCATTCCTTCTGGCCGACCGCACGACTACCGCCGCCACTCCTTATTCTCCAGGACCTACCGCGCGCGCGTTCGGCGTCGGTATAGATTTAAAATAACAATTAAAATAATATTAGATATAATAATATAGTATTTTATTTGCCCCGCGCGTTATACGTGCAGCGATTCAATATTTAAATAATAATAATGATAATATCATCGCGATAAGTCGACTGTGATCCAGCAAATACTTTTAGAAGTATAAAGTCCGTTTTGATATTTTTGTTTTACAAACAACATCGCACGCGTAGGCATTAGCGGGGTATCGGGAAAGATACTAGAAAATTAAGACTCGACAAACGATATTAATTGCGGCCAACGATTAAACGTTTAGTTTTTTTTCCTAGATAAATCGTATTTGTTTTATACGATGTATTATCATTGAATTTTCACACAGCGTAGTCGAGTACTTTGATTTTTGAGCACATGAAAAACTCATCCTGTGCTCCCGGGCAATTGCTCCACTACACGAGCGAGTGCGTCATCGGTCGTCGTGAATTTATTTATTTATATTTATTGGGGTACTTCTAATAATGGTTATAATATGATTATCATCGTGGTATCTCATACACGTGTGGTAATTGGTATGATATTATTTTTGTAACACTTGTTTTACATAATAATAATATTACATAGGCGCGTTACGATATTGTATAGAATATTATTATACGACGCGACGACAACAATAAAATTGTGCATTATGCTATTGTAGTACACACACACTATACTGTCTATATAGTTGATATTACGTTAGAACAATAATAATATCATACTATATGGTAATAATACACCGCGGTAATTGTTTTTATAATGCGTCGTCGTCGTCGACGACAATGATTTATCAAAAAAGAATAATGTTATTATTTTAACAATAACATAATACTTGGATTGTTCGTTATCGCATATACCGTTTAAAATAATTTAGTACATGTAGTATGTACTGTGTAACCGTATACTCTCGATTTTTTTCGCTACTACTACTACTACTACACCTACAGTACGCCGTTACACAATTTATAATTATTATAATTGTTATATTATTGTTGATGTATGGCAATGGCGATGAGCAATTTTTTTTTTACAGTTTTCGTGAATGAATCTGCTCGGTGTCGATTAATTCAATATTTTTATTAATTAACGTTATTAATTATTATTATAATCATTATACGTCTATACACGCCGTCTTTATCGGAACACGAGATCGTCGGAGTGATGGGTACACCTATTAAATTATAGATCTACCCACCCATGTCCGACGTATGTAGACTGGTGTGGATTGTGGAGTGACCGCGGCCGGCCGACAAATTGGCTCGTTTTCGTTTTCTACGCATCGTCGAGTTTAAACGATCGATAATAAATAATATACGCTCTATGTATTAAATGCGCATACGTCTTCGGTATAATAGGTTTGTTTTCCCAGCGCGTGAATTGAGAAACCGATTAAATAGATAAAAATAATTAATTACTCGATGGAGCGAAATAAAAGCAATTTTCACAAGGTTATAAGCGAAAACAAAAAAAACATGGACGAAGGCAAAAGTTAAACAGCATATCGCGATAATTGTTATAATATACGTTTTTGCCAATCGTATACATAGTAATAATCATTATTTAGACGTTTTAAACAGAAATATATTCGACGTAAAGATATGAAAATATGACTGTACAATATTATATTATAAAATTATTGCAAGTTAATATTTTCAATCCGATAATGACCGTACCCTAAGTATGCTAGGTTTTTTTCGATTGCGTTCCAAAATTATATCTGGATATCGAGTACATAAAAATTATTTAACCCTCAAGTTTATACAGCGACCAATGTGATAATGATGCCAAAACCATGTCAAATTAATAATAAGAAACGGAAATACGTAAACGTGAGCAGAAATCGATGACATTTGAGAGTGATAGGACTATTGAGAGTATAATTAAAATAATATGACTTAGGGTTTTTAAAAGTCCCTCTAGCCGGAAAAATATGAAGAGAGGTATCGGCAGCTCAGTATAATATAAGCCGACGCGATTATCGACGCTTACTCGAACGAGAGGCGATTATAATGTCGAGAAACAAACAAACAATATTTTAAAATCGATTAGGTGTTTTCCGTTAGAAGCGAAAATCTTGTCACTCGACTATTCGAGTGTCGATCATATACCCTACAAATATATGCGACAGACGAGCAATAAAAACGATAGAATAATAGAAATTTAAGATTGAGGTATAATATGTAAAATATGTACTATATTATATTACTCTGTGTAAATCGTTTTGTTTAAGTAGAATTGTCTAATTTTATTTGTAACCTGCAAATTTGGGTAACACGTTATACCTCATTATATATTATAGTCGAAAACGCTCAACCATCCATCGAAGCTTGTTTGAAAGCAGTAACGAGTAACTTATATTTTAGTATTACAGGTCAAAAATCATTACCAAGTCTTATATCCGAAAAATAATTCAACGGATCAAACGGTCTGTACGGAAAACGGCGTCAGCAATATTTAGTAGCTGTTATAGTACCTCAAGTATATATTGTGCAGTTGGAGAGGTTGGGAGGGGTAGGATACGGTTTGTGTGTATACATCGAGCATTGCAGAGCCTATAACCACGCGATAATGATGATAATGAATAATAACAACTATAATATGATAGTAAGTGTAATAATAATAATAATAATACCAATATACGAGTGCAATATGGGTACATTGAATTCATATATATAGGTATATATACATGTGTAATATTTTCGATTTGTTTACGGAGATTATATAGCATTATGCGTATGTCGTCGTGCGATATATAAATATAAGTATATACTTATACGCATCAACACTATATGTCGAGTATATATAGTCTGTCAATGCGGTCGACGAGACGACACTCGTAAATTCAATTATTAACGAGTCGACACATCACACACACGCACACATATGTGCACTGCGCAGTATACATATTATATTAGGTATTCATAATAATAATTTGGTGTTGTAATGTACGGCGGACCGACGAGTGATGTGGGACAGCAGCCGGTGCCGCCGGAAAAATAAAAACCAAATATTACACATAATATACATAATATATATTATATAGTAAGTATATAGTGATATATATACGCGTTTAACGGGGCGACGGTTATTATATTACCTACCCGTGTGTGTATACTGTATATATATTATTAATATATATTTTCGGCCGTCAAAACCTCCCCGAGAAAAAAAAAAAAAAATAAAGTGAGTATAACCGCCGACGACGACCCCTAATGTGCCACATAATATCATTTTCGAAAAACGAGCACGTGTTGCGCGTTGAAGGGTACGGCGGCCATATAAGTCCTATTGGCTATTAGGCATACATATTATGTATAATAATATAATATATGCGTGCGGTGTGGTGTCTGTGTGTCTGTGTGTATGTATAACATAAACTATATGTATGGCTATATACAACACGTATGTATATTATAATTTATAATATTACATATACTGTTGCACAGATATACGCTTCTCTCGCACACGTGTACGACGTGTATTATATATATGATACGTCGCATACCTTATTTTTCGAGGAAAAATTTCTCACACCGAACCCTCCAAGCGCGACGACGGCGACGGGGATGTTAACCACGTTTTTTTTTGTCTTTTCTTTTCCGTATACGTTCACGCCTCTCATTAGAATTGAAAAAAAAAAAACGAGTACAAAAAAAGAGTTTAATAATACGCGTGCTATACTCTATATATATTTAAATTTTTATTACATTTTGTCACCGTTACACATATGTGACACGTCGTCGTCTATTATTCAGTGACGTGTCGTTGAATCGCATATTGAATAATCGTATATATTAAATAATGTACGCATAACGAATTAATATTATTACGTATATATAATGTATATAGTAAGTATACTATGAATTATGATATTATAATTCGTACACATGGTCGATAGCTGGAATTTTGTTTCCCGTGTCTCTTCAAAAATGTTTTTACGCATTGAGTGACTGAATGTTGCACAACTCAATATGCATATTATAATCTATTATAACTCGTCAAAAAACTCACAAGTTAATTATCCCGTTAACATCTGAGATGTCTGTATCGAGAGAATTCGATCGTTAAATTTCGATATTCTCATTTTAATGTATACAGGCGAGTCGATGGAGTAGGTACCTAATAGGTATAAAGTCATCGGAAATCCGCGGTGATTATATACCCGTGATGTTTGTTTTGCACAGAGCCTAAATGGATTTACGGTGGTTTGCTCATAACTATTATGACTACGCGTGTTATTATAATATAATGATTAATAGAGTTTACAATGGCTTCACAGTTAACTATACATTATTGTCACAAGAAACAATAGAAAATACCTGTACAAAAAAAAGCGTTAATAAACCACCATAACATATACGAGTAGGTATATAATGGTACAAATATTGACATGGCGCACTGCACCTATATATAATACAAGTGAATGTTTGGATGAAAACCAAATAAACAACACGCGTTTACGAAATATTTCAGTGTACAAACGACGCGTCCCTCTGTTTGTTGTATGAATTTCAACTGTTGTCAATTAATATATACGCGTGTCTATACGGATATATGAGTATAAAACAAATTATTCTACGACAAATCATTCCACATGTATACAACGAGTCTTTTACAATTGGTTTTTTGTGCGATAAGAGTATATAAGACCTATAAGATTTATTATGTATGGTTTACCGAATTATAACGATAACATGTATATACGGTTTTAAAAGCATATACATATATGAAGGGGGGATAAAATTTACGTACCTAAAAATGTGCTTATATAGTAGACAACTACCTACTCACATTTTCAGACGAAATAATCGACTAGACATAACACATCACTTGATTTACCTGGTATGGTTACCTTGATAGGCATAATATACATTGGAAGGTAGATAAACGCACATGCCTATCCACAGCTACTATAATATAATATAAACCGAATTATTTAGCAGCTAAAATTTTATTCGTCATGTTAAACTGCGCATAGTTTATTATGATAGGTTTGTTTGAGTGTCATGTATATAGACACCGTGAGGTGAGGGAAACGCACTTCTCAATAATATAATATTATTATTGTTGTTATTTCACTTATTTGTGCGACAACTCGTCGATTGGCGACGTCAGTGCGACGATATTATAATTATTCATCGCTTTAACTTGGCACGTTACGTGTATACAATATATCAAGGCATGAAATGGGTTTTAAATGTTGATAAAAATCGCTTAAAATCGAAAAATTATACCAAAATAATAATCGTTTTTATAATTTTTTTATATAAGTATACCGTATAAGTCGATTTGAAATTTTGAAAAAAAAAATTAAATGAACGTTAAAATCAACAATAGTCAGGTACTCAGGTAATATTATGTTATATAATATGTTAATATGTAAAACCTGTAATATAGAAATATTATAATATGTAGATCAAATCTATAGCTAATTAAAATTCAAAATAATATGATAACAATATTATAAAATCGTAAAAATGTAAGTGATATTTAAAACTGAAACCAAAATCGGGGAAAAAAATAATAATCAGAAAACAACTATCTATCGATATTATAATAAAAATCATAAGATTTTAATATCAATTTATTATTATTGAATTATAAAAAAAGTAAGATTATATTGATTGGTGAAATTGAAAATGTTTATATAATATGTTATTATGTACGCGCCCATTAATAGCACTCTTCACGGATGTATAATAATAATAATAATAATAATATATAATAATATATATATATATATATAATATATAAATTACCGAGCACTCGACGACATAAGTATGACGTAAAGAGATACTTATATTATTATTATTATTGCTTCACGCGCGTTCTGCACGTGTCCAGCACGCTCCGATACTCGGGTTCCCGCGGCCGTTTTGACGTCAACGGACACTCGACGAGAGTGCCTCACCCCGCGCGCATCCCAGACGACATAACACACCGCCACGGCACTCCTCTATACTTCCGAACCTGTCGCGACAATTTATTTTCGCTGGCGCGTGTGCGATGACGACACGACGATAATATTGTTTTCGATCATTAATTTCATAAAAGATCATAATTTGATAGGCAGTAATAATGTGGGTACTACTACAACAGCTTTACGTATCAAAACAACCATATATAGTGTATATCCGATGTTTGGAGTCTTATAAAATTATGACACGATACCAGGGGCGGCTCGTCAGGGGAGACTTTGAGACTGAGTCTCCCCCTTAAAAAAACCCAGTTACTTGTAAATAATAATTAATTAAAATAATAATGCATAAAAATATTTTTATTCGAATTGAAAATATAATATTATATAATTTATATCGTTTTCTTTGTTTATTATTATAAATTGAAAGCAACCAAGTCTAAAACCTTTAAATAGTTATTTTAATAGAAATGCTATTTTAGTTTTATCGATGACGGTGACGGTCGCCGTTACAGTGAAACTGCCGCCCGACAGTCTCAATCATAACATGTAAAATGATACGGCCGGTTTGATGGAAGGCCGGAGGGGGCAGGGAGAATAAGCTGCGTATTATAGACTCTATTGAGACTGGGTTCACGACAATAATTGCCGTACCGCGCGCCGTTCTTAGTCGCTGTCATAATTTAATGCATTTTTATGATTTAATAACTATAACACGTTTACTACAGGGTTTTATACTATCTTCTATTTGATATTTGTTATATTTCTAATTATTTTAAAAATGCAAAAAGACAATATAATAGACATATTATTAACTAGTGGTTTTAATACTTTAACTTACGAACAAAAAAATCAAATTAAACTTAAAAATATTAACTAAATATGTAATACTATAATATTATTAGATTTTCAATAACAGGGTTTTTCTTGTTCGTTGTTGTAAGTAGTTTATGTTAAATAATTTTAAGTCTCCCCAGAATATTAACTCACGAGCCGCTACTGCACGATACGCACCTGAAATAATATTCAATTTTTATTTTTCATTTTAATATTTATCATAAACGGGAACGAACTGACATTAACAATTATCAACTTCAACAGACGTCTATATACCCATTTTGAGGTGACTATAAAGATACTTCACCAAGGACGGGACAGGACATCATCAAGCATCTTTGAAATTTACGAGGGGATGTAAAGCAGGAAATTCTATTTTATCTGTAGATAACAAATTATTTAAGAGCCTTTTTTTATAACACACATTTAGTGTCTACTTCCAAACAATGAATCAATATAACCAAATAAGTCTTTTACAGCAACAGGCATATTTTTAGGGGGGTCGTGGAGTGAATGAGAAATATTCAGTATGAAACTGGTGAATCTTAAAAGTTTATAAGTATATATTATACATCTATTTTCAATACAATAGAGTAGCAAATCCATGTCTTCAGAAATAAAGCGTCCCGATGCACAATAAAATACATAGATACCTAATATAGAGATATTTGAAAGTATAGGTTTTTGCTGGAAATATTCCTTGCCAACTTTATGATACGTATATCCGAGATTCTTAAAAGCTCTAAAACTTAATACTTACCGTAATTTAAATGTATTGATGTCCTGCAAAATTAAATAAAAAATAATAAAACAAAGGTCAATAATAAATCCATTGCTAAGCACAATATCAAAGCCAGGTATGTACTCGATAATACCCTAATGTTTCGAGGCAAAGTCTTAATATCCTTTTCGTATATATATATAATACACAAATATACAATATTAAATATTGTGATTTCGAACAAGATATTATATATTGTAATTATTTATATTGTATATATAAAAATAAAGATTAACGTAAGACGTTGTGTATCTAATATATATAATATGTTAAGCAATATTTTATGACAAGGATGGGGCATAACCTCGAAAATAATCTCCTCTTCAAATTTGGTTTACTATAATTGGTGTTTACTGTTCAAACTCTTATGGCGTTATAACTTATAACAACCTACTTGCTATAATTTCGATTTTATGTAATAGAATTTTGCTTTATTGCTCATCATACTAACGCTTGATTATACGGGTATCATGACGTACGTGAAATATGGATTATCGTAGCAGCACAATATTATTATACAGTTTGCACATAATATCCGGTGCGTTGTGCGTAGTCACAGTGGCATTTTATTTTGCACATTTCGTGGGTGTCCATATAAATAATAAATTAACGAAAAAAAAATGTCTGTAAAAACAAAGCCCGTTCTTTAACATTTTGATTAACAGCGATATTATATAAATATATTATAATATAAAATAAATATATATACATATATGTATATAAATATTTAAATAGCATATAATCAATATATTATATATAGATTATAAAATAGTCATGACCAGCAAAGCCATTTTTTATTATTTAGTATAAATCTATAATATTTACTTACGGTTTATATTTTTTATTTGACGTTTACACAATCTAATCGATATTTCTTTTTTTTTCGGAAAATTTACTTATTATGCATCATCGATAATCCGTTATAAAATCCTGCATAATATATATTCTATATTTCTATAGATCTGTCGATCGATGAATTATATATTTAACAGCGCCATTCTTTTATTAGTAATATAATTATATAGGCGTATAACGATATAGCCTAGTATCAACATATTAACGAGAAAAAAAAACGACGCCCACGAATATATATAGTAAATTTTGTTTGTATGATAAACTGTGGTGTTTATACTGTCTTATGTATATAGTTTGAAAACAAATATAAAACTTTCGAATCTTTATAATGATCGAGTTATTGAGTTTATGCTATATGTTATCATTATTACTATTATTTATTACCATACTTAAAAAATATATAGGTACATAGGTAGGTACCTACAAGATACGGCAACTAGTTTTGTGTATTGTTCCGCCTAAAGGTATATTACAATAATTGACTACTGTGTATACCTCTATCGTGATGCTGTATAGTACAAATAGCAATAATAATAATGCGATTGATCATATTATTGTATTTACATACGACGAGAAACTCACGTGGCATTTTATATCAATCACGTCGTCACATTTAAATGAATGGCGATTGCCGAGAACCTCTGGCGTAAACCGTATTTATTAACCGTGGAGAAGAGTGAAGGGGTTACAGCCTTCTCTACAATTTTAAAAAAAGTATAAATATACTTACAACGTGTTTCATGAACGTATATTACATAAGACGTTATCATCGTACTGCAGTATTAAAATTGTAATTCGTCTGAAGGTTACTGAAGGAAATCTAAAATTTTAAATTTCTATTCCTAGAACATGATAATATCAGCACACAAAATGTTGTGTATGGCATCCTAGTTGAGCCTCCCACAGCTACACGAAAGTTCAATCCCCTATTAAATAAAAAACAAAATCCTGGTTATATTATCTACTGGCGTTTAATACATATTTTATAGACTACGCGATGATATTATGTTATATAGGTAATTATAAACGTCTGCAATGACGCGTGTAATTCCTTTTTCCGTGGTTTATTTGCAGTCAGTTTGCAGCTCGGACATTATTGTCGACCGTGACCTAGTTAAAATAATATATATATGTATATACATAAAGGCGCATAAAGTACCCCATATAATATTATTATATATAATATAAGGCGACGAGAACAACGCGTATTAGTTGTCACGAAACTGTATAGATATTCGGCAGCGAACCGTTTAATACGTTCAGACGCCGTTTTCACGTCACGAAATATAATCGGGAATAATATTATTTTAACGAGATACACGCGTCGCTGAATATAATATATAATATTATCATAATTAGTGGCCATGGCAGTTTTTACCGATTTGCGCGTTTATCGTCGTGCAATGACGGCCAAAAAAAGTAGCCAGACAGGACGTTATGCTCTCACATTTACATATATACCTATATATATAAATAATATGCTGCGATTATCGAGTGCAGTCACCACAGACACGAATATCAAGTCGTTGGCGATCGTCTCGTTTGCGGTTTTTCACAGTGGTATTAAATTCGAAAGCGGCTGCAGTGAAAATAAACAGTCTTATACTCTTATTAGTGTAAAGAAAAACAATATTCTGAACGTAGTTCGGTTATAATATAACGAGTTGTATATGAGACGTTCATTTACCTACCCCTTAAAATCGACAGTAATGTCATAAAGTCGTATACTTATTTCTATGCGCATATTATACATATACGTATATGAAAGCGATTATTAGTAGTATGGATTTAAAGTATAGTGTGTAACGACTATAATATTTCTATAGACAATATACGTACATAATTTTAATAAATAACACAAATAATATTTGATAAGATTTAATGTTTATTCGATGGCCGTGACAGACGACCGTATAATTTATTAGTTATGGAGTTATTATGATTAAGACCACAGTGCCACCCGATAGTGTTAAACAATAATGATGTACGCGTAATGACGTCTAAATTTTCGAAAAAACGTGAACAAAGCTGTAGATTAAAACATATATGTTTACGATCATATTTTTTATTTAAATACATAAAAAAGCGAAACCCTCTCCCCCGCGCTGTTTGCCGCCGTACTAAAATCCGTGTAAAACGAGAAACGACAAATAACACAATATAATAGGCCCGTGTATTGTGCTCAAGTTAACGGAGATAATGTAATCGAAAAAATGTGTTGTTTCCCGTATACTCGTATATTATAATGGGTTTGCACGTAATGTATAATTAGCCATTGTATATTATGATGAGATCGCGATTAGATGGCATAACACAGCTGCATCGTTGCAATAAACTGCAGCAGCAATTATGTAGAAATAAATCTGCAGGACGCGAGTACAACCAGCTATATATACATAAGTATACGTATATGTATTATATATAATACACGGTGGAATTCGGTTCGTGAAAATAAGACTTGCGGGTCGTTGTTATTATTATACGTAGGTAGGTACACGCGCGCGCGATTATAATATGACGCATAATATATGCAAACAATCTCGAAATAAAGAGCGAAATATCAACGGGCGTATAGGAAGGTATCGAAAGAAAAGCCTACCTATACACATTGATAATAATAATATAATAAATATATTATTCCTCTGTATATATAGAGCGGTGAAAAAAAAAAAAAAGTGAAAAGGCTTAAAAGGACCGTCGGCGTCGTCGGGTCGTGTGAATCTTAGTCGGTCTCGCACGCGCTTGTTACACACACACACACGCGCGTAATATATTATACACGCGCGGTACGTGCGCTGAACAAAAAAACAACTCTTGTCTTCGTCTCACTCGTGTGAGCACACACACACGCGCTTAACGTGTACACAACGCGGCCGTGTAATATAGGTACGTGCACATCTGGCACACACACACACACGCGCGCACAATGTATAATATTATGCGAAGGAGATTGAGCGCGCGCGCGCGGTCGAGCCGCATGCGGGCAGGGCGGGGCGGCGGGAAGGTGTACGATTATTATAAGGAGCCCGCTGCATTCCCACGGTAACGACTACACGACGACGGCACGGGGCACCGGTTCTCTTTCCGAAAACGTTTCCCACGCTGCCGCCGACGACTACCAGAAGCAACAGCAGGAGCACACACCGGCAGCAGCCGTTTCTCTCTTCTCGCCGCCGCCGCCGCCGCCCTTCACCGAGATCACGACGACGACGACGAGCCGGCGGCACACCGCACACACACATATGTAATGTTGTGTGTTATTATATTATTTTCTTCTTGATTTCACTATACACTCGCTCGCTCTGATTCATCGTCCCTCGATCTCTTTCTCTCTCTCTCTCTCTCTCTACCTCTTTTTCCGTTGCTCCGTTATGCTCTCCGTATAGTAATATGTATTGTGTGTGTGTGTGTGTGTGTTTATTATTGTTGTGCTGTGTATATACCTACGTTACGATAATGATTATTGTAGCACTCCGGAGGGCACGCGTGCCCGCTTCGATCCCCCCCGCGACTTTGTTTTCTCGGATTTTTTTTTTTTTTGTCGTCCACTAGGTGCTCCGGGTTATCGATTTTTCCTGCGCGTGTATCGCCTACGCTTTGTCGATACGCACGTGCAGTGGCGACCGCACTGTAATATATATTACATAGTAGGTTGTAGGTATCTATATGTATTATATATAATCAATTACGCGTATACCTATATATAGGTATACGGCGGTGACTGTTTGTATGAAAATCAAAAGAACGTACGTTTTTAAGCTTTGCTCCTCTATCTTAAAAAAAAACCCTCCCCTATAGAGAGAATTGGCCAATGTGTATAGACTATTCAACCAGTTTTAAACTCGTTTATGTACATAAATGATTTTTTAATCTATTATTTGAAATTAAAATTGCATCACTATATGTAATATGGTAACTTATTAGGTGTGTTTGTTTATAACTTTGAACCTAACACGTTGAAAATATAAGGGATTTTCTAATGTATATATGATAATTGACATACGAGTATTGCCTGTTTATTTAACTGGAAAAGTTTGAAATGCATGCTGCATTCATCATCGAGAAGAATTTATTAACATAGCTCGATTAAAAATAAGTAAATTAATTGTTTTTAATTGCCACCAACACTAATTTTTGGTACACCATATAATGGTAATAAGCTGTAAAAGTTCCATATTATAATAAGTTACTACATTGTATATAATGAATAAATATATAATAAATATCTATATAGTACTAGCACTCAGTAGTATTTATACCTATATGGTAAAAATATACTAACGCTTTATTATTATTATATTATAGATACCTACATTATAATATGTATCCATCATATTGTGTCAAAAATGTAAAGTTCACTATTATGACTTAAAATTTTACAACTACACTCAGTATTCAAGTTTTATGTGAAAAGTAAATATTTCAAACTACGAAAAAATTATACCGAATTTTGAAAAAAAAAACCACTTGTCAGGACTCAGGACTCTATGAATCTATATTTTATAATAATTATAGACATCACCTGTAAATCTCTGTTTTTTGTATTATTGTTTAATACATTATTAGGTGTTCCTATAATAAACAATACGACCACTGCAGCATAATAATATAAATTATATACTTATGCTATAGGTAATAAATGGCGACGCATTATGCACGCGGGTATTGAGACCGAAGAGACAATAGGTTTGATTTTATCCGTTCGGTCGCAACACAAACGCGCACGGGTTGCCCGTCGGCGTTTTTCATTCGACAGTCGACGCCAAATGTACCGGAACGAAAACGGAACGCAAACGATTAAATAGAAGTAGACGCCGCTGCTGTGATCGCCGCGCGTATTATTATATAATTCATATAACGTGTACATTGTGCACGTGTGGTGTTTTATACGCGGTTTTTATAATAATTATAAGCCACTCGTATATGTAAAAAAAAAAAAACTGATAATTTATTCCGAATATAGTTTTTTTTTTCGATCGCATAATAATAATGGTAAATACGATTTAAGATTTTTCGGGCCCGAAGTAATTTATACTATTACGCGCCTGTTTTCTTTTATGTATAGTCAAGGACAATTGAGGTTTTTTTTTTACAGTCGTGAAATTCACCGAAAGGTTTCCTGCGCGAATTTCATTGACGGCCGATACCTTGGCACACATATAATATATGTATAATCGTTATACCTACGTACCTATTTTTATAACGTTGTTTCTCCGATCGACCACGTGCTTTTTTTAAAGTCTTTTTATGAAACAAAATATAAAAAGAAGATAACATCCCGACATTCCGAGTATTTCAAACGCGATAGCCGATAAGAGAACGAATTATGAAAAAATATACTATTTTTTTTTCGTTGTTATAAGCCTAAGTGCAGTTTTTGAATTTCCATTCATTATCTATTACCAATTACCATACTGACGTAAGCGATACATATAATAATTTTGATATTGAGTGTAATATATTATATTAGGTATATTGTTATTTGTGATTATGATTTAAGTAGGTATAGTCAAGCTTTCAGAACACTAAAACTTAACAATTCGCGCATTAATAGGATTATTTAATATTAATTGTATATTTATACGTGAACGAATTTCGAATAAGCCTATAAGCCTATGACTTGTCATGGCCTAACATCTACATGCGTGTCCATGGTTTGGAGTGTTTGGACAGACCATTTTAATTCATATTACTCACTTGCCGGTTTTATCAAACGAATTATTGACGAAATTTCAATTTGTGTTTAAAGAGTTCACTACTCAAAAACGCATTTTCAAATTATTGTATGAAGGGGGTTTGTAGTTAATTATTGTATATGTAGTACCTAAAAATCTTTTAAGAGGTATTATTAAACAAAAGTAATATTATATATTATATTTCGCTGTATAAGAATAATTTGAAATTTCATTTAAATTGGTCGATTAGTTTTTGATTTTATAAAATACAAACATACATTAGCTCATATATATTATGTACGAGAAGAAGTTATTATAAAAACAATAATTTTATGTTTTTCATCTTTTGTTATAGATATAGATAACGCATTAAATCCAATAACAAGAATTATCTATACGTCTTATGAATTATGATATTTTATGTATGATATACGATGTAATTTTTACGTTTTGGACACATCAACAGGTCAAATCTTAAATATAAATATAATACCTATAATACAATGCGTAATACCATTGATCATAAATATTTATAGTCAATGGTAATACGTATTGTCAACGGTGTTGACTACAATCTACGACGAAGTAATATTATATAATAATTAATACTAAAGTAATAATATATAAACACTTAATACTTAAATTAAATCCACGTGATGGACGTTCGAGTGACGAAATATCACACTGGTGGTAGCATGAAGCGTTTTGGTGATTCACCCCTCTCATGAACTCTGCTTTTTTTTATTCGGCTTATATTTTTTAGATTATAATATTTGTAACGTAGATTATGAATAAATTACATCTGTATAATTCTTTTTTTTCTTATCTATAGTTTAGGTGAATAACGGATCCAATACATAAAGATTTTTTTTCTCTAGTTGAATCCGAAAATTTATAAATATATCTATAAAATCATATTATACAGTTATATAACTTATGGTTATGTAAACACCAATATAATATATTTTAACGATAATGATACACTGAACAATTAATTAGGAAAAAAAAAACTATAGTGATTCCAAACATGTAACTAATTAATTGTTATAATGTTATATTATTATTAAAACGTATAAGTATTTAATTCTGTTATATGCGTTTTTAATATTATACGTAAGAAAACATAATTCTGATTTCTGAGAAGGGTAATTACACTTCATAATACGGTTCATAATTTCATATCTCAAATCCCTCTTTGACCGACAATAATCGACCACCACTACTACTAACTGAAATATCGAGATAATATTATACACACATCTGTCACTAATTTATTTGTTTATGAACGTGCACAACAAATTCAGTTGTTCGCAAAATTATATCAATGATTTTTGTAAACACGACAATAATAATAATTTTAGCATGTCTCTAAAATACGTATCTATATTATACAATGTTATCGATGTCCCGAAACGACGGCGTTTGTATATATTATAATTTATAATAATAATAATAATACGGTACAACGACCGACAACGGTTTTTAGCATATTATTTCAATTAAAAAAAAAAAAAAAATTTAATGCGTAGTTAAATTTCCCTCCGCAATAACAATAACATTCGGTTTTCAAACGCCCCCTGACCGACTGTTATCGGATACCGTTGCCTGCACGAATGCCGCACGCACACGTTAGTATGTGTTGGCAAAATCGATCGCACATAATAATATTATATCGCAATTTACTGTATATATATTATAAAAATATAATAATAAATCATAGTCGCAGTATATAATAACATAATAGGTGAAATTGTCTAGCCAAATTATTGCCTAATCGGGACAGTGTGCGACGTCTAGACTTACGCGACGGCGGAATGTTTGTTTTGGTATCAGGTATCGAAGCGCGTGTTTTCGCCGTATTAAACACTGCCTTAGGCGAAACATAGCGAAATAAAATTTTGACAACGACGTTTAACCTCTGCGGCCGATTCGGAACGGTAGTGATAACCGTGGTTAATGATAAACAATATAATAATATATTATATTATGTACCTACTGTCTGATCGTCAAATTGCGCAGACGCGTTTTGTCACCTACGTCGCGAGAATTTATATAATATTATACGTATAAAAATCACGATACACATATAGGTACAGACGACGTGCCGCGCGTGTATACCTGTGTTGTAATGCATAATAATATTTTATACCTGACAGTATACGGCGTACATGTGTATTATACCTTGTACCCGAAGTATATAGGTACTAGGTAGGTACCGTGTCTGGTCGACGTTGTAATTTATAATAATATGATATACCCACACGAATTTCAATACCAAACGACTGCACGCGTCATTGTATATACACTCATTAAAATATTCGACGAATACACTCGGTAATGATATAGTCAAATAATGTTCTGATCCGGTTTTAACGATGTCCTCCTGGTCGGCGCATGTATAACTACCAGTTTTATTATCTATCTATCATATATATATATAATGGTATATCTGTATAGACTTACAGCGCATATTATATTATATATACGTTTTATATACACATTACCAGTTACCACAACATTTATGTACCAAAGTAGTATAGAGTACTTATAAAATTTACCTCTACAATATACAGCACCTTTATGTTGTATACAGTTAACTCAACAATAATAATAATTATATAGATATTAGATATACAGAAAAATATGAACTGTAATAGGAATGACCCGTGGCATGGGCGCCGGTAGTAACTACAATACATAGACAACAACGTGTTTAAAATCAATTGATTTTTTTCAATTTTATTTTTAACAAAGGAACACAATATAATATAATATAAACATTATCAGTCAATAACTACAGTCCGTTACATAAATAACTGTAGCAATTAAAATTGAATCACAGAATCGCTGTTGAAAAAACAATTATTTATCACAAATATAATAATGCATACGACAGCGTTTTATATACATACAAATTCGTAATACGTTATTGTACAAATATTTTTTTAAAAAAATAAAAAATATATTTGTTAAAAGTCTTAAGTTTATATAAAAAAAAAATCTATATGTTCTAATGATAATCAGCATGTAAGTAAAGAATCGCAAGACGATAAAATATATATCATACTAACAAAATTAAATCTTATAATATATATATATATGTATACATAAATATTATATACTCGCCGATCGATAAGATCAATAACGCGATCGATATATAATAATTTATTATACGAACACGTTTACAGGTGGTATAATTAATGGTTAACACTGTTTAGAGATCCCAGTATTATGAATACCACAAAAATATAAAATAATAAAAAATGCAAACTCACACAAACATATTATAAACAATATGTAATATGTAATATATAATATATATATAGAGACTTGAGCAAAAAATGAAAGACTTTTGGGGGTGGACGGACGAGACGTACGAGAGTAACTCAGTGCGTTTAGTACCTGCATGGCTGCTGCCTCTGGGGCGTCTGTTGTCTGGTGTATGATGGTCGGCCGGCGGTGCGGGTGTCCGATTCGAACCAGAAATCGCGAGACATGTAGAACCGGGCTTCGGGCAACAGGGACACGAGCTGCCTGCGATCGACGGGACGGCTGAGCTCTTCGAACGACATGCCAAGACCGGACTCGACGCTGATGGTGTCCGAGTAGTAGTCGTCTTCGTCGTACACGACGGCCTGCGATAGTTTGCGTTCGATGTATTCGTTTTGCAAGTTTTCTAGTTCTTCGGGTGACAGGCCACGGGGGTCCAAGGCCGAACCGTCTTGTTGGGCGGCCGGAGTGACGGCGTTTCTGCGGCACAAGGCTCTCAGTATCGGTTTGATAGTCTGTAGAAGAAAAAAAAATTCCGTTAGACGGGTTGATATTTACGGAAACGACGCATAATATGGTATAATCCGCGGTGGTATAATATAGTTATGCGGTATTATTACGATAGTATTATATAATATTTTAATATGCGACGACGCTTACCTTGTTGATTTTGTGCATTTTTCGGGCGACGAAGGACCGCTTCTTGTTGACGGCCTCCCAGTTGGTCGAGTTTTGCAAGTGTTCGAAGTCGAAACTGTTTGACAGATAAGCCATTTTATCACGGTCTCTGGTTGTCCGGAAGTAAATAATATATAAAACGTGTATATGCGAATGATAACGCACAAACGACGATAGTGTAGTTGCGACGCGACGACGATAACACTGATGAGATACTGTGTGTATGATGGGCGACGATAAGGGCGACGCGTAGTGTGATGTGTTCGGCGTGACGTACGACGGTGCACTGTTGCCCTCCGAACGGGCGACCGGTCTTTTATAGACGCACGGCGACCGGGGGCAGGTGTCGGCAGATGCGGCTCCGCGCAGTGGTCTCGAACGCGCGCGGACGGGACCGTGAGAAACGTCGGATTCTCGCGATCCCATGGCGGAGGACGCGGCAGATGGCGAACGGCGGCGCTGTGGACGAACCCTCGCGGCCCGCACAAACTGCACCTGCGCGCGCGCGCCCGAATCGACCCCGCGCTACGCCCTCGCCCGTGACCGCCGCAGAACTCCCGCACGAGATTTAATATTATATATATTTTTTTTTATTATATTGTTGTACGCACATTATATCATATTATATATACGCCATTATAATAATATATGTGTATATATCGCTCGTGCAAGGGGTTTTTTTTTCATCCCTCGTTCGTCTTCGTCCTTATAAACACATATACCTATATATATACGAACGCGTATACCTTCGCGGACCCGTTCGGACCTGCACAATACCGTAAGTGCAACGCGCCAGATCCTTTTCTTTTCGTGGTCTCCACCTCGAGATAATGTGTTTGTCCTGCGTGTGCAGGACATGTGTGTGCTGCAGTGCCGAGGTACCTAATAATAATACGATATTGCGCGACGCCACAAATCTTTTATCCAGAATCGATTGTGTTTTGTAGATCGTCATCATCGTTTCGCGACACGTTCGCACGGGTTTCGGTTTGGTCGCGTCGTGACCGCCCGCCCCCGCACGACGAGTGTAATGACGCAATAACCATGTACGGTTATGGTTATCATCACCTCGTGTAGAGGTGTATACCGAGGTATATTGCGCGCGTAGGTACGTGTCATCCGCGGGTTATCGAGGTCCTCGACGTCCCAAAGCGTGCTTCGACGCGGGTCGGGTTACCGTGGTATACATGAGCGGCACACGCGCGACGTTCCGGGTAACCCTTTTTCGGTCCGACTCACTCGGCTACGGAGCCGTAACGTCGTACGGAGAGATCGCCTTACACCTGTATAATATAAGACGGGTAACAATAATACAATCAACGTATACGATATCGCCCGTGAAAAACGGTAATTGTTATTATTACTCCGTTCGAGACGATTTTAACTGCATATTATGTTATTGTCCTACTGCAATTTGCTGCAACCGACGACGCCCCCGTCACGCACGGCGTCGTTATAACTGTTCGTCTGCCCGAGTGCATTATTTTATTATATTATAATACCGTGCGCAGACCCCGTCACCGCCCAGTGACCGCGGTATAGTACCGATACTCGATATAGATGTATCCGTCAATTCTATCTCACGCCCAGCTATATGCGACACACGTAATAATATTACTTCTGAATAATTGGCCTCCCGATTTCGGTTTTCGCACATCGTGCACGAGGTTTGTTATCATTATGCAATACCTACGTATCAAAATGAGCCGTAAATTCCTTCACCTTAAAAACGCGTGTTTTCAGTTTTTTAAACACGCGTGAACGTAATTTTACGGTAAACTCGCACGATAAGACTTACGACACTACCGGCAACGTAGTAATTTCGTTGTTATTATCTACGTTATTTTTGTTGTTATTATTATTATTATTATTATTTGTGAGTACTGTTCGGTGCCGGTTTGACGTCGTCGTAAGCAGTTTTACGCGTAACACACAGCATAACATATAATAATAATAATAATGATAGATGTTCGAATATAATAATAATTATGACCTCCGAAACTGTTGGGTAAGGTCAAACTACGTCGTCGTCGTCTTTAGAGAATACAGTAGGGCCTGTAACACCGTGTGCATGTATAATTTATATTATTATTCGTTTTCGTACGAGATTCTACACAGAAACGTATAATTTATAATATCGTGTTCGGTGATAATTTTGCGTGCGCCCGGCCGATGTGGACAGCAGCCCAGGAATATATTTTCGTTTGGGTATTAGGTACACTATTATATTATGACTCTCGTGAATTATTATCACTGTTGTATGACTTACGATATGATCATAATTATAATGTTCTGTATGCCGCGCGGCGCATAATATACGGACGTCAAACCCGTCTCGGTTTTGTTATCGTGAATATTTTTTTTTACCAGAATATTTCCATACGGTGTATAATCGATAGGATATTTACGTCAACCAGTCCGATAAACACGCGCGTTGCACATCCGCCGGCCATTGAAATCTGTTCAAACACGTGTACGCACACGTATCCGACTAAATTACCGATTGCACATACATATTTACGAGGAACGACAGTTCGAAATGTACTATTCCTCACAAATGTCAATTATTGCACAGAAATGGTGAAAAACCGTTCTGAATAGGTACCAGCTATAATTTTATGACGTATTGACGTGTATCGAAAATGTGTAATCAATTTATTTAAACATAGTTTTGAGATTGAAATTTTTAATAATTTATTCGTTGTTTTGTTTCCACGAATTTTCGGTATGCTATTTAAATATTAACACAATAAACGTTTTTGAAAAATCTCTAATCGATTATCCGCTGTTTTTCGATTTGATGCAGCTTTAAACCGACAATTTTGGACAGCACCCAAAATCTACCTGTAGGTATAGTGCGTTTTGAATTATCGTCGTACATATCTATATATCCATACGTACAGTTGTAGTCCCGTGACTTCGTATTATATACATTTTTATTTTTACTGTACGAATATATTATGACGCACGATCGATCCGGAGCTTCGTTCTTTACGTCATGTTTTTATTATAATATATTGTACCTATTCGATGACTTGCACGCATAATAATAATATTATAATTAATCCGCCGCGGCACATATTCGTTAACGGCTAACGTGTGCCGCTTCCCTATACATAGCCGACACGTCATATATATATATTATAATCTCTGTGCGTGCGTACTATACATGCGTATCTATATAACGTGCAGCCACCGTATACGATGTGGTACCTATAACTATACAGTTGTAATTGATAGCTATATATATATATATAAATATATAATTATGTTGAATCGCGATCGTCGGCTCGTTTGTGTGTCAGAAAACCGACGACCGGCGGTGATGCTGACCGCCGCCCCGGCGGCCTACGGATAAATCAAATTCGTCTAACCAGAATCTCGTTAAAACTGGTATAATATGTTATACTTACGAGCTGTCAATTCGTACGGGGTGTATAATACTTGTACTACTACCGCACCATAACAGTAGTGTTGTGTTATAGCGGTGTCGCGGCTTAAAAGCATATATAATATAGCCAGGTAATAAGGCGAAGGTCAAACCGTATTATTACACCTTGTACACCTGCTGCAGTATATTATTATAATAATATTGTGATTATCGTTATGTTATTTGCGTGAATTTCGCCGTTGTTCGAAACTCGTAACTTTATATATATTATTATGTGTGTGTATAAGTATATATACGAGATAATTAGACGTATAATTATTAAGATTCGCAATCCGATCGAGCCGAAGTTCTGGTATACGCCCGTCAGTGACTCGCTCATTATACAATATTATAAGCGTATATTATATTTTATGTAGATAAGTAGGATTCTTCGATCAGAATCGTGGTAGGTATAGGTATAATATTATGTTCGACCAACGGGTATTTTATTATGATGATGATATTGTTGAAATATAATATTATACGGAGTGATTCTTTTATCGAACAACATACATTTTTAATTAAATATTCAAAAGCAGACTTTTTTAGGAGTATTTCGATACAAACAAATCGAAATTCAGGCGAGGAGTTTCTGAGTTATAAGTATTTAAGTTTTGGCGAGCTGAATGGAATGGTACAGGGAAGTTGTTGTTCTACTATTCTGCTAAATATGTATGTTTTCATTCAAAAAAATTAAAAATTAAAAGATAAATAATATTAAAAAAAATATTTTCAAAATATAGATTAGATTAGATTTTGAAATAATATGAGTTTATTCGTTCGATAAACGAATTGCTCAGTATATATTATTATAATATGCGTGACGTAGTGTGACGGTCGATTCCGACACTGTACAACGTTGTTGTTCGTGCGACCGATCTATGAAATATATTAATAAGTAGGTATGTAGGTATTGATATACACCGGGTTTTTATTCCGCTGCGGTTAATGCGCAGACAATTATGTCAAATATATCTTCATTAAAAAAAAAGAAAAGAAAAAAACGTGTTTCGCGCCCATCCTAGAATCACACGTCCTGGCGGCTCCCGTTTATTATAATTTAGTGGGTACCCATCACCTACTTTGCTCGAAAATCTAGACCTCATTACATTATTTTTTCTACACACACACACAGTTCGAATATTTGAATACAATTTTTTCACCATACAAATACCTACATAAAACATCTTACGGTACATAATAAAGGATTCACGTGTCCTTTTTTTTTCGCCGCAGTCAATAGGTACACTCGCGGCAGCGTCGGCATAGCGCGAAAAGAAAAAAACTTGTCTACCTAATAATACCTAATATATACCATATAGACCTCTATTACGCGTTGCTCTATGTGTAAATAATAACACCTCCCACGACATACGTTCTAGACTGCGTCACGTTTGAAACGGTCCAACGCCCAATCGCGCATATACAAACACTGAAACACGTTATTATTATTATATATTTGATGTTAAAAAAAAAAAAACGATTTCGAATATGGGATTCGTCGAGCCCGAGCGTTTATATTATTATAATATTATGATCCTGTAATTTGTAAAACCTCGTGCAGTGTATGTGACATTTCGTTCACACGAAACGGTCGTCCGTGGCTTATCTAGAAATTAAAATTAATGGCACGCCATCACACGCCCGGCCGGTCGTATACATAACATCATACACGATAATATATATTATTATTGAAATAGGCACGCCAACCAAACGAGAAACACGCATATCATTATCTCGTTCACATTTGGTACGTAAAAGCGGTACATCGGGATCGATTACGATAAGGACCGGCGATTAATTTTCGGGATCGTCGACAGCGAGGAAAATACGTTATAGCGGGTCACCACGGCTCGATACGTTTAAAAATAATACCCATATACGTATTATCATTCGATGTACTATGTAGAGTTAAAACAGTGAGTTATACTATGTATTATATGATACACTCGTCGAAGCATTGCGCAGTGTCGTCCGTCGAAATGGATTCTGTACAGTTGCACGTTTCACAATAATAATAATAAAAAAAAATTAACTAAAAAGTGAAGTGCACGCATACGACGCGTATAATAACCCTCTCCGTGCAGTGCGAGCTGATGGTCTGATCGCACGGGGATCACCACGCATTGTAAACGGTCCCTAGCGGTTCGTGTAGTATTTTTATTTTCACACGACTCCCAACAATATAATGGTCCCCATCAGTGTTATTATAATGTTATATAGCTCGTGCTACGCTCGTTTTCCCCGCGGATTATTGTTATTATTATTATTATACCGAAGACGATCGGTCTCGTGATTTCCGATAAACATAAATAGGTACATATTATAATAACGTCGTTTTACGTCGGCGTGCACCTGCAGTAAAGTGCATTATAGGAACGTGCCTACATCGTACCTATAATATTATTATTATATTATTATATTATATCGCGGCAGGGGGACACGTCATTACAATATTAGCCACAGCGCCGTTTGTACGACAAATTAAGTAGGTTTATGTTTTGTGTATGGGCGCAAGCATAAAATACGATAAAACATTTATCCTGCGTGGATCAACAAACACATGCCTCGCTGCCGATTATATTCCTTTAGTCATGCATTTATTTATCTAAATTCTGTTGTTTGTTATTTTTAAACATATTACATACGCCAATTCAAATGGGAACCACTATTTTTTCTGTAAATTATCAAGTACATTGCTATTTTTTTGAAAACTCACCGGTGTTCATCGAAATTTGAACAATAATTATAGTTTTTGAGTAATTTAACTTGATAAATTCTCTAAGGACATGAAGATAGAATATTTTTTTTGATACATAATACCTAGGTATATTGTATTAAATACAACTTTATAAAATATCTGTCAGTGTAATTGAGTAATAGACTTAATATTATAATATATTTATGTATTTTTTAATTTTAATATTATATATAACTTGACCCAGAATGGAGCTCACTGTAAAAATATTTTCTTCGACAGATATATAATTTCGAAGTTACTTAATTATTTACGTGAATGATTTTCGTTTATTTATATATTATATAGATCATAATACATATTACATAATATTATGAAACATAATTATTTTCTACCCGTGTTAATTATTTATAAACAATAGGTATACACAAATATGACATATTATTGCGGTTTATCTACAAAATATTACTTTTAAATCTATGTGGTTACTAAATTCAGCAAATCTTTTATCTCGAAATCGATGCGTAGGTTCGTATGTACGAAAAGGAATAATACGTATTTATGATATCGGTATACTTATATTTTTATGTCTTTAAGTTGACCTCCAAACGTACGTGGTATAATTTTACTAAACTTTATCTAATATCATTTCCGGGCGTTAAGTGTTTTATATTATGTTTTTTTGTGCACAGGATGTATTCGTTTATGTCTAAAACGAGTAGCTATCATTGTAAAACAGGAACATTTCTATCGCATCACGCAAGCACCCGCGACTAACGTAATTTAACATAGAACCATTAATCATTATTTTACTTTTAGGTATAAGGACAATAGCTAATCTGCGATTGCCGACTGCAATATAATTTTTAGTTTTAAATATGCAGCGTCGTGTTACAACATACATTGGTACATAAATATAATTATTTTGTAAGTAAGGTTATTGGTTTTTTTTTTTAAAGCTTAGAGGACATTAATATTTTAATTGTATTAGTATATAAAGGCGATATTTCAAACGCCTTACAACCAGACATTGAATTAGATAGTTGTACGAAAAAACCAACATTTTTCATCGGATATAATGAATTATGACGTAAGTATATAGGTTAGAATAAATAATTTATTGGACAATAATTGTCCAATAAAAAAATTGAAACTAGTTAATTGCCGCAGTATATTTTAGATCTATCTACAGACGTCATGAGTAACAGAATAGGTACTCAAGTGTTTGGTTTTGTACGCTGTTGTATTTTTGGACAAATGTGTTAACATAGGTCATGAGGTTAACTTTTGGTTTTTCTTAAATAATTTCATTTAATTTTTATTGACTACCAATAATGTGACGTAAATTAGTAAAAAAATTATTCTCAAAACGTGTAAAATAGACAAGCTTAAAATACTTAAAAATTTAGATTATAAACCATATACGAGCTCTAGATATAATACCTATTTATGGTATAGTCAGCTTGTTTAAAGAATACAATTTTGTGTTTAATTATAATATAAATTCAGTATATCTCCTACATTGTTTATACACTTATTTATATTGTCTTACATATATAACGAACATTTTGTCATTAATAAAATATTATATAGCTATTAGCTATTGTATAAATGCCATTGTGTTAATATAAGTATATAACTATAAAATAATGAGTGTAACACAATTACAGCGAATAAACTTATAAGCATATTATATAACCTTAAGCTGTATCGTCCACATGATGGGTGTTATTCTGGGTAAGGTCAAATTGCACATAGTTTTGTCGAATTAAGCTCAGTTTAAAAAAAAGATAATTCGATTTACATCTACTCATTAACGTACCATATCAATCAACGGTTGGAAGAATAATTTATTTTTTTAATAGGTATATCTTAAACTTATTGTTATATAATAATTACGTATAATTATGAATTAAAAATAATAATATGTTAGTTTTTTCAAAATGAATAGGTAAATATTAACAATTTAAATACTATTTAATATCAAATTAAATTAAAAAAAAAAAAATTAAATATAATAACGTATTACGTATATTTACGTTTATTACTAAATTATTACGCCACGTTATATCATCATTGATCTCGGAACGAGTGCAATTCGAACATTTTGGTTTAGTTAAGTTCGATATTTTTGCTCATTAGTCATTAAACTATATTTATTTTTTTACCAAATTAACAGATAAATTTTGGCTGTTCAATAAAATTTTGAATTTTTTTTTCGTTTTTAAAGTACACTATTAATACTATCTTCTATCATTTTATTTTGTTGTTTAAATCTATACCGATTTTGGCCAATTTGGGGTTGTAAATAATATAGGAATGCGAATCATTTGATGAATCTCGATCGATTGTGCAATCGAAATGATATTCAGAAACGCACACGCGTTCAAGTTCTATTACTGCGCATACGATAAAACTACGTATACTGTACGTAAATAATATGATCACAACGTTTATGTGTAACTCAAGGATGTATTTGAACGCCGTCTAGCCGTACGCATGACCTTTTTATTCGCGCGTACACATAATAACAATATAGTGCAAGTTTAACGAACCGAATGCAATACTTGCCGACAGCAGTGGCAAAAACACTGAAAGCCCAAAGGTCAAAAGCGAATGCGTAAAGAAAAAAAAATCTAGATATTTTCTCCGCTACACGGAAAAGCATTGTAAATCATGTTATATGTTTTATGTGGCTGCTGTTCTTTGCAGCCTATTTTTATGATTCAATATTTTTCCATGTATACGGTATTACGGTTTATAAATCAGTAAACAAAATAATATTGTTAATGAATAAATAAATAACTTGTTTTCGTTAATATATAATAAGGTTACCATTGCAATTGTACGGTGAAATATGCTCTCCGAAATCGTTATGAGCGTGTAGTCAACGTGATTGAATAACGACTAATCTATATAATACGTCATAATTTCGACTTTATTATGGTTTGTTTTCCATACAACTGTAGTGACGATCAGAATTTTTTTTTTTGTACCCAGTCCAAAACCATATATTATGTGTTAAAATTTATAATGAGTTATAGACTTTTAACGATCGTTAAATTAAAATATAAATAATATTAATGGGACCGCGTTGCCGCCGAAATACAATACAATACACACGTGCGATTTAGGTATAATAATGTTATTATAATGACAGTGTTTAGGTATGAAACGCCTATACTATAATATAGTTATATAATACTTGTATACATATATGTGTTCAGACTCGTATGATATTATATACTTTATAGTGTATATCGGTGCGATGTTGCGTAGGTAGTACATAATTATGTATGTATGTCGATTATTTATACTAAAATACCCATTATTTATTATATACGTTCACCGCGAATCGCGATAGCCTTTGTAACACCGAATCCTAGTGCGTCGGTCGTTATATACTACTACGTTGTACCCATAAAGTATAGAACGTATATATATACAGAGTGGGTCTTTGCGTCAATCGTTTTTCGAATTTTCAAGTGCTTCGAGAACTAAAGTTTGCCGCTGTCACCGTTTTTTGACCACGATTGAGTGCAATTAACGTTTCCATCCAATACACTCAATGACGGAGCATATTACTAATACGAATGATTTAGAATTTGCATATATATTTTGGTATTAGTATATAGTATTGGTAAGTTATATATGGGGCATTTGGACCTCAAACAAATTTAGATATTTGGTTTCAAAATTTAAAAAAAGAATCAATCACGTCATTTTTTTTTATTGTCAACACCTTCAGAACGGGTATTAATATTATAGAAGTATCTTATATTTGTACAGACACTAAAATATAGGTGTGTTATACTGTTTAGGCCCCTATATAATATATGTTTATACGTTTATTATAATACATTTATAATATAGGTACTACTTATGTAAAGATAATATTAATTTTTATTAATACGTGTGATGATTATTATTCATACTAAGTACTAACTATTTCAACTTAGTTTTTGGTTGTATAAATCACTAATAGTTCACAATTCCAAAGTAATAAACGAATAATGATAATATATCATTTCTAGAAATATGACAAATTGGCGCAAATTATAAATAATATTAACACGATAATTTCATTAATACGCCCTGTCTTTAATTTATAGTGCATACATTTTTACACGCGCCAACTAACTATTTTATAATACACAGATTATTACGAGATCTTTTCGGCGGTATTACACGTGTATATAATATTTCTTGTGACGCACGTGCCCATCTGCACGCGCTCGTCGTTTTATAGATTCTGAGGACCGATGAATGTATTGGTTTTTCCTAGATTATACTTCATAGTAGTATAATTTTTTTAAACGATGTTTTACATTTTTAGACATTTTTGTCAACCAGAATAAGCGATAATAAATTAATAATAAGCGCACGCTCGCCACTTCGAAGTACCATTTATTAGAGACACGCTTCTTATTATTTATTAAATACCACGACCACTTCCCAATAGTGATAACATGAAATCCTCTTCCCCAAACCAAAAAAAAAAAAATGAATCTTTTTCAAGTTATCTTTTGGTGACTTTCATTATCGTACACGCGCGAGTATA
Source organism: Aphis gossypii (assembly GCF_020184175.1). Taxonomy (NCBI): domain Eukaryota; kingdom Metazoa; phylum Arthropoda; class Insecta; order Hemiptera; family Aphididae; genus Aphis; species Aphis gossypii. Next base: position 8,648,629 of record NC_065532.1, read on the forward strand.
ATAATAATTATTATACATATCATTTGATTATGACCAAAGTTAAGTAGGATAATTGTGAAAAGAATCAATTGAGTCAATTACTTTAATTCAACGTTCAGCACGTTAAGTTATAAAGCAGTACAATATAAGTATAGTTAAAAGTTTAAAGTTAATTTGGAGAAAAATATGAGTATTATATTAACTTAGTTATAAAAGGAGTTCATTTTTATGTTTGGTCCATATTCATATATACATAATGTAATGATTGTGTAACTTAAAAATTTTTTTTTAATAATAAATACATATTGTGTTAAAGTTTAAAACTGCATATTTTACTGTCATACTATATATTCGGCACTATACAGGAAATTACTCATTTGTAGTTTTTGTCATCTAAATTGTGAAATCAAAGAATATTTATTTGTTTGTTTGTATTTAAAACCATCGAATATAATAGATAATAATATATTATTATTACTATGTATAATCAAACAAAATAATTATTAATTGATTAATTTTAATTACGCAGTTCAAGTCCATACACATTACACGCAATAACACGAGATTTTAACAGGACGTATTGTTTTTAAAATCAATTGGAAAAATCTACTATAGCTATACTATAGCATAACTAGCTGGTACCTACATATTGTTAAAACGTTTATTAGAAAATTATCACTAAAGATCACCGGTGGCGGTAAAATTGTGTCCAGACTTATTTTAACGCCATCGCCACTGTTACCGCTGCAGTGTGTGGGCACCTTAACAACTCAGCTTTGACTTTTCAACTATTTAGTCTATTATACTTTGTTAATGTGTCCACATTCGATTATTACGATAACATAAATAATACAATATCGTAATGTTATTAATGTATTTCGATCGCAGTGGCGGTGCGAACGAGCAAGGACAAACACGCGACGGCGAACGCGTCCGCGTGACCTTCACGACGACGACGACGACGTGCGCGTCCGGATCGGGAGGCCGCGTGCCGCCATCGCCATCGGCCAGTTCGCCGTCGCATATTATATTACTATTATTATAATCACTGTCCAACACAAGCACACACGTGAACAAATCGCACGTATTTTACGCATAATATTATGCCATCCGTCTGGCGACCCTCGTCGTTCGGAGGACGATTGGTAAATTATCGCATTGTCCGACTGCGTAGATAGGTTATATAGGCACATAGCACATATATTTTATAAACACGTTTAGTAGTTTTAGTTGCGTACGTATACGTAAATCGGGACCGGGTAATTAAATTATTATTATTATTATAACTTTTATTAAATGTGGCTTGTATTTTATTTTATTGCCGACGACGTCATACAGAGCGATTGTGTTTCACGGCGCAGTAAACGCACTACTATAATGTTATGATAGGTAACGTCGAAATGCATTTACGTTTTTGAAAAATTTTCCAAACGTTTCTTACGATTTCGAACGATAAAAGTACGTTTTTTATTTCACGCTCCTGCAGGATATTTTTTCCGAGTATTTCGGTGTAAAAAAGTCGGATTTCGAACGAGTGGGTAGAGTTAACCTGCAGTTGTATACGTATGTATGTATATAGTTAAAGTTGCTAGGACGCGTGTTTAGCGTTAATTTTTGTGGTGCCCCTGCGTGTTCTTATTGTGGCTTACGCTTACTTCACTCTGATTATCCAAGTCTTAAATACTAATGAGTTGTAAAAGTTATAAACATTATTACTCAACTCGTATTAAGTATAGTATTAGTATTGAATGCAATGGTAGCAATTGGGGGCTTGGGAGAGTGGGTTATATAGAGTTATTATCAAAAGGTTTTTAAGTCCTATACAAACAATTAACGAAATTATTGTTTTATTTGTCTTCAATATTATTCTAAATCTTTACAGATAGGAATGTTTTATTACCCATACAAAATATTATGGAAAATATTTTGACAAAAAAAATTCTCAATTTTCCATAAACTATTTTTGTAAACGCCGTCAGCCATTATAAACTAAAATAAATGAATAAACCGAAAATATCGCTTTTGATGCATAGTAGCACTTAAATGGTAGGTAATTTATATTGTCTCTGAACGAACCGTACGGAAAATAATTTGCTTTTTGCGTTTCATTTATATTATGTTAATTAATAATGTAATCGTCGGTTATAGAGATAAAACTTTAAACTATAACACAGGTTATATATTATTGTTGTAGAATTTAATTTTATTTCCCACAACTCGTGTAATACCTAGTTGTGTTAGTATTCATCAGTGTCCACAAAATCGTTCGCAGCTAAAACAACGATAGCCTCAGTAGACTTTTTACAAACATTGGATAATGAAATATGGCAGAAAACCACTAGACAACTAGACAAGCCCGTCGAATTTTATTTTCGACCAGAAATTTATTACGTTACCTGCAAATAATTTATAATATTATATTATAATGTAATATAAATCGATTATCGAATAATATATTATTATGATATCATACGCCGACGCGTACCTATCATAATATATATTACTATAAAAACGTGGAAGTACACATTTGCGTCGCGTACAAGTCCTTATAGTCACCCGCACGCGCGTTCCGTCTGTAGGTATATATGTGATAGTAACGTATAATATTATGTAGACGTTAAGTTATTACATTACACGTGTTATATATATGTATAATATAATATATTATAGCTAGCTGGCGGTGGGCTCGTATACATATTTTTTATTATAATATCATAATATATGCGTGTACGTGTGTGTTTCGTTATAGGCGTTAATAAACTCGTTTATATAAAAAAAAAAAGGTTTAGGTGTCATAGCCAGTAAAAGGTGTCGACTGCCGATGCCCGTATTACACGCGTTTATAATGATACAAGATATAGGTAGCTGTCATTTAGATCGAGTTTATAATCTAATTACTATATGTTATGTGTTATAGTTTTATTGCCGATTTTGTATTTCAATACGAATATTATACTTATACGATGTATTATTTTGATATACCTACCTTTATAACCTAAAGCAACTCGTCGTTTAGGTATATAGAGTAATACCTAGGTGCGACAGCCTTTATATGAGTCAACCTTGATTTATTAGACCGCCGTCGTAATAAATTCACACTATAGGCGAACAATATTTTTAAATACCCCGAGTTTACATTCGTTTTTGTTTTACGTGCAATTTTTTTTTTTTAATCATTATGTATTTTATATTTTACTTTATGATTTATTTGCTCTGTATGTTCATTTGTCGGCTATGTCTAGACCAAAAACTGTGTTTTATTCTATAGACGTCGTCATTACAGTAATATAATAATAATATTTATCAATTCTCCAACAAACAATATATAGGTACCTATACAATATAAAAACACGTTGTTTCAGCAAGTATAATAATTTAAATATATTTTATTATAAAACCACAATATCTATAAAGTTGTAAATGAATAAACTATGTTTTTTATTATTCAATGTTTTGTGATAAACTACATCTACATAGAAAATATACTACGTTGAAATATAGATAGAACATGTTAATCGCGTTCTACTTAAATATATTGAAAAAATCATTAATATTTACTATGCATATTATATAGATTTGTATTACTCATCGTAAGAGCTAATAAGTCTTAGTCTTATAGGTATGGAAAGAGTCGTAGTATGAAACGACGACACTACCGTTGAAAAACTAGGTGTGAATACAGAATTGAAAATTATTATCTATAATTTAAGTATACTGGCGTACAGAAGTTAAATCCATTAAATATAAACGTTAAATCTATAATCCCTAAAAAAAAAACTAATAAAAATAAAACAGCAAGTACCTATAGTTTATTATTCTAAACCAAGTTTTTATAATACTCATTATTACACAATGTGTTACTGTTAAACTTTAGCTAAAAAATATGCTCATTAAACCATGTTTTATCTTCTTATTCCTAATCATTACGGTCAAACGTTGGTACAGCGTTTGTGGCATTGACGACGCGATGTACGAGACGTGGTGATGTCACTCGTAGTCGAAATAAGTCAATGGACCAGTAAATTCCGAAAAACCAAAGAACGCAATTGTTGGGAGAGCGTTCCTGAACTATAGGTAATTAATGAACCTTACTTCAGACCAATCCGTATAATCACCGTGGTCTTGGGTGACCGATGTGATGGTGGCATTTTTTGCAAGTGGAGCGATGAAAAAGTGAAGGAAGTGTATTGCACAAGAGCTTTGAAGAGATTAACGAACTGTACGTGTTGTTGCACCAGATCAAGCAAACGTAGTATACCTATTATTATTTTAATGTTGAGATTTGTTAAATCATTTATTATCGAGATTTTTAAGCCCGTTTTGAGATCAATACAATATTCAGAGAATTGGATCGAACAGTGGGGGGGGGGGGGCATTAATATATACTATATAGTGTAATTGTAAGCATTTTAAAAACAAAGAATACACGATAAATATTCGCTTCAAGGAAAATTTATGAATAATATCATATGTTTTTAGGGATTTATAATAAATCTACATATTGTTGTTTATTATAATAAATATTACCATGTATTAACTGTAAAGTATCACAATGATTAGTGATATTTAGCGACACAGCTTTACTCAAAATCGGTCATAAAACCAAAATATTTGTATCCATAATAATAACTCGATATTTTTTGCAGCGGTCGAGCTTTCGGCATAGGTCATACACATGACAACCGAGGCCGCAGCTCCGACAACGAACGTCGCTTTGGTCAGCCTCCAACGGTGAATACCTGACCTGAACCGCTTGGAAGATTCGCAGTCAGAATTACACATCGGAAAAGCGGTAGCCGCCGCCAGACACTGGTTGTCAGCCACGACCCGTCTGGGACGGACAGCCTCTCGTCGACCGGAAACCTCGACAATCACGACTTCGAATTGTCATCTATCATATTATGGATAATATTGTATCTATATGCCGTAAGCCCGTACAGCTACAGTAGCATTGCGACGTGTCCAATATTATAGGTACCTAATATAAAAAACAATATTTTAAATATTTTAATGGATTTCAATATAGGTGACATTTTTCTTTATTATTTGCGATTCGGTTTAGTCAATGTTTATAGATAAAAATTAAAACAACACACTGCTGTGGCGTGTCCTCTCTTTATTATATATGCTATGCGTATGGTGTTCGGAAACAAAAACAATAATAATTAAACAGGATATTATCAATACGAATGACGAGGGAGTGCGACATGCGGAGAGGATATGCATTTTTGTAACGTGTATTTTAAACACTGTATATCCTTTACAATACGTATTAGAACAAATATTTCGTGTCCGATTCGTCGGCGGAAACATCACATACGTTGTACGGTCGATCCGGTCATTTCCGCTGGAGAATAATATAATAATACCGAAAAAATCTCCGAACGTGTTAACCTTAACGTGCGCCTCTTATTTGTGAAAACGTATACACACGATATAATATAATAGTATAATATGGATGGTACTATATAGTAGCATTTATGTCCTATACACATTATACAGATATTACATGTATTATATAGGTAGAAGGAAATGAACCTGTTGCGGGATGATCATCCCCGCGGGGAATATTGTGTAAACATGTTGTAAACAATGTGATGTGTAACACGCGTAATTGAAATCAAATTATTATTGCTATTGTATAATACGCGAGAATAAGTGTGTTGGAACGAAAAGATCGGAAGTACAAATTATATAATATAAATCTAGGTGTCATGTGTTCGCGGCCGCGCATATGTGATATCCGACATTTCAACAGGTGAACAAATCAAATCCGTTTATACTATTATACGTATATATGCATCCGTTCCACAGGAAGTCCAATTTTGGTCATTCATTGTCTTTGTAATGGGTAACTTCTTGGCGATACAGTTTTTATTTCCTATTTACGTCTCCTTTTCCGGTCCTCGGACATATGGTGCACGCGACCGACGACTTCCGAACGAAGATGACTTGCTGACTGCTGCGGTCATACGCGTGGACAGGATATTCGAGGTTTGGAATTCCATAATACGATTTATACCTAACAATAATAATATCGTATATACCTAGAAACCTTTTTGAGCGAGTCGATTCGTTTTTAACATTTTTATTTTTTTCATTTTTCATTGGCTGGCACGAGTTGACGGGACATTATCGTTTTTTTTCCCTGTGATTCGTATTCAATACGTGTTATCGTATAAACACATCACGCGCACACATTATTTTATTCATATTATCGAGTCGAATATTATACGAGTAGTCAATTGTGCAGTACCTGTATATATGTTAGGCTGGTAGGTAATATACTTATAATCATATCTCATAGGCATTTCGACGTATGGAAATTTAGTCAATTATTAATCAATGTACCTATGGTATTGTCCGTACACATTTATAATATATATATTATATTTTTAAATTTATTTTTGTATTAAAAATTCAGGATGTAAGCCAGACGCATAAATAAATAATTTCATGCAATTATACGCGACTGTCGCAAGACACGCGTGCGGCGCGAGTGTTATAACACCGTGGTTGTAATAATATTATTACGTAGCTGCTGCACCGCGTGTATTATGTATAATATTATTATGAGGAAACCGAGCTCACTGCACTGTGTACGGCATTAGTAACGAATCTTCACGATCTTTTTTTTGGGCCATTGTATTCCAATTGGACCTTTATTATCATACGACCTTTGACGACAGTCAAAATATATGCGCATCCTTCCCCGATGTTAACGAGCGGGAATGATGTTTAATTATGCATTAACATTTATAGGTCTGTAGAGTACTACGGCACAATTAATTAAAATAATAATTCTGACAAAAATATTTTCAGACCAATAAAAACAGTATGATTTAGTATCATTATTTTTGAAATACTACTACTCTCTCATGATTACTCTACTATTATAGTTCTTTCCTGGGTATTTTTACCTTTAGTACTCACTGTATTGATGCCAATATTTATATTTTATTTTATTTCATCAATTCTTAGCGGTATAGTAGACGCTCGTAGTCTTAAAGCATTGTAATAATTTTTTGATTAAAGTTACCATTTTTATGGTTACTGCAGTAAAACATTTTTTCACTAGCTATCTCACTTCGCGTCTCAGTTCATTCAACAAGAAACCATTCAATTTTCTACGTTCTATTACACTCAAAAATGTTAACTGTACGAATTATAGCTAACACTGTTAAATTTGGAACGTCAAGTTCAAGGTTTAAAAATAATCAGCTTCAGTTAAACGTCAGTTTCACCTAATTTATTTTAATAATCGACGTCTATGCTAATAATAATTAAAATAATTGATATTCCATATCAATTATTAATTTGAGTATTTTATGATTGTATAACATATTATAATTTTAAAATTGTCTTTCATTTTAAAATGACTCATCAGAGTGCGTACTGCGTAGGAATTTAGTATGGGGAGGGGGATTTCATAAGTCGGAACGACAAAAATGTATTATATTTTAATCTTAGTTTAATATATAATTACCACAGCACATATGTATTTCCGTTGAGAAATTTTGTTTACATTAGGTTCCTACTAAATACATATTATGTCGATAAACATCCTTAATAAATATCATATCTAAAATTCAAAGTCTTGTTTAAAATATAAAGCCCACGAGGCAAGAGAGGATTTATCCCTATCTTTCCTCCCCCTCCTAAGTGCACGCCACTGATAAAAGTTTATTTCATTGAGTATAGAATATTAATTGATCAGTATGAATATTATATCGTAATTAAAAAGGAGGTATTCATGACTAATTTTTTTATGACATTTTTATAACACTCTCGAGATTAATATGTTTGACGGTTAACGTGTTCTCAATGTTCCAAAATTATACCTATACAACACAATTATTTTAATAGTTACGCGTGTGATGTTTAAATTTCAATTTAATATGAACATGAAAAATAAAAAAATATATCTAGTATACTTGATTGTTTAACTGGTGTTTATTGCGTACTATCTATATAATATAGGTTTACTAAACAAACATTTTAATCATATAATTAACCGAGTTAATTAAGCATTACACTATAAGTACTATCATTATAACATAATTTAAAGATAGTATTAAATAGATACTTTTTTTTTGTAACTTGTATCTCTAATTTCATAATAGGTAATCGGAATTGTGATTTTTTTGATAGCTGCACTATGCAAATAAAACGGTTAAAATGTATATTATGTTCATATATTTATATAGCAATATTGTTTTTAACTAGGAAAAAAAAAGTTCTTAAAATATATAGGTATATCGTATACATTAAGATTTTAAGGATTTGCTTAAACAAGGCTTAACACTATAATATAATAAATAATAACGTAATAACTGTGTACACTTTACAGTCATAAAAATTAGATAGTAGCTAACAGCACAGTATTTAAAACACATAAAATATAATAAATAAACTTTGTTTCTGATTTTGTAGTGCAGATTATTATTGTTGTTTATATTTAAAAGCCGTAATATGGTGTATCAAAATTGATCACACAGATATTACATAGACATCGGAATCCTTATCACGATGAGTGATAGTCGATGGAACATTTTAGCATGATCCAACTCGTCAGTAATCAATAGAAAATCAAATTATAATAATAATATGATTGATTGAGTTATTACAATTTCGTATACATATCTTAAATATCTGTTGGCGTAGTTTTAGTGTGGTCCAATCTTATATGGCTATTGTGGGTCAATTTACACATTCGTAAGAAAAAATATTAATATTCATTAACACTGCGGGCCATCAAAACGAAAATAAGGGAAAAGTAGGTAATCGCTCTGCTATAAAATAGGAGTAGAGTTTATCTCGTCATTGAGTAGGTCACTATAATGGTTGTGTTAAATTTAAATTCAATGATACATTATTTCATACACGTAAAATGGTTATAATCGGAGACGGTTTCACAGTTTATATTACTATGATTACTTAAAGTATATTTCTATATTGAAGTAATTTATTTTACAGTAGGTTAAGTATTTATATCAGCCCAAAACATTGTATTTAAAATTAAATTGTGTGTATAAAATATGATAATACATATTGTATTATTGTATGTATAAGTTTTAAATGCCCACAAAAATATTTTTTAAATCATGACAAAATAACTAAAATCGCTAACCTCATTTTAATTAAATTTATATATTTTGATGACTGATACACTGATGATTTTTTCTTGATTGATGAATTTTTTCACCTATATTGTTATATAATTTTCAATCATTACATTGTCCTTAGTTTTCATAAATTGCAATGATATTACTATATAAGTTTGTTAAATTGTACAAAATAAATTACATAATACAATAGGTTTGACTTTGAAGTTTGTTAAAACTTAAAACTAATGGTGCCCGATGATGATATCATACAAAAATTGTTAGATAAAATTGAATTTTGAGGATTTTTGAGTTTTATAAAAAATATAATTTTAATTGTATAAAATTGTATAAAACAAATTAGGTAAATATTACTATGGGGTCCAACTGTATATTTCTAAAAGTAAGGGAGCCGGGGTAATGCACTTGACGTTATTTGATACATTGTAGATCATGTTACTACATAGTACCCTACTGAAACTACACTTTTGAGTATAATAGAAAGAATAATTAATATAAAATTGACAACAAAAAACAGTTAATTGGCGATTACCTGCATTAATTCAAAAGTGTTTATGTTGCCAATATTATATCAATTACCTTTTCTATTAAAAAAAAAATAATAATAAATTCTTATAACTTATTAGAATTATTGGCAATACGTAAGTAACGATGTTTGGTTATTTTATTTTGAAGTTGGAAATATCCATCAAAATAAAAAATATATATTTTTTTTTACTATTTTAGATATTTTATAAAATATTTAGTCATTATATTTAATATTATATTATGATTATGTAATATGTTAACTATAACTTCACTAATGCCATAAATATTCTTCAAACTATATTATGTATAATAATGATTTTTAATATTGAAATCAATTTGTTATCACCTGTATATTATATATTATATTATTCTCCATTTTAAAGAGAAATTTTATTCATTTAATCGTTCGTTTTAATGTTATTATAATAGGAATGAGATTAATAAAAAAAAAAAAAAATGTTGTAAGAGATCAAGCTTCTAGAAATGATTTGCCGATGATGAAATGATGTAAGCACTATTCTGTAAAACCATCATGTTATATAAGCGTTACTAAAATCGATTTGTCTATTTTCAAAACACATTCGTAAGCGGATGTCCTATTATATATAATCCTCACTTCTCCACCATAGCGAAATACAAATTAAACGAATTCTAAGTAATATCATGTAGGTATACTAGATATTTTTAAAAAGTATATATTGGAACTGTTGTAGTCATTGATCAAAAACTAGATAATTTAATTTAAAAACGACGGTGTGCTGTAATACTAATGTCTTTTAAAAGTTACGTTTTTTTTTGTTTCGATTTTATTGTAATCATGACTCATCGCGTTTTGCAAACACAAAACGCGCGTAATACTATACGTTTTGAAAATAACAAAACAAGACGACAAGCCTATTATATATATATTATATTATTATAATACTATACATTATATTTACCCACAAAACCCGTTTGGCAATAGACAATAATATGTATTTATATGTGTTAAGTGTACATGATTGAACCAGAGTATACTGCACGGTATATTATTATATATAGTATAATACGTGTGTGCATTGCCGAGTATAAACATAATATATATTATATACCTACCTATTATACGTTATTAACGTAACACGAGACGCGTGTATACAATATTATTACACACACGCGTAAGTACCGAAATCGTACTTTCGACGAGTGTGTTTGAACAACCTATTATATTAAATTATATTATATATGTGTAATACCTATCATATATACGTATATGTTTTTCGTTGTCTAAGTGGCGTTTCGTGTTCGGTAAACCGTAAAAGTAAGTAGGCCAAGATTTGAAGAAAAAGATAAATATCTCATATCCTTCGATTACTTTTTAGTTTTTTTTGTACACATACTATTATTATTATTTGGAGGACTCGAGTGTTTTTTATTTCGTTTTCGGTTTTTGTTGTCGTCGTCGCCATCGTCGCTGTCGTCTTAACTCTTCTTCTTCTTCTGCTGCTGCTTACCGGTTTTTTTTTTTTTTTTTGGACGACCCCCGGGGGCAATGGAAACCGCCGCCCGACAACCACATCGACTATATGGGTACTTTATTCATTAATCATCCGTTTGATCCATTATAGAATCAACGGAAATAATACGCACGCGTTGTATAACCTATAAGTTATAACATAATATAAGACTTTTAACCAAGCTCTTTGTGTGTGCGACCGGCAAAAAGGAGTAGGGAACCGTTTAAAACTTTAACATTACATGTTTTACGTTTCGCTACGTGTTGTAATACAATTTATTATTAATATTAATATGTGTAATTTTTTTATCCACCGTTATATTTTATTTCTTAAGCATATTTTTCCCCACCGCGATCGATTTTGTTTCGTGGGCGAGTCCGTTATCGCCGAACACATATACTATTTGACTTCGGGTGTGTGTACGCATCGGAATAATGACTATATTTATACATGCTACTGCGTACGATGATATAATAATGTGCCGGTACCTACACACTTCACCGACATTAATAAATACACATCCGTTGAAATGTGTCAAATGTTATGTATATACTATATATATATATATAATTTGACGGAGCTACTTGTTTTGTTCGTCCCGTGGCGGGTGGCAAGTGTTGCATAACTACGCGGATAGCATATATATATATATATGTTATATCATATGTAGCAGAGCTTGGCATAAATAAATTTAAAAGTCATGTTTTAATCAAGTGACATACCTACGTGTTATTTTTTTAAAAGTTAAAATTAGTTCCAAAATACTGCAGCTCGTTCAGTTAAGCAGTTAATTCATTTTCTGTAGACGTTGAGTTAATTTTTCTTCTTATACGAACCTCATGTTTAAATTTATGGTTCATTTTGTACTATTTTTATGAAAAACTATTAATAATCGTAAATATTACCTATAGTTAAGTAATTTAATAATAAAATACTTTGTATATACTAAATCGTAGACTTACAAAATTTTTAAATATATTATTATACCTACTGGCTAAAATATGTTAAATTTTATAAATTTCTAAGGGGGTAAATTTTCAAAAACATTACAATGTTTAAAGATCATACAAAAAATATACATTTTAGATACCTACAAGGCTTATTTTAGCAATTTATTGAATTTAAAAATCAACATATATAATATAATGGCATACGGTATGCTACACGAGCCTGTATGTAGGAATAATGCGGTTCTGTCAATTATAATGGAATTTTGGTATTTAAATATTTTATAGAAGTCAAAAAATTTTTTAGGTAAACTTCCGGTCCTACATAAATATCCTATTCGTGAATTTATTTATATTTATATTGCGCTTATAATATAATATGGTTTTCGTTGAACTTCGTCGATCTTACAACAAAAACAATAAAAGGAAACATGATTAATTATGGTAAATATTTGAGGCGTTATAATAATTATAAAGAAAATACTGATAAAAACAATCATTGGGTTCTTACCACACCTATATACAGCTTGTCTAGACATAATAAAATTATCTACTATACCTATATCTTAAAAAATAACATAAACGAAAAAAAAATGCGTATTACCTACCTACATAAAAGAAAAAAAAACTATGTAACAAGTCCATTGTGACTACCTATATGTATATTGTATATAGTTTTAATTTTATAATATTCATATCACAGGTAAATCTTTTTTAAGATGAATAGCAAAACTAATCTCAATGCACGTGTATTATGTTACAGAGTTCCAAAAATAGTATAATATGCTTATGACCGTCGTCGGTCTGTATAATAATAATATTATACAGTTTTTTGATTCTTCGCGCACGCCCTTCGTTGCTGTGGTCGATATAATTATTTAAATTAACACGAAACACGTCTGTAAATCATTAACGATCACGCGTGTTTGCCGTAGTACCTATGCCTATAAAACATTATGCACGCGGTTAACTTGTCAGATATAAGATGCGATGCGATGCGGTCGTCTAGGAATATTCATAACAATCATAACCATGAACCGTATATTCCTTTTCGGAACGCTATTAAAGTTTTACCGAAAGCGCGTGGTATATACATTTTATTATACAGTGACCAATATTATACCTACGTAATCATGTTTATGGTGATTAGAGTTGAAAAGCACATGATATAACACATCACCTGCTCATTATAATATTATAATATAGTATTACGGTTCAAATTTCAATAGTATTAAAATATATAATTTATACTGTACCTATTATGTTCCGACGATTTACCGACAAAATAATGGTCATCGAGTTTTTAAATCGAATCGGATGACAAATGGCACGGCGCAGTCGTTTTCTATTTCTAAAATCAAATCCACCGCGATTTATTATCATAAACGTTTATAAATAATGACACGTATTATAATATTGTGTATACGACGGGATGTGAATATCGTTTTTATGCGGCGTGCGGATGACACGATCGCGCGTACACTTATCGGAAAGAAGGTCGTTTATCAATTTAAAAAAAAAATAATAATAATAATAATATCACCTGGAATATTTCATATATTTCATTTTTGGGTCCGAAAAAAAAGATTTATTTTTTTGCAAACCATTTTTTTTCACCGTATACATAAAAAACGATAATAATATAATAAATACTCCTATTTCACGATGCTGGTGCGTATTATGATTCGTACGTAGGTATATGCATTCGACCAAACACAATGCCACGCTATTTGCGGGACGACGGCATTCGGAATCCTAGTTTGCCGATATCACATATACACGCACGTGTGTGTGTGCGTAATACATTATATTATATTATTATATTATTATACTTCTGGTGTGCGGCAGAAGAATCGGCACGATCGGACAATGGGATACATTTCTTGGCGTCGTCGTTTAACCGTGTGGTCCCTGCCGAATATCATATTAAGCGTCCAAGTCTCTTTGTGGTGCCGGCACGTTATACCTGCGCATATACCTATACGTATACAATAATAATATATATTATATTATATTATATTATATGTGGACGACCGGTGGCGGCTACGACGACGACGACGATGACGACGATGGCGACGGGTCTTTAAAAGAACCAGGTAATCCCCGGGCCGCACGCATTTGCACAATCATAATGCAACGACGACGTGAAAAAAAGACCGATCGGAGGAGGAGGAGTAGGTAGGTATATAGTCGAAGGTGAAAAACAGATTGGATCGCGGGGGGAAAGAAAGAGTATAATGTGCGATGCAGCAGTGTGCGCATTTCAATGGGTTTCCTGTAAACCTGTCCGTGACGAATTTCCTCGGTTGTTCGTCCGAAACGAATCGCTCACAATTCGTCCGGCGTGTCCAAACGCAAGGTAAACTTTGCTCGGGTCGGTCCGCGATTCACCGGTCGATCGCCGTTGTTGAAGACGCCCGAGCAGATGTTTCGCCACCCGCCCCCGTATAATATCATACATTATAGTCTTTTGGCGTGGCGACGACGATGACGGCGAAGACGAGCTCTTTACGAGGGTTTTAGCACCGTAGTAAAACCGATTTTTCACCGTATATACAACCGTGTACCCATCTAATACATTATATTGTAATAATGGGTGTGCTATTTCGTTTGGGACGACGAGGGGCGCATTGGTTCCGAATTTTCCGGCTCGTTTTCAACGCCACCGAAAAACCGGCGCTAACTGGCTCTTGATAGATCTCGAATCGGTTTGGTTGGGTAAAATCGCTATGCACCCACTGAGTGTACACATCATATTATATTATATTATGCACGCGGTTTATTCGTTAACAACCATCGCCGTCGGGTAAACCGCGACAAATTCCGAGGGGATGCGATAATATAAGTTAGCGGTTCGAACGAGGAACGAATTATGGCTATATGGTGGCGGTGCTGTGGTAAAATTATATTATTATGTGAATCGAATTAGATATACTGTGGCTGAGATAAATACGTTTGTTGTTATGTTGATCATCTCTAGTGTGCTCCTTATGAATTGAAGTATGCTTACTCACTATAGTATACCTATATATGGCTGTACCCTCGTTGTCTTGACTGAGCATTCGGCTGTTCCACGGTAATTACATTTTTGAATGGGCTTTTTAGTAATAAAAAAGTGGATTTGTCTGTCTTTGTGTCTATCCTTATACCGTGCTTTAATAGGTTTCTCAATGTTTTTCTAGATCTATTGCTCCTTTTTATATCGTTTCACCGTTTATTATACATGCGTAATGAACCCGTTTGGCAATTAGGGTCTTACACCAATGAGAATACCTCTTTTCTAATTTATATTTTTGACAAATATATAGTAACTATAAAATTACTTTGTATGACTGATTGTACTAAATTTTAATTAATAATATAAAATCTTTTAATTTTATACATTGTATATTATCCATGTAATCAAAGAGACTGTATAATATAGTATATACATTATACAATAAATAAATAAATTTGTCATACCTACTTGGTTACTATAAATTCTGTATCATATAAAAGAATACGATCGATCACAAATAGTAAAAGTATCATAAAATATAGTTACATATTATTATTCGTATGTTATTATAATGATCAAAATATTTCCAGCGAAATTTTATTAAAATAAAATATCGAAGTAGATTCCCAACGAGTAATGACCGCAGTGATTAACGAAATTTAGCGACTAAAAATTATTAAATTAATCTTTATTGTTTTAAAGTTCGTTCTTGATAAAATTTTACTCCATAATAACTAGTTTATAAATAACAGTAAATATTTGTATTTCACAAACCAAATTTAAAAAAACAAATTTAGCTCAAAACAACTGGTATTTTGTAAAATTCATTAGTTTCAATTGATTGTAAGTTTTTTTTATTTATTAAGCTGTATATTTAAGTTTTCATAACACAGAATTTTAAATGTATTTATATAATAAAGTATTTTATTTTGAAATTAACAATTGTTTAAAATAAATATTTTTCATCTATTAATAATAATTAAATTAATCTTTTAAATTTCAAGTTTTTGTTTTTTATTTTAGGTCTAATATACCTCTAATAATGAATATTTTTATATATACCATTATATAACTTGTTTTATTTTTATAGTTTAAATCTACATAAAAACAAAAAAAATATTTAAATTGTCTGTACGAAGTTTGTAGTTTGTAATGAACGAAAAGAGAACCTAATAATAAGATTTATACAAAACAGATTTAAATATATTATATAAAATATATTTTAAACCATAGAATACATCTATTCCGTGTTATGCATTCGATGCTACAAGATTGGCTAATTATATTTTTGATTACATTGAAAATAGTAATTAAGACATTGATAGTCGATGAACTTTTGACCACACTTTTATGTGAAAAATGATCGTTAAAATATATCATTCCTTATTAAAAATGTTATGATCATTAATATATAATAAGTATTTAAATTTTTTAACCAATTAGCGTTGTACGTACTATATTAGATTATATAAAAAAATAATGTTTTAATAGTTAAAATAGTAATAATTGTTTTAAAAGTTGTCTATTTTATTTTATTTTAACCGACATCTAAGGATGATCTGATCGAACATTACTATTTAAAAGTTGTTTATTTAACTTTTATTAACAAAATGAATATGAACCTCCAATGTATATGTCGACAAGACTTTAAAATTGTTTAAAAATAATATATCATAATATTATAATATAATATGAACTTCAAACATTTAAATCGGACACTAGACTTCAGATCCATGTCTCATCAATACAAAATTTTAAACTTTGTCACATACAGGTAATAAGCAATTTAACAGGTAATGACTATAATATTACCTAAATTATTAAAATTTTAATATTACAATAAAAAACGTGAATTATTTATTTTAACATTTGTATATAGGTGCTCTGTCGTTGCATTTTATCAACAAAATATACATATTGCTTCACATAAAAAATATATTAACTCAAACTCTTTAAAAAATTATATTTTTCCAAATGGCACACATGTGTTGTTATATTATCATTTCAAAATCATCTTGTACATCACGTGTATTACATAACGTATTGCGATGATCCTCATAATAATATAATGGTACTTGTGATCGTCGACAGTTAAATTACTTATTTAATTGGCCATTTGAATGTTAGTCATTAAAATATTATTATCAAATTACTCAGTGCTTATTTCTGTAACATGGTACCTATTTGTTTTCAAAATGTACAACACTATAAGGCCTCGCCCAAGTGTAGTAATGGGTATAGTATTATTTCTCTCTTTGTGTAATATATAATGATGTTAAATTTCGGAAATTCAATAATTAACGATGAAATGTCTGATACACGACTTAAAAATAATTTGGATTTTAAAATATACACAGGCAGTTGTTATGGTTGTAGCCTTCCAGAAAATTTCAAGAAAACTTAAAAATCCTTTCAGTGTTTAGTAAACGTCTTATACTTTAAATATATTTATGTATTTTAATCGAATTTCATATAAAATATTACAATGTATGTAAAATATTATAGCATTATACCAATACAGTATCAGCGCATATCATTTTTATTAGAGGGGTTCTAGTTAATAGCCTCTTCTTTACAACAAGTTGTGAACGACAGTTGTACAACACACACTATATAATTATTGAAAAATAATATAATATAGGTATTGAAGTGGACTGGTTACAGTTTTGCTCGAATTTCGTTTAAGAATGGCTATATTTTGTAATATATAAGGTATACAGTGATAGTATGAAACTACCCTAAACGCGAACACTTCTAAATAACATACACATTAAAGACCTAAGCACTTTTTTTTAGAAAACGGGTGTATTTTTGCTACTTTTTTTGAAAAATCCACTGAATAGTGGACATTCTAAATATCGGTCACTTTTAGGCCAAATATTATCGTGATTCTAGAATAATTGTACTAACAAGCTCGTTATATAATTATCACGCACTGCAGCTAGACGAACGCGCCACAATGATGGTTTTCTTCGGGATGTGCAGTCTCCGTCAACTGTCTTACAAACAATAACGCATAGGTAATGTCATCATAATAATGGTTTAAACATAATAAACAATGTTAATACGGGTACGTATGGGATTCGACCGTTGCGTGTACATAATACACACACGTACTATATTTTATACATTTACATATACGATATATATAATGCGATGCCGCCAACAAACAGTGACGCGTATTTTTATTTATCACGTTTTAATATTAATACTATATCGTATATTAAACGAATTATGATATTACGAAACGTCTCTTCATAATGATGTTATGGTGTATATATAGTATACATTATCGCACAACACTGCAGCAGCAGCCGTGCGCACGTGAAGCTGTGAAAATTAAGATTCATTAACGATGACCTCAGACAAAAAAATAATAAAAAAAAATGTATATGATATTTTTATATAATCATACTTTTATTGTTCCGTGCGCGCACGCTGATGATCGGAGGACGCTGCGCAGAGGTCGCTTAGGTGGCTCGTTATATTTTATCCGTGCTAGTGTATATATACGTTTAACGATGCGTCTATTATCTCACGTTGTTTTCCTCACGGACGTAAAACGTATACGTGCTGATATAGGTTTAAGTGCAATGTAAAATTATTAATATTATTATATTTTTTTTTTTTACCGAACGTAAACGCCGCCTCCGCCGTGCACGTGCGTCTTACTAATCATGCGCGCACACTATACCTATATAATAATAATAATATATAAAACACGGTATAGCTGAAAATCCGACGACGTTTAAACCACGTTGTTTATGGCACGTATATACACTGCGGGAAAATAATAACGTGTACTATGCCATAGGTAGGTATACAATATTTATTTGTAAAAAATGTACGGCCAAACAAAAAAACGAGATAATAATACACACGAATTAGGTACTCGATATAGCGTTTTACTCGTGTTCGATTAGGCTCGAAATCGCGTTTAACGGTCCGATCGGACTCCTCGGCGACGATCTCCGTCGGTGGGTGTACAAACAAGCTGCACGCTGCTCGTCGGCGGGAGTAAATAAAAATAATAATAATAATATGTTCACGATGAGTGCCGTATAGCGTGCATGTGTGTGTGTGTGTGTGTGTGTGTCTTACATTTAGTACATAATATATAACGTGTAGAATAAATAATATGTAGGTATGTAGTGTGTGTGAGTGTATCGACAACAATGTAAACGTTCCTCGTCGCGCATAAACATTTTCCCGGGGCCAATAAACGATTTTAATCCAATAGGCCGAAAATCAAATGCGCGGGGCCCGTTGTCGTTTTCAGTCCTATACAACTACGCTACAGAATAAAACCAGGCAATATATAATATAATAATATAATAATGATAATAATAAATATTATACTGTGTATTAGAGGCCCGGGAAAGCTTTCAATGCCGATATGTGTTGTTATTATTATTATCATTTTTTTATTATTAACATTGTTTGGTCGGCGGCGGCGGCTACGATCCGGGGGTGGCTGGTAAATTGTGGTTTTTGTGATTGCTCCTCGAAGCGTTAAACTTTTCCAAGATTCTCTTATTATGTTCACGTGTATATAAAACGATTATAATGTATATCGGGGAAGCCTTTTCTCCGTCTTATGCACATTGTCCTTTTCTTTTTCTTTTTTTTCCTTTTTCCGTTTACAGCCGGCCACCGATCGTCGAATATAAAAACCTAATATACCTACGTCTGCCGTGTTATTGTAGTATAGTAATATTCTGAGCAGTTATATATTATAATACACAACAACAATAATAATATAATAATATAATATAACTACTGTCGTGGTGTATATAGTGGTGGAGTAGTCTTTGGTCCGTCTCTCATATATATTATTATTATTATTATTACTATCATCTCGC
This sequence comes from Aphis gossypii, assembly GCF_020184175.1. NCBI lineage: Eukaryota > Metazoa > Arthropoda > Insecta > Hemiptera > Aphididae > Aphis > Aphis gossypii. The sequence goes on from NC_065532.1 coordinate 8,668,561, forward strand.
TATCAAAAGGTTAACAGCGGGCCACTTACGGACAATGCAACATTCTTGACCGGCAGACGACAAATGCGCGCTGAAAAAAAAAAAGAAATTATACTCGTGAAAAGAAACATATTATAATATACAAAGTCGGGGACGTATATTTTATATTTTATACGACAGTCAACCATCGTACGTTGTATGCGTATAAAAACAAATGTCAAATTGTTATTATATATCGAGATATTATTGTATAATAATATGCTTTTCGTTTGTCGAGTCTTTGTGGTTGTAGTACGGTGTCGATACGCAAACGATAAAAAAAATACTGTGTCTAGCGCCCAATTGTGTTTACGATTTTAAACCATCATCATTCATCACACCAATAATGTTAATAGTTCTGAGTATAACTTCATGTGTTTGTATAAATTTGTACCAGTTTACCGTCCGTAAATATAAGGGTATATTATTACTCGTAAATAGACGATGGCTGTTTAGTTAGAAGTGGATAAAATTATGTGATAATCGCGACACTGTTGAATAACGTATTATTATTATGGTCCATACTCTTAATTTATCGTATAAAAATTAATGGTTTTTGTTCATTTTCTAAACCCGATTTTAATATCATATAATATCACTGCTGTGGTGTGAGTATGGTGGTGGTCCGTAGCTGTATAAAACTTACCCATCAATCGACTATTTTCGGATGCGACAATATCGAGATTTGAATATGCGGCTGCATCGTGAGCGAGGGGTGAAAGTCCGTCGACCGCCACGGTCGACAAAACACTCTCAGCGGTTTCAATAACAGTAAAAGGGTTAAATAATATTAAATAGCGCACCTGTACCCGAGGGGAACAGACAAACGTCCTTGACCCGTTGGCCGCGACAAAACCGGAACTAAAAATCTCTAGGGGGGCGCACTATTTATGACTATCGTGTATATACTCGTGTGAGTATACGCGTATAACCTATATATATCTCATATAGGGGTGACCAAATCACGGAGGGTTGGAACAATCACCCGTGATTGGGGTGGATCCCTCGTGCGGGGTTATAAGTGCATATGTAAATTAAACGGCGACACTCTCGACAGTTTATTGTTTTGTTTATCTCTATATTCTATATATACTTATTATAGGCCTAGGAGAGTTCGAGTGGAATAAACGTTGCACACATCACACCTCTAGGACCGCGCGGGATATTATGCGGCAAGCGCATCTGCCTCTCCGATCGCACGTATATATATACCTATATAATATAATCACATCGTGATTATAATATAATATGGTGGCCAGGGGGCAATTCCGAGTCGTTAAGGGCGTATTACGCAGTTAAGACGTGCGGCAGTATTTTCTATTTGGTTTGCCTAGTGAAGATGAAAAAATGCGTTTCGTACAGAGACCGTGAACTGAGGACTAATGAAACGATAATAACGCCGACTGCCGAGTGCGTATAATAGTGCGAACGCGCGCACATTATGTATCAAAGAATATATTGTGTGTATACGTATAATATATTTAATGTGTGTGTGTGTGTGTGTGTGTGTGTGTGTGTGTGTGTGTGTGTGTGGGTGGGTATAAGCGCACGTGCGTGTGTGTGTTTCTTTATTATTATTTTTCTGGAAGGTGAAAAATATTATAGAACGAGTACACACTTCCGTGAACACATTGTGCGAAATGTCTTCTGTAATCGATGTGACACGTTTCCAAAGAAGAGGGTAATCGGTTGCACGTGGTCGTCGCCGTCGTCGTATTCTTTGCCGCAGCGGCGGGTCACATAATTTTCTAATGGGTTTGTCGTGTTATTCGGCCGAGGGGCAGATGAAATAACAATTTTCACAAAACCCAATAAAAATACGAATACAATACAAGGATAAGGTTTAGGTAGCCGAGGCGCTCGTGTACTACTAACAACACGAGCCCATCTCGTATTATACGCACGTATAATACACATACCTACCGTGCTCCTTACAATAATAAATAATGTAGACCCGCGTTGTTATTACTTATTACTTATTCGTTCGACGTGTCAGTGGCGTGTCAGCGATAAACATTTGTCGTAGTTCTTGTAAACGTTACTTAATATCGCAGATATACCAGCTACCATCTTTACAATATTAGTATATAGTATTGTTGTGACCAGTTAGGAGAGAGCTAAAGAGAACTTTTCTAGATTAATCGAGATAAGTATGTGCATTGTGTACACTAGTTAAGGTCGTGTTTACAAAAAATGTATGATTATGATTAATTATTAAAAAGGTTCAAATGTTTTTTATTTAACTACCTAGTACCTACGTTGTAGACTATGATTGATTTTAAATAAAAGTAAGACAATAAAATATATAATATATTGATATTTTAATAAAAAACAGACATAATCCCTCCTATTATAACAAATTCTGATAATTTTAAAAACTTTAAGTTTCTTGTAAAGAGATGGTTATTACACAATGAACAAGCTATATGATCGTATCTTATCTAAAATTGTAAAATTATTTATTTATTGTATTATACCTCGTTGTATACTATCCTACTTTGCTCATATAATATTTTTCTTTTTTTATAACTACTAGCGCCGTACTGTATTTATAATTATATTCATCATTCTATTTTACTATTATATTCGTACATTTAATTAATTATTTTTTCTTTTAATCTCTTAGAGACTCACGCCCATCAAAACAAGGAACTTATCCTTAGTGTTGGGCGTAGCAATTTAATCACAAATATGTACATTTCTTCTGTTTCAAACAATTATTGCTGAATAAATTATTTATTATTATTATTATTATTATAATATTATAATATATGAAATGGAAAACAAGTTTTGTTTCCTTGTCTCGTCTTATATTTTAATCAAGAACATTAAAAAAATAATTGTAATACCGTAATTAATTATTTAAAATTATATTTTTGTAAAGACATGTTTATTGAAAAGCATAATTTTTATAATAATTTTGTCACTTAAATATTAAATCTATGAACCGTACCAACAAAACATGTCCTTAATTTTTCTTTTCGAAAATTATTGTTTTGTGGGATTTTGTTTATAATATTCCTTCTAAATAAAAACGTTTGTCCCAGTCCATAATATAGTATGCCAATTATCAGCACATAGTTACGCCTTGTACCCAAGTCTATATAAATGGCATGTGTATGCACAAATGGAAATTTAAGCTGCAAATTCCAATGCGGGGGTGATAAAATGTGATTGATTTAATAAATTGAAAAATATATCCGAAATCATGTGTTAATGCTCAAAATGTCAAGTGATGGGGTTTTAGAAAATTGTATAATTCATAATTTTAGTATTGTTGTATATTAATGATACGTAAATTATTGGTATTATTGATATTTCACTTAAAATAGTTAGTTTTTCTTAAAAAAAAAAATGCATAGAGATAATGAAAGGGTACAATAAACATCATATATAAATGTTTATTTATATACCTGAATGATTTCTTCGATTTTTTTCATTTTTTTTTCACCCACATTTGTAACTGCAGTATTGACTATGATAATTATTTGGTGTATGGACGCCGATGGAAAGCCTTATGCAGCATAAAGTATCACCCATGATACAACCATGAAAATTAAAAATAACTACTGTTTCTATAATAACAAAGGTTTGGCGGTCTTTTGGTTAACATCTTCATAATATTCACTCACACATTATTTATTTGATAAAACGTCTTTGACATCAGCTGTTTATTAGTAAAATCGCTATCAATAATTGTTATCAACAACAGAAAAACGTATTTTTCAGTTCAAAATTAAAGTGGAAAATATTATCATAACTAACAAAAAAATAATAATATTTTCTTACTCAGTTATGTGTTGAGATTGTTTTTAAATTGTTTAATCACAAATGAATGGTAAGTAATATACATTTTTATTCATTTTTCACATGTATCACATATGATACATTATGCATTAGTTACAAATATAATTGTATCACAGATGATACACTGTGCATTAACGATTATTACAAAAGTAAAATTATATTAATATATTTTTTTGAATTTGTTTGGTACATTATGTTGGAAGTATAATTACCAATACTATAACTATTACTGTTTGAATGTGACAATTTAATATAATAAAGAAAAGATTTCTTATTGTTAGTTAGTTTGTTTTTCATTTTTTTTTTACTTCAATGCATGATGTATCACGGATGATACAGGAACTTAAGTAGTCCATAAAAAGTGAAATTTGAATAAAATTCAAAAAAAGTATTTTTTAGATGATCATTAACCTTATTTACATCTAAAAATAATTTTTCAACTGAAAATTTCACCATAAAAATTAAGTCATGCAGTGTAGGGTTATACAAACTTTCAAATCAAATTGACTACACGTAACATACAAAATATTATGTATATTAAATTGCATTACCACAACGAGCTACACACAAAGATGATAACTGCGAATTAGTCGTGCTTCTTACTTCATAACACTATAGTTACCTACCCAGCAGTATATACATATATAGGGTATATACCTAACTCGATAATCCACCCGACTCAAAGTCTCACATTTACATCGGACCAAAACGAAGCGAACAATGCTTATAATATTATTATATTGTGGGTTTTGTACATTTTTAACATAATAATAATACTAATATTATGTAATAATACTTTGGAAAATAAATATTATTAAACCTCTATTGTTAAAACGCTCTCGGAGTAGTTGAGTATATTATTGTGCTATTGTATAAAAATAATATGTAATATAACATTATAGTGGTTTATTGTTGTGTTTTTAATAAAATTACGGCAGGTGCAAAACGAGAATGAATCGACTAAAAATCCAATTAATGTTTACTTATTATATATTTTGACAACAAGATAATTTATTAATTTCAAGTCCATAAATAGGTATGAGTACTAAATTACTAACACGAAGGTCGATGATATTTAAATACATTCGTCTACAATCTACATCAACAATGGATTGATAATGTAGAGATTTGAAAATGTGACTTTTTGCGAAGCTAACTTTTTATTTACTTTAATGTTGAGACATTTAAAAAATTTATAAATTCAAAATGTTAATAAATCTTGAGTATTTTTTTGATTTGTCAAATAAAAATAATTAATTCTGTTATTAATTTTAATACGTATCATTTTCTGATCAAGAATATTGTTCTATTTATTTATATGCATAAATATAATATAATTTATAAACATTGAATACAAAATAAATTCAAATTAAGAACCATCGTTATAAAATGTTTATTTCTCATAATAATTTAGAACTATATAATTACTTAAAATAAAAGTATAACACACAAATTAACGTCAGTTTTTTTTTTATATATAAATACAGAATAAGAATTTATTTATAAGAATATAAATATGATTATTTGTATCACAGTTACATAGTATGTATTGCAAATAAAATTAATCATTGTAATATTTAAAAAATGAATACATGGTTTTAATTTTTAGAGGAAAATAAATAGACACAAACCAAAACATAGTGCAGTGGAGGAAAATGTTAAATATAGGTACCTACTTATCTTATTTATTTTTTGGTGTAAAATGTAAACAATAAAATATAAAAATTGTTCACCCTGCTTTTTTGAAGAAAATTCCAGATAGACCCTCTCATAAATCCGACTTAAAAAAACCATCTGACGTGTATTTAGCAAAACACGAATAGAAATCGTTCTTTCATTGGCCAAATCGATTTTCGATTTTGGGCGATTAAGTTTTAAATTGTTCAATCTTCTATTTACTACGGATGATTTTTTTTTATTCATCACATGCACATAAACACTGTAATAATAAAATATAATATAATAATAATACACATCCAGTATACTGCAGGTAGGTGGTACACGCCGCACAATGCAAGCGGTTGCACCCGCCAATTTGGCGATGCATCTTTGTATATCGCTAAAACGAGTTCAAACCCAAAAGTGTTTAGCGTTGCCTCAGGGGGCGGTCAGACGGCAGTGGCGTGCACGTCACCAATGAACCGATAATAACGCAAATAACTCGTGCGCGGGCCCTCTTCTAATGGAATCGAGAACCCGAACACGCCGCTATTGGAGGTCGCAACAATACAAAATCCGAATTCGTTTGTTGTCGAGATTTCTTGTTCTTGTATAACATATATATGTATATAAGTACCATATAATAAGTATTTATTATATTATATATATTTTTTTTGCTACAGCAGATAACCATGTTTGGGGTCCGTTTTGTTATTTACCATCACGGTGGCGCCAAGGACCGCGAAAACAAGATTCTTGGGATAAAGAACTCGCCGAGATGGCGGCGACGACGACGACGATGACGACGACGACTACTATAATATCATTATACAATGATCGCTGCAGGGTCCGAGATCTGACACTTGCCACCCAGTGCCCACCTATACCCACATCCAACACCTAACTATAGACCTACCGGCTACTTATCTATACCTACCTATATAATAATAAAAGTACGCTTTCTGAGTTACGAAAACAAACCAATGTTCCTGGGAAAAAATAACCAAATAAACATTTTATTTTGTCAGCTGCGGCGTACAATGTGTGCTTGAGTGTGTGTACGAGCGCGTACGGCCGCAGGTCTAATCGTTATAAATCAACGCGATAACACAATGTACGACGTATGTAGTAGTGTTGCTCTCGAACGAAACGTAAAAACAAACGTAAACAAATCGCCAATCGATTTATCGCCGTTCTCGGTTGGAACCAGTCGGACGTATATAATAATATAATACCTATTAACATTATACGTTATGTTAGGATTATATATACCTATAACTGTACGCTATAATCATTTCGATTGTTTTAACGTATTATTATAATACGATTCGAAAAAAACGAGCCGAAAAAAAGTATGAAGAGTCGCGTGTAATACAGACACGTCACTAAAATGTTTACAATAAATAAAAACTATGCGGGCAAAAGTGACATGTGAGATCACCTTTGCCATAAAACAAAGCGAATTACGCGGGTACAAAATCATAATAATTATAAGACGTGCCTACAACGCGAGTACCGTGTAAGACTTTCGATGGCTCCGGGGCAAATGCATAATATACGTTTTCTGATGCCGAGCGCCTTCAATATTTCGGCACACCATCGTAATCGGTCATAATAATAATGTACGTGCGACGCACAAGAGTATCGTCGTAGTCAGTGTGCAGTGGCGTAACTGGTGGGCCTAGGACTTATAATTATGGTCGTGGAAAAATAAATGGCCCGTGGGGCCTACCGACTACCGATCTAAGATTCGTTTTTCGAATGCATTACAAATGTTTTCAAATTTAATTAAAATATAATTTCGTTGGCTTGAATCAAACACTGAAATTTCAGGAAATTAAATCATAGTATATTTTTTAAAATTGGCTGTATTTATAGTGTTAAAATAATGAAACGTGGCTGTATTGGTCAATAAAATGATTTTGAACTTATATGTTATATATTTTGTTTTGGGCATAACAATGTTACAAACTTAATTATTTATATCAATTTTCAAATAATTTAAGATATCTTCTAATGAGGACGCTTAAAGGTCTTTTTTATTGTAACTGCTTTTAAGACTATAAATCATTCAATTTTTAATTCAAGTTACGAGTAATTGCAAAGATTTTATCAAATCAAAATATTTTTTCTATAGCATATTAATAGTGTTTAAACGTATTTTATACTATGTGTGCATATAGGTAAACGGCTTTTATTTTAATACAAATACATTTTAGTTTTTTAAATCTATTAGTTTTCATAATACATATACCGCAAATTATATACTATTATGTAGTAATTAATTTACTTCCTAACCACACCATACAGACTATAGTCTAAACTTAACATCCTCTTAATACCAGACACAGCATTGATTATTGAGATAATTCAACAATAGCTGTTATTTTCTTCAAGTTTTTTAATCAAAAACTATGTTTATTAATAATAAAAATTAATTTGTAAATGTGATATAATCATTATTATCAAATAGAAAATAACATCCAAATTGTTATATAATACTGTGATAATGAAATTTAAAATAGTTATGACCTATATCTATTGGTGATAGGTAGAAGGCATTGCGTAAGAGTAGGTGAAACAATAATGAAATTAATTATTGATGTACAAGTTTAATAACAATATGTTGTTTTCAAATGTATATATACTACGCAGGTAACGCTGTATGAAAAATGTCGGGAGGTAAATCCATGTCGTCAAAAAGTCCGACGGTAAAGGAGTTAACAGATAAACAGACCCATTAAATCAATTGCGACGAATTTTCCTAGACTAATCTGAAACATAAGATGAAAATATATTTAGAAAACTTGCTCATATTGGCTCGTCTAATGTACGAAAACGAGTTAATTAAAAAAATATGTTCTTCCATATAATGGTACTCACTAATAGTATATATTTAATTATACAGACAAAAAGTACTACAGTGTTTAAATAACACATTAAAATAAATCGAAAAAGCAATAATGTTTATTTTGTGTCTTCATCATAGGCCTAAATAGTGTTTAAGATTTGGGGGGGGCTGAAGCTCAGGTTTGTATTGGACACTTTATTAACACAAAATATGTAAAACGTCGGCGTATGTATGACATAAGTTTTTTTTTGAGGGCTAAACAAAGTTTAGGGAGGATTAGACCCCCGGCCCCCCTACTATTTACGCTTATGGTCTTCATAATAATACCCCTCTACCAGGTCTATCTAATATTTGTAATTAATATAGTTATAGTATATAATTAAAAAAATAAAAAGTTACTGCTACAAAATTGTGTTTTGTTTGATGTAATTAAAGTAAGTTAATATATCAAATTTCGCATTAATTACAAAATAGAATTATCACTTGTCACATTTTTAGAGACTTAAAATAATACTGATTTACATTTATTTAATAATATTATGTTTAATTTTGTTTATAAGTTTGTTTTTTAATTAAAACATTAGAATCTAATATTCATGCATCAATAACAAAGTATTCTAATACTTTATCACTTACTAGTAATTATCTTCATTGGTCATTTATTTATATTTTATACCTTGGGGGGGGGGGTCGGACTCCTGGACCTTTCTGAGAAGTGTTGTAGGTATTTACATAAAATGAAATTTAAAAATAATTGAAAATTGTTCTATGGCTTGACAAAAAAATGTATTTCCATTACAAAATAAACATCTGTGTCGTTGCTATTGTCAACTGCATAGTTTTGAAATAAATAATATTATAATACTGTCGGTATCAAATCTCACAGTCTTATTTCAGTCTTCACTCTTCTGCAACACTGCGATATTAAAGTATTACAAAACATACAATTATCAATAATTATTCTGTAATTTTAAAAACTTTACAACGTATATATTTATACAAACATGTCGAACACTATATCCGAGAACGAAACTATGTCTTCATCGTCTGCGGTCCAGATATCCGACGAACCTAATGAAATGAAACCGGAAAATGGAGAGTTAGAAACAGTCTCGACAAGTCAAAATGTATCGGCTACGACTATGAAACGACTTTATGGATCGTTGCCTAATTTAACGTCGACGGCTTTAACAACTGCAGGTAACGAGAGCGACACGGCCGCGATCCTGCAGGAATCGACCGCCGTTACTGTACAGCCGGTTTCTATTGAACCCATTGCATTTGACGCGACGCCTATAAAATCGGAAAACAACGCCGAACTACGAAACCATGAACTTTCGAATATTAATACATCCGAGGACGAGATTTTGACTTCATCTCCTGCGGTCCCGATAACTGATGAACCAATATCAATGAACCCGGAAAATGGTCAGTTAGAAACAGTCTCGACTAGTCAAAATGTATCGGCTACGACTATGAAACGACTTCACGGATCGTTGCCTAACTTAACGTCGACGGCTTTAACAACTGCAGGTAACGAGAGCGACACGGCCGCAATCCTGCGGGAACCGACCGTCGTTAATGTACAGCCGGTTTCAATTGAACCCATTGCATTTGACCCGACGCCGATAAAATCGGAAAACAACGCCGGACTACGAAACCACGAACTTCCGACCGCGGAAGTCGAGATCCAATCACCATCCGTCTCCCTTGATCGGCTGCAGGTTTCTGCTGTAATACCAAACCGTGATGGCTCGGGCGAGTCGGGCCCGAAGAGCCGAGATCACGCCGGTCTTCAGAAAAGATTGTGGAAATCGATGCCGAACATAGCTCTGCATTACACGGATAAGGCATTTTATGACACCAAAATCGAGTGTACTGTTCCGATGAAAGTTGCACGTAACTCATCGACTCGTAGTAGTACACCTGTGACAGAACCAGAGGTAATCCAGGTTAAACTTAAACGTAGTTCGTTGTGGAAGCGGGCGAAGAAATTCGCCCGTCGCATCTTTTGTTGCGCTGCATGATATGGTCTGCAGTACATAGTATAGAAATTAATATACTGTATAGTTTACAGTGTTCAAACATATAAGTTATCTTATAAAATGTTAAATACCTACTAGTACAGATGTACTTGTACATTCTTGAATCAATTGATTGAAATAATTTTGTGAATCATATTTTGCTTGCCATGAAACTTATTCGACTATAATAATATAGTCATATATTACAATGTTCAAACTTTAAATTATCTTATAAAATGTTATATACTTACTTGTACAGTTGTACTAGTACATTTTTGAATCAATTTATTTAAATAATTTTGTCAATCATATTTTGCTATGAAACTTATTCGACTAAATAATACAGTCATATTATATTACAATGTTCAAATCTATAAATTATGTTATAAAATGTTATACGCCTATTTGTACAGTTGTACTTATGTATTCTTGAATCAATTTAATTTAAATAATTTTGTGAATTATATTTTGCTATAAAACTTATTAGTTATTCGATTATAATAATAAAGTCATATATAATGATAAAAATGCGTTTTTTTTTTATTTCAAATTTGTATTTGTAAACAATATTAAAATAAACATTAACTGGATTGATTTTAATAATGTGGACCATTTGGAGTATATTTTGATTAACGTATCGTTATGGTTAAATTTTCAAAAACGAAATAATTTGTCTCCGATCGATTCATTCTCAGGACGCAGATGATATAATAAGCGTGTCTATATATTGAGTATACTGGTTTAACCGTTAGCAAACGTTAGGTATTTATATTGTTTTGAACGATTAAAAGAACTAAATTTTGGACGTTTTAAACAAAAACCAATGTGCTTGTTTTTTTTTTTTTTATGTTGGTCCCGTGGGTCGGAAATACTATAACTGTTGCTATCGCATGAAAACTAATATTATATTTGAAAATAACGTTCGTTTTAAAATTATTACCATAGCATTTAATAAAATAATTGATTCTCATGTTGGCATGCGTGTTGTACGTTGAACTTTTCAGTAAGTTGCTGGCCATGGTAAGAAAATAGAAATAAGAACAATAGAAATACCGCCAATACCTATGTAGTATTATTTTAACACAGTTTTTGGAATTTTTAAACTATTAAATGTCACTATTCATTACTTCTTTCATGTGTATCGAATATTTTTAATATATGTGTTTTTCTGTTAAAATATTAGTCAAACAATACTGTAGTTACAAAGTATTATTACGTTTGTTTTTGATTCACCGTGAACATAGTTAATAGATCTAAATTATTTGATTCATATTTTCATAATTAACTAATTTATTGAAAATTCAAATTTATTACAATTGTCAAACGTAAATGAGCTGTTTCTCCTTAAGATATAATTGATGCATCACGCAGTTCTAACATTCAAAGAATGAGACGTTTTAAAGAACGAGAAAAATTAAATGTGTAAGTGTTTTTTGTTTTTTAATATTAGGTACATATATTTGATTTAATTTAAAATCGTAATGGTCTTAAGTAGGTAGCAATTAATATTATTACAATAAATTAGGTATATAAATATTAAAACATTAATTTATATATGATTGAATAACAGTAATTTTGTTGTTCTGATTTTTTTTTTTTTTTGTTATACGTAGTTAAGACAATACCGATACTATTAAAGGTGTCCCATTAAATTTGTATGTCCATTTGAGACAGTAAAAAACACATTGTCTGTATTCTGTATCGTTAATTATAGGTATGAAACTATTGATTATTGATTAGTGAGTATCATTATGGGATAACTGTTATCCGATAACATATTTTTTGGTATTATACAATATGAACTCAGAACTAGCAATATTAAATTTAAAACATTAAACAATTTTAGATATGTTGTTGTAGTTAAAAAATAACCACAATACTAGTATAAATAAATAAATTAATATACATACTTAGTGATTATAGTACCTAATATAGACTGATGGTATGAATCGCTGTTCTTGTATAATGATTAAATATTATTTTAAGTAGCAAACATACACGTTTAGTTCAAAATAAGACTTCTTTGTAAAATGATGTTGCGTGTTGAGCACTATAATGTTGTTCGGTAGGAAATATTAAGGACTGGGGAAATAGAATATGGGCGAAAATCAGCTCGTCATATCGATATTACACTCGTGCTGATGTAAAGGTATATCACAAGGTCCGTCACGCCAGCACCCCAAGTTCTAAATTTTTGCACCAAAATTTCACAATATTATGTAACCATTTTGTAACGAAATGTAACCACAAAAACTTTTTTTGTAACTTACAAGGAAATTCAGAAATCCAAATTTTAATTTCGGGTGCTGGGGTGACGTCACCCCAGCACCCGGCATCTTTTAAAATGATTATTTTTACTTGAAATTTTCACAACATTTTGTAACCATTTTGTAACGATAGGTAATCCAAAATTTGAGATTCCTGACTTAACTCTGTTCCCGTAAAACCAGATACAAGTTGACCGGGTGCCAGCGAGACGTCACCCCAGCACCCGAGTTCCTTTCAAATTGATTATTTTTACTTAAAATTTTCACAACATTTTGTAACCATTTTGTAACGATATGTAATCTAAAATTCGAGATTCTTAACTTAAGTCTAATCCCGTGAAACCCGATTTAAATTTGGCGGTCATCATTGTGACGTCACACGTGCACACGGGTACTCTTTAAAATTATTATTTTTACTTGAAATTTTCACAACATTATTATGTAACCACTTCGTACCAAAGGTGAACAAGTTAATGAAAATAATTAACTCAAGTTAAGTTAAGAGGATACAAGATCGACAAGTCTAAAGTTAATACATATTATATGGAAAAAAAAATATTAACTTAACTTAGTTTAAAAAAAGTTAATCTTTTTTTTTTTTAATTAGTATGTAAATCATATAAAGAGTGAATGTGTCGTTCTAGTTTCTAATTTATAAATTATAAAAAGCAATTTTATTGTACTTTTTTCACAGTGTACACTGTATAATATACCTTTTTACTTTTAGGTACTTTACCTAGGTACTATTATTTATTAATTTAAACTATACTCATCTCAAATTAATAATTTAACAATTATATTTTTTTATATCGTATAGTTATTAAATGTCATAAGATGTGAACATGAGTATTGAGTACATGACCTTCATATTTAAGTCGGATAACATTAAAACATAACAATTGTCAGTTTGTAATTTATAATTATAAATTTTATTAAAAACATTTCTAATTGCAATTCGTATAATATATAATTTACAACTAAATCCTTTATAATTAAATAGGTATAAAACAAAAACTCTAAAACGTTTAATTATACATTTTATTTGCATGGTTTATTACATAATATTGAAATATTTATTATATTTTATACTAATGTAGTAATATTTACGTATAAAAGAAAAATTTAAAAATGTTTTTAACTTGATGGTTTTTTTTTTTAAATCAACTAACTAAGAAAAGCTAAGTTATTTTAGCTTGAAAATTAAAACAACTTAATTTTTCTATTACTAAAAAAAATGTTTCATAAAGTAGGTGGCCTGGATGCATTATATTTACCTACTAAACTTGGTAACGCTCTATCCCTGAGAGCAATTTTTAAAGTGTATTATAATATTATAATATCGTATAGTAATAGTAAATACCCATACAAATTTGTAGTATCAAAAAAATTATATTCATACGAGAATTTTTTAAGGGGGGGTGCTTGGGTGTGCTTTGCTTTGTTTGCAGACGAGTTATAAAATCAAAGTGTATACGAATACAAAATACGTGCGCATACGTACGCAGGTGGCGACATTAAATTATACTAATCTATAGCCTATTGGTGGCGATAAAACCTTTTGGACGACCGTTCGCTGTTCGTCGAAAACATCGCAGGGCACAGTCCGACAGTCGCAGTGTGAAAAATACTAAATTAGGTATTAGTATTAATATTTAGGTATTAATTAGGTAACTTTGCACATGGATATATTATTAAGTATAGAAATTACACTACAAGTGAAAGCTGAGAGTATTCGTTTCAACTAAAAATTAAATTTATTAGTATATAAATGGACCAAATTACTTTAATGTATATCGATTTTCTATATAAATTTGGTTTAGAACATAATGTGGGATATTGCATACAGGGGTTATTCCTTTGTAAAGAATATTGTTGTTAAATGACAAATGAATTAATAAGAATTACCTAATACCTACCTAATTTGGTATTTTTCACACTGCTACTGTCAGTCTGTGTCCTGCGATGTTTTCGTAAATATAATTCATCCAGGCCACCTACTTTATTAAAAATTTTCTTTAATAATAGAAAATTTAAAATGTTTCAATTTTCAATTTTAATTCAGGTTTTATAATTTAATAAATGTTTGACAATATGAACTTAACTAGTTTAATTTACAGTTGAAATAACTTAGCTTTTCTTAGTTGATTTAAAAAAAAAACCATCAAGTTAAAAACATTTTTAAATTTTTCTTTTATACGTAAATATTACTACATTAGTATAAAATATAATAAATATTTCAATATTATGTAATAAACCATGCAAATAAAATGTATAATTAAACGTTTTAGAGTTTTTGTTTTATATACCTATTTAATTATAAAGGATTTAGTTGTAAATTATATATTATACGAATTGCAATTAGAAATGTTTTTAATAAAATTTATAATTATAAATTACAAACTGACAATTGTTATGTTTTAATGTTATCCGACTTAAATATGAAGGTCATGTACTCAATACTCATGTTCACATCTTATGACATTTAATAACTATACGATATAAAAAAATATAATTGTTAAATTATTAATTTGAGATGAGTATAGTTTAAATTAATAAATAATAGTACCTAGGTAAAGTACCTAAAAGTAAAAAGGTATATTATACAGTGTACACTGTGAAAAAAGTACAATAAAATTGCTTTTTATAATTTATAAATTAGAAACTAGAACGACACATT
The DNA here is from genome assembly GCF_020184175.1 of Aphis gossypii. NCBI lineage: Eukaryota > Metazoa > Arthropoda > Insecta > Hemiptera > Aphididae > Aphis > Aphis gossypii. The sequence continues at coordinate 8,683,864 of NC_065532.1, forward strand.
CACTCTTTATATGATTTACATACTAATTAAAAAAAAAAAAGATTAACTTTTTTTAAACTAAGTTAAGTTAATATTTTTTTTTCCATATAATATGTATTAACTTTAGACTTGTCGATCTTGTATCCTCTTAACTTAACTTGAGTTAATTATTTTCATTAACTTGTTCACCTTTGGTACGAAGTGGTTACATAATAATGTTGTGAAAATTTCAAGTAAAAATAATAATTTTAAAGAGTACCCGTGTGCACGTGTGACGTCACAATGATGACCGCCAAATTTAAATCGGGTTTCACGGGATTAGACTTAAGTTAAGAATCTCGAATTTTAGATTACATATCGTTACAAAATGGTTACAAAATGTTGTGAAAATTTTAAGTAAAAATAATCAATTTGAAAGGAACTCGGGTGCTGGGGTGACGTCTCGCTGGCACCCGGTCAACTTGTATCTGGTTTTACGGGAACAGAGTTAAGTCAGGAATCTCAAATTTTGGATTACCTATCGTTACAAAATGGTTACAAAATGTTGTGAAAATTTCAAGTAAAAATAATCATTTTAAAAGATGCCGGGTGCTGGGGTGACGTCACCCCAGCACCCGAAATTAAAATTTGGATTTCTGAATTTCCTTGTAAGTTACAAAAAAAGTTTTTGTGGTTACATTTCGTTACAAAATGGTTACATAATATTGTGAAATTTTGGTGCAAAAATTTAGAACTTGGGGTGCTGGCGTGACGGACCTTATATCACAGGCCTCAAAGTCCACAAGGGTTATCGGTTGAATTTTTCTTAGACGCTATCACGAAATAAAAGTTGCATTGACTTTAAAATTCTTCGTTGTCGATGGGGTTAACACTTGGAACTTCGACGTCTTTTAACTACTCTTGACCATAAACAGTCCTCTAAATATACCGAGCGCAGTTAAATTCATATTATTATTATTTTATTGACTTTAGAGTTTAGACATTTCTAGATAAAAAAACAGAAGTATGATCCAATGTTTAATATCAAGTCTTATTATTGTATTGACTATTTTTAGTAAGACACATTAAGTTATAATTTATATTTTATGTTTTACGGGCTAAGACAGTACACTTTGCGTCTTCCCTTTATCTTGTGGCACCTATGTCTAAATGACCTACGCGTCTTGAGTAGTTGTGTTCTTGATGGCTATATCAAGTACCGACTTAATGAAACTAATATTGAATAATAAGTTATTAATAACTATTATTTTTTGTAAGAATATTATAATTTGTAGCAGTTGTGACTACCCATTTAGTCATAACCCCATAGTCTAAACAATTAGATAATTCAATTATTCATATCTATACTGTATATTTGGTAAATGTAGCATTGTAGCCATTATGGTTTGTTGTATTTTCAAGAATGATGATAGCGAATTAAAAATTATCAGAAATTACAATAATAATTTTCGAATCAATAAAATAATCGTGTTGGCTTTATATCAATAAGATGAATGTAGTTATTTTTTATTAATTTATTATTTGATTTTTTTTTATTTTACGCTTTCGGCAGTTTAGAATTTTTTTTTTTTTTTATTATTTTTTATCCATTACGTTTGAAAGTCTTTCGAAAGTCGTCCGATTTATTAACCGCATAGTAATGTTATTTTGAAGTTGAGTCACAACACAGTGATGCGGACCGCACGCGATCGATTGACTACCTAGCGACTTAAGCATTGTTTCGACGCATCGGAACGTTTCGTGCACACCTACCTACGCTTCGTGTTTGTGTACCATAATATCACACAATAGACGAGCGTTGAAATGGTTTCAAAACATTGCTTTTTTTATTATTAAATTATTTCGCTTGCCGACACACTACAGCGCTGTTCACTCATGCACGAATTCTGTGGAAAAAAACAAAACAGAAACATTTCTTATGAATAAAAAAAATTTTTTTTTTTTAAAAACCGTATTTTTTGTTTCGTCTACTATATTATATTGTTGTATTATATTTTGGGTTTTACGGGACGTTGGTAAATGTTAATTTACGTTTAATGATAATAAAAGTAATAATAATATATGAGAAAAAGAAAAAAATCCATAAAACCTACAATTTGAGACAATTTGAGATGAGTAAATAAAGAAAATAATATGTATAATAAGTAAAATCACAAATTAATTTAAAGTCTCAGGTATGAAATATATACATATAGCTGTTATAGGCGTTATCTATATGTAAACGTTTTCCAGAAAAGAGAATCGAACTTGAAAAGTTTAAAGCTATAATATAAAGTTACAATAAGGACTGGTGTTTTTTTTATAAATTTTAGTTATTTTGATAATATCCACAAATCATGTATTAATTACTTAATATTGGTGTTTATTCTTAACATAATTTATTAAGTCGATAACCTACAGAGCCGCATGTATGATTGTAGAACATTAAATTTGACACATTTTAGTCATATAAGAAGATTAAAACTAAGTTATTTCTCCGTGGAATCCTAATAAGTACCAAGTCACGGCCTTGCTGATAACATTAGCTGATAAAATATGATAAATGCATTTCGTAAACTTTTTTATATTATGTGTAATATCTAAAGTTTAGATTCTATTCGAAGTTAAAAATGTCTTCTAGGAATAATTTCGTCAGTGATCGCATTAACTGTTTTTTTTACTCTAAACTTATTATTTTTCTACCAAATTTATCATCTTATTATAGATATATCTTACCGCGCGTGCGTGGTGTAGAAAAAAAACGCAATCGCGTGCGTTACGTTGCAACCTTAGTTCTCCTTTGAGGCACGTCGGCACGTTATTATCAAAACGTGATAAACACGTCCAGGATAAAAAAAAGGAACAAAGCGCGAAATGAATAGTAAAAAACCACCGAATCTCTGCAGCAGTGTGCAGTTATGTACGTGTACGGTAATCCGACTGTTAGGGGTGGAACACCCCTTTCAGGTCATAGTGCAACTATATATAGCGTGCACAATATAACATAATATAATATAATACGTAAACGCAGGTACTGATGATAACAATATATATTATACATACATCGAATAGTAATACATGATAATATGATACCCTTACAATCAAACTCGAAGTAGGTGCATGTCGACGATAAAAATCGATGCGATTCTATATACGATTTATATATGTGTATAATAAGCGAAGAAATTCGATCTTCTATCTGTTTTTGTATATTATAATATGTAATATACGTTAGGTTATCAATAAACTTATTATTATTATTATTACGTTCTTCGGCGCACGTTAAAAATGCGCATAAAAGGATTCCGAGTCGACCTGCAGTTTCTCGCATCAACCCTTCGCACCGACCTATACCGACACGTACTCCGCACACCGCACGACTATATTATACATTTGTGTATGGCAACGCTTTGTTCCCGGTCGGTTATTATTTTATACATTTTATTTGGGATTTTTTTTTTTTTTTTGGTCGTCGGTCGGGGGGGGCAAGGACATCACCGCGCGAGCGGTCGGAGACATTATAAGGTTTGTTTGCGGGCACGTTGTGTTTAAGTGTACCTATATATATATAATATACAGTAATATCGTAATACACTGCAGGCGGAGGCGGCTCGCGCGCGCCGCTCGAGTATAGTGTTACGCCGTCGGCATTCCGGGGTGTCGTGTTTCGTAGCCCGTTCTCACGGATTTCTTCGTCTACGATAATATATTATATTAATATTATAACCCCTAGCAACACGTGTTCGCCGCCGCCGCATTTCACGTTTTGGGACAGTTAATACGCGTGTGTCTTTATTTTCTCGGTCGTCACACACACATACACACACATACACACATGCGACGTTTAAGTCTCTACCGGGCCCGCATCGCGAGCTCTAGTTCGTGTTTTCTTGTTTTTTTTTTTTTTTTTGCTTCATTTTTGTCATCTTCTCGTTTTTCACGATATTCCGTCTCGGAGGAGTGGAAGGGTGTTACGCCGCATGCGTGTATATACATGTAATATATTATTATTATTTACTGTTTTACGACGCCCGTGAAACGTATGCGCGGTGACCCACGCTCAGACACACTAATTATAACATTATTTGTACGAAAAAAATATCGTATTATAACATAATAATAATAATATCCAAACGCGTAAAACGCCGGTCGAGGTCTGGGCCCCGGTTAATCGCTTCAGCGTGCGGCCCAGCCCGGCTCTCCCGAAAATCGTGTCTGGTTTTAATTTACTCTGCTCCGCCGTCGCTGCACCGCGCACGCATAATATTCGAGACGCACCCTGATTTTTTAACCGTAAAATGAATAATTGTCGTCGTCGTCTTCGAGTCCTCGGCCGATCCGCATGTGCGGCGCACACGTTATTATAATATTATATTATGTACGACGATAATTATTATTATTGCGACCCCGTAAAACCGTCGTGTGCGTCGTTTGTATATAGGAACCGATATAACATATTATATATACTTATATATAGGCGTGTACCACGTCGACGATATTATTATCGTGTACGACAACAACGATAATTAATATATTATTATAAGTGTTGGCCTAACCGTAACTTCCCTAATCAAACCATCCCCCGCGCCCGTTCCGCCGTCGTCGTTGTTATTATTTTTTTGATAGTACCTAGCTGGTATGTGTAATATTTAACACTTTGTGATATAAACACGCTGCGTTGGGTGAAAAATACAACCCCTTAAGTTCTCATTGCTTTGCCATAAAGAGTATAGACCGTACGTTTATACCTATGTACAGTATATAAGCGCCAAATGCATATCATTAGAATTCAAGAGTAAAATTTTAGGATTGGATGAAAATAAATAAATTCTTAAAATGTAAAGTTATTTAATGTAATACCAACAAATGAATATATACATGTAAATATGTAATTATTCTATAAGTATATTAACAATTAATATTTCTATTGTTATATTATATATTTATGTATAAATATTTCCTGCAAATTTCATTATTTTATTCCAACATATTAATGATATCCTTTATGTGAAACTATCCTGGTGTATAAGTTCACCCTTTCACTCAGTATAATATGTACACAAAAGGTGTATGTATTTTCAGCTGTCAATTCGTAAAATAAATGCTAAAGATAATACACAATACATTGATCTATATAGGTACTTAACGATAATACATTAATAAATCAACTTTTCTATTTAAGCAAGTTGATTTTTTATTCTAACTTTATTAAGACATTCTGTTGGACTTATTTAACCATACTATTACGTATTTTAGCTACTATAAAATTATGAAGGAGAGTTCTATAAATAAATATGTTTGACATTTCAATATTTTAGTAAGACATCAATTAACTTACTATCGTCCATATTTGTATTAAACACTGAACAATGAGAATCATAAAATCGAAGGCACTTTTTTATATTATACCAATAATTTATGATTCAGAAGTATTTTTTAGCTAAATTTTACAAGAAAATCTGAAAATGTATAAGAGTTAATATATGTTACTGAAATGTGATTAGTAATTTTGGAACTGTCGTGCCGTTAATATTAACTATGCAGAACGAAAGTATGTATAGTACGGGTACAACGCTATTGTTTTTGCTGATCTGCAACTTCTGCAGGAACCATCTAGGGACCCATATTCATATCCCCTTTTCCTAAATGATTCAATATTCATAAATTTAAAATGTTGTATTCAAAAACGGAACATTAAGTCAATTAAGTTATAGATGAGTATAAAATTATATACCTACTTATCCTAGCAAAAACTAAAAAGTATATGTTGCATGAACTTTAGAATCAATCAATATTTTTCTTTTTACTTTTGAATAATTAGCTAATTTTGTATTTTAATATCAATAATAAATTTTTGTTTCGTTTATTGCATATTTTTTTTAAGGAAGGCTTTAAAAATATTTAATGCCTTTTATTTTTGTATTTTATTTCTTTCTTTGTAGTTTATACATAACAATAAAAATCGTAAGATGAGTCTTATTTATTCGAGTACTTTTAATATTCAAGCATAGAGATGTAAATTGAATACACTATAAAAAATCTTAAATAATTTAACACAATGAAAAAAAATGCTAATAAATGACTAAGGTATCAAAAAATGTAAAAATGAGTAAACTTGAATAATTCGATTATAAATAATTAAAAATTTCAAACCATCTGTTAAGAAAACTACAATTTACAATAAGCTAAAAAAATGTAATTTGCTATAAATTTACAGCCCCAATAATACTAATATAATATTACACAAAACGCGACCTGTTATGTACTATTGTGTCGATATACAAATCGAGTTTTTTTCTCGTATAATATACTATAAACAACATCAGCCAAAGTCGGCGGCCGTAAATCGTCGAAGGTAAAACGTAATATAATATTATAATTTATAACATAATATTATAATATTATTAATACACTCGATGTAAATTCAATAACGACGTTACCAGGTGATTATTATTAATTTCGTTTCGATGTCATGGAAATAAACCAAAATTAAGGACATGTCTTAGATCGTAATCGGCGATATACGCGTACCTTTACATAATATAATACGAGCGGCGGTGGCGGTAAAAAATAATATCTTTTATCATCGTGTTTTTATATGCATCGTAATAATCATATTTATGAACGGTTTTATTATTTATTTTTATTATTATTTTTATGTTTTTTTTTTTTTTTTGTCAAGATTTTATTGTCGCTTAGTGAGCATTATTATTATTTATTTTTTTTTTAGTATTGTTCGTATAACAATAAACAATATATATTACTATTCAAAAAAATATGGGGAAAAGATGATAAGAGTCACAGTCGTTATATTACTATATTGTGATATTTAGTGTAGTAGGTACTATAGTTACCTTTTTAGTATAATATTATTATATTACATACTATTTAAATGTCGGAGATTATATGAGTAACAAGAGAACGAAGCTGTATTTTTTTAGTGGTTTTACATAGAAAGCGTAGTACGAGAGTCAAAGTCAAAATCTCATAATAATAAATATTTTGTATTTATTCGACTGAAATAATAATAAAAACTTACTTTTGTTGGGACCGGTACAACTTAAATAACATAAACGGCATTTAATATCTGGACATAATATTATTACAAAATATTGTAGTCGAATAAAAATAGATAAGTAACTCGAGTCATAAAAATGAAATAAAATAATTGAAATACTGTCGATAAATTAACAATTTTGTATTTTGATTTGATTTTTTAATATACGTCGAGCTTAAACCGTCGTGTATAATAGTAAGTTTTACCGCCAACAGGTGTTAAAAATTCGACAACAATATGGTAATAATATAACAAGGCGATGCATAATATAACATTTACGCCACCCTCTTTTGTGGGCGCTGCCGAACACGCATTGAATATTTTACTATCATATTTTATTATCTATGTTGTTACACGTCATATTATAATGTTATAGATCAGGGTTGGGCATTTAAACCATTATGTGCACACATATTATTATGATATAGTTAAACCTGGGTATATAATAATAATTATGTCCTGAGGTGTATCGATCAACGCGCCAACTATATTATAAAGCATGTTTGAACTATATTGTCGATGAATATTTTTTTTAATTTTTATGTATACGGCGTGTGGTGCTCACGACAAAGTAAACCCGAAAAATAGAAAACATTAATAATAATCGTCCTATCTGCATTTTAAATCTATATTGATAACGGAAGAATATTTTTGTGTATCGTCATACATTATTATAATGCCTTGTTAATCGAAAACAATTTTTGTTTTTCTATTAAATAAATAAAATTGTTATTCTTTATAACATAAAATACAGTACGTAGCATCTGTATGCGATTACATAACTACACGTGTTTATGTATGTAAAACACTATTATAATTAGGGCTAGGAATTTTTATAGGGGTACACGTAAAATATAGCTAAGTAATATAGAATTTTATTTCATAATACTAGAAGTTTAAAGCAGTAATTTTTTTTTGCATGCTTCGTATATAAAACTCTTTTCCTTAAAAGTTCATACTTCATATTTTGATATATTTGTATTTTAAATACACCTTTATTTTCAACCATGCTTATTATAAAATGTATTAATGAATTGTATGTATTAAAAATAAAGGCTAAAACAAAATATATATATTTCACATATTATTTTATTCTAAAAAAAAATGTAAAACAATACCTACGTGATTATAGAAAATAACATTTTATAGTTTTATACTTATTAATATTATACAATAAATATGAATTTTTTAGAAATTGGAAAAAATAGATTAAAAATTATTAAATTATTTATCTACCGTGGGTTTTCTCAATAAATTTTCTATTGTGAAAAACATAAAATCGGAAACTCCGAATACCTACGATCAGTTGAAGTCAATCATCTGTTCGTATCGTAACTTGTAAGCGTTTTCGTTTTGTGTCAATATAGTTAGTGTGATATTCTAGACTAGGTAGTAGGTACAGTTTTAGATTCTGAACAAAGTGATGAATGTATTGATTTTACAAATTACAATGATTATGTGTGTGTGTGTGTGTGTTTTTTTTCGTTTTTGTGTCAGTGTACAACATAACTTGTCGAAATAATGTTTAAATTTAAAACTTCAGGGGTGGTTTCCGATGGCAAAGTGAATATCCTTGGTGCATTATATAGGTCAAAAGTAAGAATTGTCCAGTAATTTTAAAAAAAAATCGGGAAAAACCAAAAAATAAAAATAGGGAAAAATTTTTTTATTTATATCTAAGGTTAAAAAATTCAGCACTATGTTTTCCATAAGTTTTTCTTCAAATGAATAAATATAAATCAAATAAATATTATGAGTACCTAAATTTTTAATTTTTACGAAACTACGTTACGATAACGATTTATCCTCTAACGATTTTCAATATTTGTTATATTTTAAAAGACGTATAAGTTGTAGATAGTACCTAGGTACTTGAAAATTTCACCAGTTATTTAGATTAGCATATTTTTACGTATTTAATTTTTAAAATATTTTGCTTATTTTAAGGCTATTTTATAAGAATTTGAAATATTCGGTTTTATTTAGTTTTTTTTTTTTTTTATAAATATTGATAAAATCTTTTTGGCTGTGTTAAAACACTTGAAATTTTAATACAAAGTTTCTCATAAGTTATTCTTATAGTTATTCAAAAATTATAAGAATACATAGGCACACTTTTTATTTAAGTTTGAAGTTCAAATATTGACAAAAATTCGTTTAAATCATGAATATTTACAAATAATTTTGTAGTTAAAATTTGTAAAAAATGTTGTATAAAAAGTTAGCAGTTGAAAATTTAATACAAGACTTTTTATAAGTTTGGCTTACAATGATTCAAAAATGAACTTACATTTTAGGGTATTCAGATCATTAAAACATAAACCACCTTTTCATCACTCAATGGAAAATATATCTTAGGCTGACCAATCATCTTTGTTCAGAATTGTTTTTCGTATACAATGATACCTATCATTAGGATCAAATATTATAATTGGTGATTCACCTCGTCCATCATTATATAATATGCTATAATATTATTATGTCGTCATTATTAGTATATAACTCAACAAAGAGGTTTTCGGGTTTCGCACGATAATGGCTAACAACTTGCCAATTATTGCGTTCGATTATTATACAAGTGATAAGTGACTGCTGTATCATCGAGATGTTTTCTTTTGCACACTTACCATCCCTTGTCACGCCGAAATTCATCTCGAGAGCGTTTATGGCGTCCAAGTGTTATAGTTAGTCAGAAGTACTCGAAACTACATCGGATGGTACGTGACCTTTTTGAAACATAATAATGTCTCTAGCCGGGACACTGCGCAGCACGCCACAGGTATGTTATGCCCACCGTCGTAGGTCGTTATTTTATATTATAAACATCGTGACGTCGCCGCGGAGTATACTTGTAGTGTGGTGGCTCTTCAAATTGATCAGATATCCTCGGACGCCACGGCATGTTTCCAAATATTTACCACCTGAAGTCTTGGAAATTAAGCAAACCATCGTCGTCGTCGTCGTCGTCATCGTCAATACACATATAATAATATAATAAAAATGCACAAAAGACGGCACACCCGGAGAGTATTTTTCGGATCGTTTTAAAGACGTGCTGGCAAAATAAACATTATTCCTCGGCCGCGGACGGACAGACACCGGGTCTAATATATAATAATAAGAATAAGAACGCGCGAAACATCTGCCGCATTCCGATAAACATACAACATAATATAATAATAATATAAGAACACGCATCCCGCGAGATCTGATTTTCTCCGAAAGAACTACCCATATTATATTATTACTATTATTACACATTATATTATTATGTATACGCGAATGTATACAGCACGGAATACTTCACCGCGCGCTGACACACACAATGATGGTTAACCCTGCACATATTATAGAGGTTTTCTTTATACGAATTTTTCGCTCGACCCTGAAGGGCGTTTTTTTCCTTCTTATAAATATTTTCTTCTTCGATACAATATTATTATTATTATTATTATTGTCGTGTCGACTTGGCCCCGCGTACATTAGGTACCTCTATTACATTATTATACCCATACATAATATTGTAGGAGGAATGTACCTACCTACGAGTATATATAATATATATATGACCATAAAATCTTTGCGTTTTTTTATTATTGTTATTACTATTATTATTTTTATTGACCGGAATTGATGAGCCGCGTTAAATTACGTTTTAATACGAACCGTTTTGTTCGGTCGTTTTTAATGAGCTCGGCGATTTAGTTTGCACCTGCTAAACGAGAATATTATTCGTCAGTGTGCCGCTGTGATATAGGCCTCGCAACAGCGACGACTTATTATCCCATCACCGTATATCATTATTATATTATGTACTGGGCAGGGCCAAAATTTTTGTACAAAACGACTGCGCTAAACACGCCCAAATTACACGGTGCGCCGACACGATCGGGAAACAATGAACCCCTAATTAACCGAAAACGACGGGTAATGGGTCTGTTTTTGTACCCCCCGAGAGCGTTATTTGACGGCTACTAATTAGCATAATCGCGGGGCGAAAACACCTCCGGCAGCGACTTCGGCGGCGGCGAATTTCGGTCCGTATTTTTTTTACTCCTCTTATTATTATTACCCAAGTATTTTAATCGTAATTGCGTAACGCAGACCGTTTACCGCGGCGTCACTCGAGTACGAATTATTATAATATTTATATATAAATATATATAGAGTATAGACGGGAAAAAAACACCGACGCCGTTGTTGCCGCTGCACTGCAGTCCGACTGCATCTCACAGATAGGTTAGTGAATTATATATATATAGGTACCAATACATTATACGCGGTGTGGTACCTATATAATAAAAATAGTTTATATAGCAAACCTATATTACGGCATGTTATTAAATTTGTCTGGAACACGTGCCGCCCGCACGATACAAATAATTACTGAAAAAAGCTTAATATTTTTTTTCAACTGTACCTATATAGTTTAGGGCGCCGCCGCTCTGAGGTAAACGTGTATACAATATAATAAATTACGAAACGTGACCGGACTTCGATAATAATTATTATTACTGTCAGCTTGTATTGTCGTTGCGTTTTCAGGAGAGTAAAAAATAAAATCCGGTTTAATTAGGACACGTCACGACGGCGGCGGTAACCCCGTGGTGAACGCAACGGAAAAGCAATTTACTCCGGAGTCTGAGCTATGAATATAATCTCGTCTTCACGTGATTGTCGGATTTGTGCGTTTTTTCTTTTCATAAAAATATATACTATAAGTACCAACAAGTTTCATTATTGAATTATTATGGCCGTGTTTTTGGTGATATCCTGGAGAGTAGGTACATCACGCGTTATCCCATCTCGAACGATATAATTAAAAACGATGACTTCTGTATTGTAGTTTTAAGTTCTGTATAATTATACACCTGATCGAATGCCGTGGTAGGTAGAAATATTTTAACGCTCAAAATTATTTTACGTGGCCACAGTGTAAGGCAATATCTACGAAGTATGTTATACCTCATATTATATGTAATGGGATGAGCTTATGGTATAATGCAAGACGAAGAAAAATAATCTATTTACGAATTGTTGAAAGCGCATCACATTAATATTGTTTTCTCTATATTCTATAGTCAGACTCACACAAGCAAAACATGTGTTGAAATGCTTATATAGACGTGCTAATCACTTAATGTCATAGTGATAATATAGGTATTATGGTACAATTTTATTTTAGATTTACACTATTGTATAAGTTATATAACGCTTTATTTAGAGTTGCAGTTAGAAATCATTTTTTAGCCATGAATATTTTCATTGAAAAAAAAAATAACTATCGTAATCTTAAAGTTGTCGATACACATTATAATAAAAATTCTTCTTTAATGTTGGATTAAAAAATTATAAAAAAATAGAGTACCTAAGTACATATGGATAGATTTCGTATGGATAGGAATAGGTTGACAGCGTGTTTGAAGTAACCATAATAGACATGAAACGATGGTCGTACAGATTTTAAAAATAGTCGTACAAATTTATACAAGTTGCGTACCAAGTTATAGTTTAGTTAAACCTATCAATAAATAATTTTTAATCATAGGTGGGGCTGAAATACATCACCTCAGCCCCTCACGCTATTTTTCTTCGATTACTGAAAAACCAAGATTATACAAATTTTGAAAATTGTCGTACAAATGCATACAAATTACATATTAAATATTGGTGGAGAAATTTTTCAAAAATTCTGAATAGGGTGATGTATATATATATTAATATGTATTATAACACATTAACATTAATCTTGTTTCGCTCGTTGTCACGTCAGCATCGGCACAGTTTTATTTATTCTAATTACCTATATTGTGTTTTTTTTATATCGTTATAGGCGAAAATTATCTTTAAATTTTATATTATTATAATATTGCGTGTGAGCGAATCACCATATTTTTAATCGTGAACTTTATTTAAAACAAAACACTATATACTTACACAGATAGAAAATGTTTTAACAATGAATTTTTAATTTTTTTGACAATAACTTGTTTTTGATGTTATATTATTTCTAGAAACAGATAATACTTATATAATCATAGATGATTTATACAGTTTGGTATTTCAGAATAAAATTTTTCTTGAAATAATGGCATTTAATTTTTGATAAAAACAAAAATATTTTTTTTTCCTGTCGTATATATATATTGTAATACTTTAAACTGTAAAATAACCTTTTTTTTTTAAAAAAAAAACACATTAAATTGTGAAAAACTAGTGGGGACAATATTAACGGATCACTATTTGTATGTGTATAATAATAAAATCTATCACAGAGACTCATTATTAATATAACTATAAAATACATACGGTCCTAATTTTTGTAACGTGATATCTAAATACGCAGCTCATTAACTATATAATGGCGTCACAATTGGAGGAAAAAACATAAATATTTTATATTACTATACAAAAATATAAGCTACTTAATGTAAGTCATTAGCTATTGCTGTGACCACCAATATTTTGATCGATTTATGAAGCAATTGTAATGCCCATTCCTCTTTAATTTTTGAAAATGATGCATTTATTTAAAAAGTACACTTAAAACAGTTAAAACTACATAATACAATTCTTTGAATTTATATACCACTTAAAGATTATTAAAGGTACAAATTTACTTTTTTAAATGACAAAAGTCACTATTTATCACTATAGTTTGTTAATCAGATTATATTTTTTTCAAAATGTTATCGCATCTAAATTGAAATTTTGAGAAATATATTTTCTTATAGTATAATATAATATAGCAATTATTAAAATAATAATTATAGTTTAAAGTTGTATATAATTATATACCTATAGTATACATAGTATGTACAATGTACATATTGTTTAATCTAGTACTTATGAATTGATAAACACTAACATTTTTTATAAATGTTGATAAATTTATAATAATTTCTGTAATTTTAAATTCATGATCAAGCATTACATTTTCATGGTGCTTGAAGTTTCTTAATCCATAATATAATTATTCAAACTTCAAATTTTTGAAAAACTCATCTCATCTTTAATAATATAAATTAGAATAATAAAATATACATACAAAAATTAGTTTCTAAAGTAAAATCACAAATTTAAAAAATCATAATTTGAGTAAATTTATTGATTATTAAAATATGTTTTGAGGGGAGGGAATAGTGTTGTTTCATGTTTGGTGAATCAACATTTATACTTATTTTATATTCTATCTGATGTGAAAAACTACTTTAGACACCCATCATTAAAAATGAGTATCATGCGATCTGTGCATAATAAACTGTTAGACTGTAACTAAATATTACTTATATACACTGCCAATCTTATATGACTCACTAAAAATTTGGCGGCTGTTGTAATATATTAATATATTATTATAAATTATAGTATAATTTCGTTAGTTTAGTTTCGGGTGTCGAACTGTCAAACACCTATAAGAGGTGCGGATACATTAGGATTATAAATTATAATCGGCACTTGTCTGACATATGATCTATATCGAGTAATATAATTATATTAATTTACAGAAATGTGGTTAACACGACGTTTGACAGATAGTATATCTATCTAGAATATACTAAGAATATGTTATACCTAAGAATATACTTATTGTTTAGAAAATCTGCCCTAATTTTTTTTTTCACTTTTTACTGATACTCGTAAGTTTAAACTTCTTTTTATTCTCTTGAACGACCTTAACATGTTTAAACAATAGTCTTCTTTACTAATTGGCTTTGATGGGATTAAATAATAATAAAAATGAAGTATTAATTTCGGGTATTTTTTGTATTTTTAAGTTGTAGTAGAGCTTTTAAGGAACTTTTTATTACATTTTTAAATCTTAGGTATTAAAATTTAACATTTTATGAATATTTATCTTAAAAATAAACAATAATAAATCCAGAACGTTTTATCCCATTCATAAGAATGAGCTTATAGACCTAAGCTAATTGTAGGATTTTGGTATACCTACTGATTTTTTTAAATAATTATTTTAATAAATTCTCCTTTAACATTTAAATACTTAGAACATAATATAATGTGTGGAACTTAACGCGATATTAGTTCCTTATTTCTTAGAGTTCCGTTACATTTTTTTTAAATTTAATTATTTTGCCTTATTAAATACGAAAATAACAATAATACAAATACATATGTAATATGACTACTAATAATTAATAGTTGATAATAAGTTATTAATAAAATGAAAATAAAATATAAATATTCTAAAATGCACTAATATAATGTTTTGACATGGAATAAGTATAGACGGGTACGACATCTAGACTTCCATTAGGTAACATGACTGTATTTAAAATTGCGTATTCAAACTTAAAAGTCTAAAATAAAAAAAATCTATTTCGTCTAAAACTGATGTTACATAGATATTCTTTTTGTGTTTTTTTGTTAGTTTTTTTATCTACAACTCTCTGACTGCCAACTAGAACAAATCTTCTATTAGAGAATAATCATAATCACATTTTCAATGTTAAAATTTAAAGCTATTTATTTGCCCCAAAAGCCAATAACATACACACAATAACATCCCAAGGTGTAATAAATATTGCACACTCAATCAAAATTCAAAATTGGGACAACGTATTCGATATCTGTACAAACATTTACTACATAACATATATATTATATAACTCTATAATCTACCTACTTGTATTTAGGTTACGATGAATCTTTAGGACACTGATACATTAATTAGTCGTATATTTCATACAGAATCCGGAATAATTAGTAACACCAAAATATCTGAAAACACGTTATAAATCTATTAGACACCTATGTTATAATAAATTATATACATAGGTATATCGTGAGTGTTTATTTTCGTAATTATATTGAGCTTATCTGACGCTCATGATTTACTTTAGCCGTGAGTTCATCGTCGAAATTCATCACCAGAATTATTGCTAGTTATAGCAGGTATTACCACTTATTTTTATTTTATTTTTTTATAGCAGCTATTCAGTATTATATAATATTATTGTTTATCGATGACTCGAAATGAGGTATAGTGGGAAGATATCCTACATATCGAACCATAATTCATCGATTAAAAGAACTGATATTCCAAAATCGTGACTTAAACGTTTTGTCATTATAATATATTTAATAATAAAACCCTTTTTGTTTCAAAAACTAAAAAACTATTAACGTTTTTAAAAATATTATTTTTTTCCGGTATAATTCCAATTGGTAACAAAACAACAGATTTTAAAAATGTAATAACTAGTATAATATTGTTGTCTTAACAGACAATTGTTACGATAGTCAACATTTTTTTTCAAAAATTTTATTCTGTAATGACCCAAAAAAATATATAAAAAGAATGTTTTTAAAAAAATTAATAGCTTTAAAATAATGATAATATGTTTTTCTATTAAATAATCACGTAATATTTCTAAATGAACATTATACAAAAACGTGGTGTTAAAGTCTTTTTACGATGTAACAGATTTGTTTATCGTTATCGATATACCTACCTACGAAATTATACATACTAGAGTAATATTATTGATTATTATTTATTTTATTCAAATCGAATTATATTTTTTGAACGTATATAACGAGAAAATATACACGTGTAATTACTTTAAAACACTGAAATACATCTTTATTTTGTATGCTGTATAATTTGAAAAAAAATATAGACTCGTTTTTATTATTTTTTTACGGTTAAATATGTGCGTATATACTATATAGTATATTTTTGAATTATAAGATGTTTAAACGCAAGATTGTGTTTATTCGCTTAAGGTTTGCGTGTTTCTGGAATCTTTTCATCTGTCTAATTTATTAATACATATGCTCTAAGTTTCTTTGAACAAGACGACGTACGTTATCATAACAATGTCGCGCGGTATGCCGCAGATGAGAAATACTCGACGAGAATCGAATACGTATATTAGTATGACAATACAACGTATACATATGACACATATTTTTGTATTATATTCCTATACTGTCATACTATTATAATAATAATAATATTATATTATTATGTTTTATGGTTTCGTTTCTCGAAAATGTTAACAACGTAAAGGTACAACGGCAAAGAAATGAAATATAAGTAATTCAGCGCAGCATCTCGGGTCCATTCCGACGGGCGTGCGATGTATCATAATAATATAATAATTGTATTATATATATAGTGACACGTTGGAGACTTATATATATATATATATATATCACTTTCACGGGTATACAATGCGCGTCCTGGAAAATTCTTTCTCGGTCGATATATATATTATATTATATATTATCATATTATTATACTTTTTTGTCGAACACACATACCCGCACACACTGCAACGACCCGTATCGGTGACTCGCATTCGATGTTTACGTCTTGTTATACTCGCTGTTGCAATAAAGCGATATGGAGCACAATACCCCACACAACTGTTATTATATTGTCGTCGTACATTATATTATTATATAAGTCTTTCGCTGGTCGAGATATGTGAACACACACATGCATGCACACACCCACACACACGTGCGGTGTCGGATCGTTTAGCCGAACAAAGGTTTTTTTTGTCGTCGTCGTTGTTGGAGCTCGCGATCGATCAAACGGCCATCCTAACCGTATAACAGTGTGCGCATTATAAGGACTCGGCGCGTATGTATACATATATACGTATATATGCACTCACATAATACACGGTGACTTCTTGACAAGTAGCGAACGTGACTCCTCGCGCGCGAGTTCGCAAATCGAACATTATATACCTATACCTACGTACATGGACGTCCGACCGCGAGAGCCTTCCCGCTGGTTCTCGTCCTCGTCGTCGTCTCTCTATTCTGTCGTTTCTGTCGTGCAGCGTGCGTTATATTATATATCATTATATTGTTGCTGCGAGCCAGTGTGCACTGTGCATGCGTGCCATCTTTATTATATTATTATAGATTGTATTAATATATTGTTGTATATTATTATATTATTGCACACACACACGTGCGCACTTCTTCTTCTCGTTCTCGTTCTTCTTCTTCTGATACGTGTACGGGATATGATGCTTCCCGGGCACACTGAAGCTACGCAGCAGCTGTTCTCTGCGGACCGGATACCAAAGATTAGCGCGGTGATCTATGGACCGCCCCGTAGCGGACTTTAGACTCGGACCGCGTCCCTTTGTCCGTGACTCCGGGAAATCAACCCACCCGGGAGTCCGGCCCGGAGCACAAGACGATGGCGTCGCGTACCCACGTCATTGTGTTTTACGCGACTCGGATGTGACCTCCGCGCGCATGCCATCGCTATTATATTATTATTGTCTGTATATCATGTGGAAGCAGAAGTACACGTGAATGCAGTTATAAATATATATGTGTATACATTGTATATTATATCGGCCTGCGGCGAGGACGGAAGTTGTCGGAATTAGAGAGTTGTATGTTCCCGGGTCGACGCCGACCGTTCGTTATTGATTTATATCTTATACGATGCGAAACTAATGTTTTTAGGTATATAGAAAATACGAGTACCTACTCGGAATTTATCTTTTATATAATAAATATATATAATATACTGCTGTGACGATGGACAGAATCGAACAAAAAATGTATGTCTGCATTGTATTGTATCCATGTCTTTTTTTCTTCAATTATACATTGTATAATATATGATACTCAAGACGGCAGCTTAGTTTATGTCATATGGAAACCTCGTGTCTATTGAGGTCTATTTTGTACGTAAATAATAATATGCACTAAATAAACAGTGTCAATGTACAACATATGTTGTCTGAATGTGTTGTCCACTTTAGAGTGAATTGCCTATTATCAAATTTAAATATAAAACTATTAATCAAATGCATTTGATGGACGCAATAAACTATATTCTTCAAAATTTTTTTTAACAAATTAAACAACATATTTAAAATGTTTGAATAAACAATGAGTATTTATAAATGTAAACTTTAATATTTCAGTATTTTATTATTATATGGTATATAATATATATATAGTATATATTATAATGAATTCTTTTTTTCATAAATTATTATAGGTACACTTTCATTTAAATATGAAATTATATTGCTTTATTATTTTAGTACTGTCGAGCATTCGTTTTTGTAAAATTAACCACTATGATAAATTTTATAATATAGTCGTGATACTAGTAATGAAACTTGTAAGTATAATAAAATCATTTTTAAATACAAAACTGCAATGTATGATAATTATTTAAATAAATAAAAAAAAAATTTGGTCGCATATTAAACTGGATTTAACTAGGTATTGTACATTACTTGTATATTACTTCTATATTATTTGTCTATTAAATAAAAACATTTCTGGAGTATATAATATACTTGTACACCGTGGCTCGTAAGTCGTAGGTACATCAATTATTGTTTATGTACAAATAATAAGCGACTGAAACACTATATATCTAAATTTCTGATGGAATTGATGAGTCTTCTAAAAAAACTACTGTACATGCTAATATATATGTTATGTAGTATCACGCACCACTGTACACATAAATACAAATATTAATTATTAAGTCACGACAAACGTGATACATAAAATGAACCGTATCTATAAGAAATTATTATGTGAAATTTCATAATTAATTTTTAGAAATTTAAAAATTTAAAAACTATAATTAAAAAGTGAATGAAATCAGAACATTTAAATTTTCTAGATAGTCTAAAATTATTTTGAATTTTCTAAATCTAAGAATTCAACAGTATACAATGAAATAAAATATAATTTAATATTTAAAAAAACCACTGGAAACTTTTTACTTTTAATCTTTATAATGCACCAAAGATATTCACTTTGTCATCGGAAATCACTCCAGAAGTTATGAATTGAAACATTATTTTGACAAGTTAGTGTAGGTACATAGACACAAAAAACACGCATTATTGTAAAATCAATACATTCATCACTTCATTCAGAATCTAAAACATTTACAAAAACTATAAAAACTTTAACACAAATGAGTGTTTAGTGTTTACCTTTAAAAGTATCACACAAATTTGTATGTATCCAATTACTGCATTAACATTGTATGACAGAACAATTTTCATTTATGAATATCGATTATTGGGGTTGTATCGAACCTGTGTTTTGATCTTCGAGCCACAAACCTGTAAAATAACGTTCATCGTTATAATATTTACCATGTTATCCAAGTCGAATAATACGCGTCGTGTATTCGTATACAATAATATAATGGTGCAGATGTCTGAAAATAGTGGACACGCCTGTAATGTTGTGTTTTCAATAACGTACTCATTATTGTTTTTATTTTGTTACAAAACATAATATTTTTCAAAGTGATAGGTAGTATTTTTAATGTATAACAACAACTTTAAATGCGATTCAACGATATAATATTACTATATATAGCTCAAATGACTGTGGGCAATGGTGTGCCGAAAAAGTCTTTTTGAGGCAGATGTCTCAAAATGGGTATGGGTGGATGAAAAATATAAAAATATAAAATAAAGTATGAGAATCAATTTCATTTTTAGCTATATAAAAAAAAAATACAAATATAATGACATAAAAACCCATATTTAGGTGTCGATCCTTATTTTTTCTCAAGTTTGAAAATTGTTCAGCCCAGCATACCACTGAATGTATAGGTTTATAGTATAATATTATAATCACATTGCAGGTGTTATCGATATATTATATTATAGGTATTAGTTTTGTTTCTATCGCCAAAATACAACTCTATAACAGCGTAGCGCGGCATATTATGTACATACAATGTAAAAAAAGTAGGATAATGATTAGTTTTTAGTTTTTACACACCAACCTAAATAGAATAATACGAGTAATCTAATTAAAATATAATTTAAATATTTTAGTACAGTTTTAAAAAAAATGGATATGCGGAAATATTAATTTTTAGTAAATAGGACTTCATTATATTTTAAAAGAAATAATTTACAAATAAATCCAAAAAACTTGAAAATAATAATTTACATCTGATTTGTATTTTCATAAAATTCTGTATGAGGTGTATTATTAATTTTTTTTTATAATATAAAATACTCCTTTCAATCGCCTGTATTTACACGCATTGTTCGCCAACAATAATTCAATCATTTCGAATCACACATACCAATTATTCGTATTTTATAATTTAAGTTCTAATAATCTTTTATGGTATTATAATTCTTTATTATTAATACTGAAATACTACTGCACAAAATATTTAAATAAGTACCACGAACACAAAACGAGTTTTCGTGTGTTTGAGTTGACATTTTTTTCATAGCGAAGTTTGATTAAAAAAAAAAAAATCAAAATACTACATTATAATAATGTAATATTCTGTCATTCAATAAAACAAATAAATAATAACGCTATATAAATATAATAACATTACTAACCAGTAACAAAACACAACGTCGCCGTTTTTCCCCTTCGTAATATTTACAATACAATTTATTATGAATTAATTAAAAATCTAACATTAGCACTTTTTCTGTTCGTTTTTGCGCTAAAAATAATACAAGTGTTACGTGTAATGATAGTACGATGAACTACCTCGTGTGTAAAAACTAAAAACTACTCGTATAACGAATCGGTTGTATTAATGTTTAAATTGCACATAAATTAAACAGTCATTTTAGCTGTGAAAAAAATATAATGTAATAATAAAATGTATATTCTCTTATTTATATAGTAATATATACAATTCTTTATCGAATTAACAAAACGATAATATATATAAAATCATAATATTATTATAATAATAATTATAAGCGCTGCGCTCGCAAAAAGTTGGATGAATTGAATATTTTTTTCAAATGATTTAAAAAAACAACCACACACACGTACACATACGTATACAGTTTTTGAATTATTATTATTTAGTTTTAAGATAACAACGTCCAACAGGACGTCCAACAGGGATAGAGGTTTTGTTGGCACTCTCTGATGACACCGTTTTAAAATATGCAAAATATTATTCTTTTTCTTATTATATTATTATTATCTTATACAAATATTTTTTGTTTAACTTCTAAAACAGCAGTTAGTATAAAATATTTAAAATGAAATTATTGCATTTTTTCATAAAAAACTATAGTTTGCATAAAAGATATAATATTATGTCAAATCCAAGATAAAATTTTTGTTTTTAATTTTTACGACGAGTAATTTTGACTTATTTTACGCATTCATTTTAAATGAAAACGATTCTTCAGCCCTAGGTTTTCAATTGTAGCATAATATATATAGGTAGTAAATATAGCATATACAGGCATTTGTATAGTGCGAGAAATAGATAACGTGTGATGTGTTATTCGTATGTTATGTATTATTATTTATTTATTTATATTCATATTGTACAAGGTATTAGAACTTAAAAGAATACAATTTAAGTTTTAACAAATTAAGGTAATTCCATTTCATTTTTTATTTTCATATTAAAATTCTAAAAATACAAATAGTAACAACTTTTTTATATGCATTTGAAGTTTTTCATAAACATTTACAAGCTACAAACATTTTATAATAAAAAATGTATATAATCTTCAATTTCAATACCTATAATTTTTGGTCATTTTATACGATTTTACCTATATAAAATCAATTCATACTATAACTAAAAGTTACAGTTATTTTAGTATTTGAAGTTCAAATTATTCAAAACCGAACAGTTCAGATTTTCTGAATCGTTTTTCGTATTTGATGACATATTATTAACTTCAAATAAATCATCTATTATAGTGGTTATTAGGTTAAGTTATGTCAATATTTAATAATAATATAATAATTATTATTGCATACTAATTGCGTCCCAAAGATATCTAGGAAAATAATATTTAATTCAAATTGCGGCCCAATTAATTTTTGCCCACATCCTAGCCGTTCCCGTTCGATAGTAACGACTAACGACAGTAAGAACTAAGAAGTCATAACATAGATTTAAAAGTTTAAAACATTATATCAAGATAAATTCTTATCTTAGCTGATAACTTGTTGACTGTTTATAATTACAGCATGAGTAGATAATATATATAAAATAGGTACCAAAAACACAAAGTCGTCTTTTATTTACCGATGAGAATGTGTCATCGCTTACGGATTTCAATTTTAATTTTGTTCGTGTATTACATTTTTTTCTAATGGCTAATAAAATGAAAATTATACATAAAAAAAAAGTTAAGAATATATAATTTTATATTTCAAAAATATTTAATTAATGAAATTTGGGCCGCCATTAGAAAGAAATTTTTACCGCGGGACTCAACTAGTTGCCATCCTCCACTCGACACCTAATGTAGGTACAGCAGAACGGTGTATAGTTATGTAATTATGTCTACATTTTTGTTGAAATTAAAAAAAAATTATATTCGTAATGATTTAAAACATTTAACTCTTGCTTCAAATATAATTGTCTACACTTAGTGAAAGTTTCAAATTTTAATCTATTTATATATTTTTTTATTTTAAATTTTCCAATTCTTTTAGGTTTTTCTTAAACAATTGATAGATGAACGATTCTAAGCTCACATAAAAATTTAATATATTAAGCTGTTTATATACTATAAAAAATTATGTTTTAAAATTTAGACAGTATATAGAAAAATTTTTAGCTATAAGTTATAACCGTATAAGTTCAAATATGAAAATTTTGAAATTTTGAAAACTATAAAGGCTAGACAATTTAATATAAGGTGCCTCATAGATATATTTTTACAACAACCCAAGAGTATAAAAATAATCATGCTTAATTTATTTTTATACAAAATTTCAAGTGACAATTTCGATAAAATTGAATATTATTAAAAAAAAGAAATGATTTGTCTCTATGACCTATGTCTAATTAAAAAAATATATCGTCGAGACTTGAAGAAACTTTTCACCAATACCTACGTATTATTTTGTATTTATTATTATTTATTTTAGATACTATAAAAGTATACACATTCTCAATGAAATTTTAAAAATATTTAGATTTTAAACTATATCTACGAGTATACAATGATATTATAAAAACGTTATACATGTAGATATACAAGCATTATAGTTTTTTTGTATAAATCGTGAATGCACCCATTTATTAAGTGCACTTAATGAACGGTTGTTTGATAATAATCAATTAAATAGCACTTTCCATTTCGTGATAATACGCTTTATTAGCGATATTGTTTATCTCTTATTTATCTTACACGATAATGATTGGATGTTGAAAAAAAAATAGTATGATATGGACATTTGTTATCGTGTTGGTCTGAACCATATCATTAGGTATATATTATTCATAAATTGCTATTCTTACTCAACGATATCGTTGATAGTCATAACGATATACTTTAAACATACTATTTATCGATAAGTCCACAAAGCATAATAAAACATATACCAATATTTATCAATATTTATCAGATGATCAACACATTTTAATTGTTTTTTAGATTCTGAACGAAGTGATGAATGTATTGATTTTACAATGATGTGTGTTTTTTTTTTTTTTTTTTTTTTTTTTTTTTTTTTTTTTTTTGTGTCTGTGTACAGCATAACTAGTCGAAATAATGCTCCAATTTCAAAGAATGGGGGTGGTTTCCGATGTAAAAGTGAATATCCTTGGTGCATTATAGAGGTAAAAAGTTAACATTTTCCAACAGTTTTCAAAAAAATCGAGAAAAACAAAAAAAAATGACGGAAAAACGGCAATTTTTACGCAAAACCAGTTTTCGACCAAATCGATTTTTTTTTATGGTTGTAATTCAAAAACTAATTACTGAAAATACTTGAAATTTTCACCAAATGTTAATGTCAGTGGTATCCGTATATAGTTAAATTTTCAAAAAATTTTGACTTTTTTTGAGTTATTTATAGACCACTGAAATTTTCTATTTTTTTGAGAAATTTTTTTTAAAGTGTCGATAAAAAATTTTTGGATGACCAAAAAGTTTTGAAAATTTAATACAAGGTTCCTTATGAGTTGTTTTTAATGTAGCTAAAAAAAATTAAAAATCGTTAGTCACAATTTTTTTTTATAAGCGTTTTTAGTTCAAATTTTTACGAAATCTGTCGAAAACGCGAAAATTTGCAAGTAATTTTGAAGTTGAAAAATCATAAAATTTTTTTCTTTTATAACTAAGTTTTGAAAATTTGGTACAAGGTTCTCCATACATTTTTCTTCAAATATCTGTAAAAAAAATTCTACCGGATTCAGACAAAAAATTTTTATGAGTGTTTGAAATTTAAATTTTTACAAAAACCGCGTTAAATAACAGTTTAGCCTCAAACGATTTTTGATATTTGTTATTATTCAAAAAGTATAAGTCGTAGATACTTGAAAATTTTACCAGTTATTTAGATTCGCGTTTTCTTTACGTGATTTAAATTTCAAAATATTTTGACTTTTTTTGAGCTATTTATAGACAACTGAAATTTTCAATTTTTCTGAAAAAATATTTTTGAAGTGTCGATAAAATTTTTTTGGCCCTATCAAAATACTTGAAAATTTAATACAAAGTTCCTCATATGTTATTCTTATAGTGATTAAAAAATTATAAGAATACATAGGCACAATTTTTTTTATTAGCATTTGAAGTTCAAATTTTGACGAAAATTCGTCAAAATTATGAATATTTGCGAAATATTTGAAGTTGAAAAATCATAAAATTTTTTGTGTTTATAACTAAGGATTAAAAATACAACACTAAGTTTTCCATAAGTTTACCTTCAAGTATCTATAGAGAAAACTCGAAGCATCATTATAGGAAAAATTTTAAGTGCGTTTGAATTTTAAATTTTAACGAAATAGCGTAACGATAACGATTTATCCTCAAATGATTTTAAATATTTGTTATTATTCAAAAAGTATAAGTCGTAGATACTTGAAAACTTTACCAGTTATTAAGATTCGCGTTTTCTTTACGTGATTTAATTTTCAAAATATTTTTTAATATAAGCTGGTTTTTTTAAACCACCTTTTTTACCAACCACTTGAAATTATATCCTAGGCTGACAAATCATCTTCGTTCAGAATCGTTTTTCGTATACAATGATAACTATCATTGGATTCAAATTTAACACTCCTATAATATATAATAATGATCCATACGGCACCTAATGTACAGCAGAGCGGTACTCACTTGCCCACTTTTTTTTTTTAGATTTTTTTTAGTTTTGACTTTTGACTTAATTGATTGCATTAAACTTTTTTATGTATTTTTGTAGAAGACCTGTATAATCTAACTTACTTCAATTTTTGACTACACTTTATGAGGCATATACCTATATATTTTTACATTTAATTAGTACCGAATAGGAAACATGGTTTTCTATAGGTAAGACATAATATTATATCGCTAACAGTAGGACGCATTAATTACATTTTTCTGAATGCTTTATTGTTGTCAATAAAAATAGAAATATTCAAATTCTATTGATTTTAAAATATTGAAAAAAAAAATATAAAACGCAGAATTAAAAATTAAAAATATTCTTATAATAAATTCATACATATTAATATATTATAACGTAAGACACATAAGAAATGTTATCACAAAATTAATTTTCATAATTGCTTACAAATTACAATATAATATATCAATTATTTTTTTTGTTTATTTGTCTGATGTTAGACATTTGGTGACAGTTTTCATCAAGGTTAGTCTAAAAATATGTTTGGATTAACAACTAAATACATAGATGGATGGATTATATTCCTTTTTGAGCAAATATTCTTTTAACAATATAATATAAAAATAACAAAAAAAGTTTAAAAAAATATAATATTTTAGTCTAATCAAAACTTTTTCAAGTTTTGATATTTATGTAATTAATATAATAAATTGAGCGAAACATTAAAAATATTAATACATCAATAATATCTAATATAATAGCGAATGAAATATAAAAATATAAACTTAATTCGATATAATCACAGTTTCAATATATTATTTTATTAATCTAATTTGATAATATTCTAAATTCTAATTTCTTCTAATCGACGTCACAAGACATACAAATTAGGTATAAAAATATGTTTAGGATGAGTATCTGTAATCGGCAGTCACCAATAACTGGCTGACATTAACTTAAAACTAATAAAATATATTATGTGTATTGTGTAGTGTATAATAGTCTAAAGACTCTAAAGTGCAGGTGTATATACATTAATATCGATCCGGACTATCCTGCGGTGTGGTACAGTGTCTTTTGTCGGACGAAAAATGTTTTTCTTAAAGTCTAATGTGTGATGTGAATATATTGGTGCATACATATAACGAGTGCGATAGTGCGAATATATAGTGAACATTAAATATTATATTTAATGTATTATAGTGCTATTTATGTGTTTGAGTGCGTTTAAAAGTGCGTACAAGCGTGCGTGTCGGTGCAATTGTGCGGATGAAAACCAGTGCGAAAACAGTGCGTAAAATTGTGCATATATATAAATAAAACGTGATGGTGCGCGTGTTAAATAAAATAAATAATATAAAATAAAATATATAACAATATCAAAAAACAACGAAAGACATGAGGTATACGCACGCACACATAATATTATGACGGTTACAATGACGTATAATATTAATTATGTAGTGTGTGCTAGGTAAACTATTTACGATTTCTCCTCCCCCACATCCACCCCACATCCGACTACGAAGAATCAAGTGTGTGGTCGTCGCGGGTCGTTAACGTACAAGTGTTGCAATTTTTCGACCGCATCCGCCGTCGGATTGGTGTAAGCTGACGCCGGTGCGGGTCTCTCGTTCTCCCCATTCTCCAGCATCTCGTTGACCGCGTTCTGGGCGCGTTCTTTGACGTCTGCACGACGGTCGTGCCCAGCCGTAAACAGATTCTCCAGGCTCTTCCAATGCTTGTTTAGGTTCACCCTAGCCGACCTGGTGATCAGTCGCAGACAGTTTGCGTTGTTGTCTCGATACGGTTTCAACGCCTGTAATAACGATAAAAATCGGTCTTAGTAAAGAAATAATAAATACAAAAAACGGCATTTATGACGCGCTTGCGGGCGACCCTATAACCGTGTATTGAAAAGTCGAAATTTATCGGCCGAGGGTGGTCATAGCTCTATATATTCTATAAATTCTACAGTCAAACAATAATTGAGGTAAATTAAATGAGGTACTCACTTGTTTTAAGTTGTTGAGACGGTTAACGTAGGAATTGTTGTTGACGTTGCTGTGGCTGTTCGGGATCAGACCCATTTTCGGATGCGGACGGCTCAATGTTCGGCACATGACTGCGCTGGCGACGGTTCGAACGGCTGATTGAGGTCTGTATGCTATGTAATATTATGATGTTGTATATATATATATAGGTACACGTATGTGTCTACACAATAACGTGGGAGCGCGGAGACCCGTTCTTCCAGGTGCGTCGTTTCTCGGAGAGCGCGACCAAAACTCACAAGGTAGCCGTCGTCGTCGTCGGGTCCCGGATTGGAATGCGGTCCTGATCTCGTCTGCAGCCACCTTATATATACTTACTATATAAGCCAGCCGCCTCCTCGTCTTCGTATGCGAAGAATACAGCGTACCATGTGTATGTGCGCGCACGCGCATGTGTGTGTGCGTGCACACGTCCCATTGTCGTTCACCGTATGGCATATACGCGAGTTACTAACGGCTATGTAAGTTTAGGGACCGCCCCGAAAAAATATGTTTGAAAATCTTATTATGCATAATATAGTTACTATATTATTATGTTTCGTTTTCATTATAATTTACCGATATATTCTATTTAATAGTATAATGTGTATACAACGCTCGACTAATATGAAATAATATGTACAGTTCGTCAATAATAACGGACAACATTCTGTGAGCAGATCTGACTCTCCACTGTACGTACCTACCACAAAAATGTTATCACTTTATCAGCTATTAAAAACCAGAAAACTTTTCATAATGATTATTAATAATAACAAAAAAAAAATACAAAACAATATAGTTCCGCGTGATTGTTCTAAAAGAAAGTTTAGGTACGCTTTTAATGCTGCGAATAAACTTTTTTGAAATATATATTGCGGTATTACACACTAATATTTTTTGTTAATAAAATATTGACATACAATATAAACGGAAAACGTATTCTTGATATCATTCTAATAGAGCCATAAGTCGTCCATCAGTTATCAGCCTGAAGTTTGTGAAGGGATACGCTAAATTGATTGGCACAATATGTTTAAGTAATCGGTCCCCTGCCACCTCTCCATTGCAAAATAAAAAATCAATTATTGAATACGTACCTCATCGTTCTCGCAGGTACATTTTATCGTGCTCGATCACAAAGACGTCACGCGCAATCCAACCTCAACTCTCTCGAGTAAACTATATTTTGCTCGTCATGTACATAATTGTTAATGCAATAAATAATCATATTTATCGGTTTTCATTCCTGCGTAATATACTCGTAATATTATTGTTGTTTTGATATCTTTGTCCAACGGTCGTATTTCTCTCAACACGTATACATGCTCTGCGCCGCGTCATCGTCCGTCCGGAGATGCGTTTAATCGACGAGCATTACGAATTATGATTAATAATTATACCTACTTTAAAATATTATGTTAGTATTGTACGCGTTCAGGGTTATTTTTTGCAGCTTATGTACGCACATGTAACACAGAAATATAAAAATTATGCAGTAAATATTTTCTTCAATGTTATAATATACGCACTCTCGTGTATTGTTGTTTTTGTTGTTGTTGTCGTCGTTTTCATTTTATTGTGATTTTGGCGGGACAGCGAACGTCATGCAAGCCATTACGGGTTTGGATTTATACGCAGTCACAAATTATTTTCTTAAAAATATCTGTTTAAACACCAAAATGCCCGATTAAGTTACAAAAATGTTTATTAATTTATTTATTAGCATATATAATTTCCGAAACAAAAAATTGGTGTTTAATATAGGGTAGAGGTAACTCAATAATATCATTAAAAGATCAAATATATGACCTTAAAATTGTATAATGTACTCTAAAAACTGTAAAATGTTGAATTATATTCACGTGTTATTTCCATGAAACATATTTTGTGCTTCGTATTCGTAAATATACGGCTGACCAGTAAAAATATGCAAATGAATACAAATCCATATAATCATGACATAATACGTATTATTATAATAAAAAACGACTGAGTGTAGGTCACTGTATGCTGTATTATATTATATTGTATCCATATTTCGACGCATACATATTAGTACATTTCTATGTATAAGTAGTGTAATTTATATATATATAATATATACTTTATTGATACTTTCAAAGTTTCAAATTGTACATAAAAAAACTATCAACTCATTTTTTCGGGTAAGTGGCCAGCCCTATACAAAACCGAATTGAACGTGGGTGATTATCTGTTCGTGAAAAAAAAAAAACAAAAATGTAACCAAATGTACTCGTGAATCGACTCACATTACTAAGGACGCCACATCAGCATAATATTATATTATCATAGTGAAATTACATTCAGAAAAATCAATTTTATGTTGCTTGCTTTTTAAATATTATAAATGAATTGATTTATCTACCTGTTGTCAAAACAATTGAAAGTATAGGACATATTATCTGATAATGCATTTCTGATTTTATTATAGCCTATTGCTGGTTCAATATTCACGTGACTGTTTTATCTACTTTGAGTGTAACTTAAATATCATATACATATGCATATTGCATACATTTACGTAATATCACAAACACATAAATTTACTTTACATAATAGACGAAAAATGTCGTCTATAAAAACATTCACTCAGATCAGAAAATTTCTGTATTAAAGCTGCTGTATACAACAATAATAATATTATAATTTATAATAAAATCACAATATCTAACCTAAACGGCTTATTACGGTTCTTTGTGATACTTTGTAATTATATTATTATTTTAAAATTTAAAAAGAATCGTAATTTATATAATTATTTATACTGAAAAGCTCGTTCCATTTTTCAGACTCTTGAAAGTTGCAACGATAAAAATATATTATGATTGCAATACTACAAGACGTATAGTAGTGCAACTTCAACGCTCTCAAATACGACGAAATAACGCTTATCATAGAAAGTTCAATCTCTTTGCAGCTTTATACAGATATATGATGGACAAGACATCGAAACAATAGTTTAATTCAAATGGAAATTAATACTCATCCTCCACCCACACTGAACAAGTAAGTTCTTATATTACTTATAAAGTCATAAACATTATTTGTATAATGCATATCATATACCTATATAATATTATGAGTTCGATGACCATCCGAAACCGACAATGTAACCATCGACTTAACTATTTAGGTCTTCACAATAATTATTATGCATTTATAGCTGTTTATATGCGTCCGCATCAGACCGCATATAATATGTTAGTATTTGTTTTTGTCAGAGCACGATCACTAAAGTGTAGGCAGTAGGTCAAGTTAAATCTCACTATAATATTATAATCATATACTCGATAATGTCCGAAAAAAAATAATAATATTATTTTATTTTATCATTATAAATATTTTTATGGCATAATATAATATAATAAAAGATTCCGTAGAAATAATGTAAGTATAATCTTAAGTTAAGATTCTTAACATAACAGATCTAACATGATTTTTAAGTAATATAAAATTATAAATGAAAAAACAAATCATACTCGTATATAAGCTATATTAAAATGCTTTTATTTGTTAAGTTTCATAATATATTTTTTTTTTTTTTTTGAAAATTATAATTACCAATAAATTGTACACTAAACACTATATGCAACACTTAAATTTCTTGGTTGTTTTGTTTTCGACATCATATCATTAATTGTGCTTTTTTATATTTTTGAAATTGTTAGGTAAATTTTGATTTTGATTAAAAAAATTTAATCGCTCTTAAAATAAACTGCACGGCTCATGCCGAAAACCCGACACGTGCAATTATGTATATATATATAAAGTTATAAGTTGTAATTGATTAATTTCCATACCAATGTCTCCTAACAATGAATACGACTTGGCTAATTCGATAATATTGTACACACATGACAGATGAACTTAAACGAACTCTGAAATTCATCGCTATTATTAAAATGCAGTTTATAATATAATACATATAATATCATTTATCAGCATTACGCAATTATACAAAACAAATCAACTATTAATAACCACGCAATTATAATTATTTTGCTGAATCGACAGAGTCCTTGAATAATTTATACGCGTGTCGGGCACGAGTCGCGTAGGTAGGCACACTCATTACTCATTACAATATAATATTATTGTATTGATACAAGGACGGCGGTCGTGCGCCACAGCGTGTGAACAAAAAAAAATAATAATAATCTATATTATTAAGTATTAACTATATAATGTCGCTAGCTGCAGCTTTCTCGCACCATTGATAATAATGTATACATTATGATATCATATTATGATAATATTATCGATATAATTCTACTTATATCTTGTCCACGCGGTTCGTTTATAAAAGTCTCGCATAGATTATTTAAAACGCGGACGTCCACATAATATAATATATTAATATATTATAATGGAACACTGCTCGCACATAGTATAATAATAATAATAATATAATATTATGTCACAACTTACAGTTCATCGGTCGCGCGTGTATAACACAATATCGTGTTAAGTTATAAGCGCATAACATTATTTCGTGCGCACATATTGAAATAATTCGTATAATTTATATACGTCGCCTATCGCCGTAATGCGTATGCCTATATAATATATTCAGTGTACGCGTAATATTATGCACATTATTTGATACCTAAATTTACTTATAGTGTGTGTTATATATGCGATAATAATATTACAATAATTGCAGCACGGTGCATATATATTGCTATATTACTCAATTACTCTGTGACTCGTTCGTCCGAACAGTAATCGCAGCATCGTTAAACGTTCGACAAATCCATATGATTTACTTGATGTCCAGATCGTGCGATCGCGTAGGTATACTACGTTATGCTTTAAAAACGAATAATAAGGAAATATCGCATTAGGTATTACAATGCAGGACGATTCTTTTAAAAACAGTAAACATTCGTTATTAGTACTTATTATAACGAAGATCGTAAAATGTAAATGTTTTCAAAAAAATATATTTTTTTTCTACATAATAATATGTTTTGTATTATGTCATTACAATAAAATATTTTGAAAAAAAATATACATTGCGCATAATAAGTTAATAACTTTATTGGAAAATCGCATGCATTTATGTTGTCGTATTCCTAAACAGAGTATATTTCCGAGAATTTTAAACTAGTATACAGTTGATTAGTTTAATAAGTTTAGATTAGCATAGTGGAGTGCTGAGAGGGTGGCTGAGGAATAAGGTATTCAAGTTAATAGACGTTAGTTCATTACTCTATTCTTATAAATATTCTAAACTTTATATAGATTAATATAAGACATCGAAAATCGAAATTCTTCAAAAAATAAGAAAGATTGAAAATGATTTCAAATTATGTAGAAAAAATATTTTCTTTAAAGACGTCAAAACGTTTGAATAAAATGTTTTGCGTTTAAAAGATCACTTTGTAAGTACAGTCTACGAATTTTTAGGGATGGCGATCATCGATAAAAACATTCACCCTGTATATATAATATATATATATATTATTTATATGAATATGTTGTTGTTGCACAGATCGTTGATGTATATACTATGTTGGTATGTTAATTTATTTTCGTTTACCTATCAATGTATTGTAATGTATTAAGCTTTGAAAAAAATCATGCCCGGTGCATCGTTCAAAAGGCGACCGGATATTTGTGACGTTGCACTTTTTCACGCATAACGTGTATTTCTATACGATATGAAAATATACAATGCGATTCGTGAATCGCAATATTTCCGGTTTTTGGTGTTCCTTTCAATATATTGATTACTGTCAAGTCTAAACAACTTTGAGTTCCATTATTTTTAAAATATACGTGTAATATCATATATATTACTACATTAGTAAATTTTGAAGCATGCTCGTAGATTTATGCATTAATTAACGTTGTTCAATTATTAAAGTTTATTGAAAAAAATTCTTCACATTATGTTTACTAATCAATTATATGTTCTCATCTGAAATTTAAAGTCGACTCTCAAAACTTTTTCTAAAATATTGTGAAAAATATAAAATTTACAAATAATTTTAGATGTATCTACATATAAATAAACTTTACATTTTTCGCTATTTCAAATATTTATATAGGAATGATAATAAAATGGTTGTAACATATAATGAAATTCATACATTTTGAATAACCCTGTGTAGTTATAACGGCATAATAAATTATTAACGAACGCCTACAATTAATTATTATCGATCAACTATATGTCAATATATTGATCCGCTATATATAACTATATAATTTAATTTGGTCTCGTGGATGCTGACGACGTGGGACGCATTCGATTACGAAACAAACTAACGAAATTCATAGTAGCCTAGGAATTGTATACGCAGCTGATATCGACGAGTAATGACTATTGAGTATTAATTAAAGTCAAATAAAGTACGATTTTTTGTACTGGTTGACAATCTCGTAGGTATTATAAAAGAAATACCATCAATATTATATTTTAATGTATCGTATTTTAGTCGTCACACTGCAAACATACATGGATTTAACATAATTTGCATTTCAAAGGACAGTAATAATATCTAATAGGCAATAAAATAAAATATGTATTATAATTCCAAATCGATGACATATTGGACACTCCCTGTTCTGTTACAAGACGACTGTTTCCCAAGAGTGAATATAATATTATATACGCGTATACGTTTAATAATAATGTATATATATATATTTATGTGTGTGTATTATAGTCGCATGAAACGTCATTACACCCCATCACATTATTTCATCAAAATTTGGTTTCTTCTTATCGAGCGTGTATATTATACGTAGGTTCGATAACAAACGGTTTCTCTTTTTTTTATTTTTTTTTTTACGAGGATCGAATATGGACTCTTAACTGTATGGGTAGGTTATGTATTATATATAGACATTGCATATTATATTATATTGCAGTAGGTGGGTAACGTACTTACGCGTACGCATACATTGTACACTTTTAATTTTTTTTTTAGTGTCCTTTTGTGTGCGCGGTCTGCTACAAGGACGATGGCGTGGTTTTAGGTCATGTGGGATCTCATCGTTCTCAGCGTTAAAAGTAATAACCGTTCAGTGAGCGTTTATCGGCGGGGGTGGCGTGTAGGAAAAAAATCGGAAAAAAAATAATAATAAATAATAATAATAATAACAATAATAAAAATCCGTACACCTTAACGGTCGCATCGTACGCACACACACACACACATACGGTGCATTTGTATATTTAGGAGCCATCGTTTGTATGTGCAGCGGTGGTTTCGCGGACGCTATATATCGGTATGGGGCGCGGGGGTGCGAGCTCGTATATAGGAAAAACGGTGTACGGGCAGGTGATGTTATGGACCACATCTGGACGATGACGGTGAAACGACGTCGTCAATACACCGTGGGAATGACGATCGTTCACCAGTTCCCACGCACCTCCGAATATAAAATAGAAAAAAAAATAATACTGGCCAAACATCACCTGTCGCGTCTTATACACTTTTAACCACTCGAATCGGTAGTACACTGCAGCGATGGCATATTATACACATAATAATAATATATATAAGTTGCACGTGTGTGTGTGTATATATATATACTAGTCGACGCGCTTCGCAGAGGAGGGGTGAGTGGGTGGGGGTTATTCGAGTTCTAGACGTTGTTGGCTCGACGAAGATCGGGAGGCGGGGGGTTAAGCCGTTCTCCTGCACAATCTCGCCTTTCGTTTTCCAACCCCATGATTATTGTAAACAACCCGTCGTAACCCCACACGTGCATATATACAAAGGTACCTACCTCTACCTAAATATACATATATATTATATATACCTACCTACCTGTATACGTATATAATATACAATACGGGTTATATATATATAATATTGTGTGCTATATATATAATATTTATTACGAACGACACGTATCTTACGATACATAACGCACATAATATTGTATAATAAATATATATAGCTAGGACGCACCTGCCATATGGCACGACGACGACCCGAGTGAAAACCCGAGTAGTAAAAGCGTTTTTACCTCCGCAGTCGAATAATAATGGTATTAATAATTATTATCATTGTGGCGTTTTGTATAGTGTGCGCGCACACAACAACTCTTTTATATTTTTCGATTTTCCTTTTTCCTTTCTCGCTGGTAGACGGGCCCCAATAACGCGCGCTATAGTCGTTATACATAACGTACCTACACATTATATCGACGAGACGGTATGCGTATATTATAATATTTTTACCGCTGTGTATTATACACTATATACAGTGTTCGGTCGCGCACCCGTTGTTATTGCGGTCCTGACCACCTCGGCGAGGTCCGGAGAAACACTCGCTTGATGTATATAATATTATAATAACACAATCGTAACACAACACAATGTGTGTACATGAACACGATATAAGGACGCATGCACTTTATTATGCGCGTACTTACAAAACACAATATATACACCTGACTAACCGTTTACGGAATGTGCCGCGAATTCTACCAATCCGTCAATGCATATTATTATAAACATATTACATATAAGCAGGTATGGAAGGTACTCACCCCACTGGTGTGCGTACGGCAGCAAGTGTTTCGCGGGTACAATAAAATAGCGATCTGCGGGGACGACGACTCCGCGGACCACGAGGGGTACGATGACGTACGTGAATACAATTTGGGGGGACCTTTTGATGATAATAATAATAATTTTGTTCCCTACACCTGTAAAACGAATACTTTTGCAAAAACCGATAAACAACAACACCGCCGCCATACCGAGGTCGAAAACACTTTCCAGCGGTCCCCTTTATATTATTTGATATTATTATTAGATGGTTGTAGAATATTATTTAGTAAGATATGCAGTTGTTTTGTGAAATTAAATGTAGTTTTAATTTGCATGTTTTCGCATATTTTATTTTATATGTCTACAAAAAAAAAATGTAGATTATATTCGACAAATTTAAACATATTTACCTATAACGATTTTAAATTTTTGGTATCTTAGTAAATATTTTCTTGAATAATACCGTTTTCTTTTATAACTAAATCATTTTTTTTTCAGTAATTTTATTCATACATATTTCAAATATTGACCGAATCTTACACATATTCCTACCTAATAAATAGTTAAGAAGTTTTTAAGTTTATAGTCAAGAGACTTCAAAGAGTTCGTTTCGGGTACATATAGCATTATGTTATGTTTACGATCGGACTCGGCTGCACGTGACTTCACCCCAGAATTGTGAATGAAACTTAAGACGGATATATTTATATTGCGGTGGTGTCCTTGTCGTCCTCGATTACTGTGCCGCATGTATACAACGCACGTTATAAGGATGTATCGTATATATATTATATATGTTAGTGTTGAATGGGATTCGCGTGACGTAATTGTTTACGCACACGTCTTCGCCAAACACGCGTGCTAGTATGCACACGAGCACACGTATAGTATAGAGAAAGCGGAGCCGTTCGCATATTATATATTATTATGTGTAATATAGGTAGACCGTCGTCTCCACAACGCAGTTTTTTTAGTGTAATTCGATACGTCGTCTGATCACACGGGCGTTAAATTAAGAGATTGTATGCACTATTATGTTAATGTAGCAAGTGACATTTTTACTCGAGTATTAATAATGTCATTCAAAAATAATAAAACGGCATACAATGATAGTAATTTCACGAATACTAAATATGTCTCTGGAAAAAGCTCGAAATAAATTCTTACGTTTTCTAGCTATTTTAATTAGTATAACATACCTAATACTATATACCCAATACCTTCCATTTATCATATAATCCTTCACTTAATTGCTTAAATCTTGAATCCCTAGAGAAACACAAAATCAGACTTATATATATATACTTCATATTTTATAAATTGTTAAATTGATAACATAAATATTAAGCCTATAACCTCTTGCCGTCTAACTTTCCGATATTTCTTTACTCGCGTCCGACCAACAAACCTACCTATTTTATTTAAAACCTTAAATTATGCTACTATAACACACCACTGTTATACGAATATTAATTATAAATGTATATGTTCGGTTCAATTTCTTTTCTTTCATTTACAAATCATTCAGATTTTATTAATCTAATTTCATATACTCATTGAATACCATAATCATTACAAATTTCGTACTCAATAACTAAATATATACCTAACCTAACCTATGTGTATTTAATACATATAATTGAGTCCAAACACATTAATATTTAAAAAATAAATATACGAATCATAGATTTTTGTTTAATGAAAAAAAAGTATTTAATGTAATATAAAAACAACTGTAAGGCAGTAATTTAAAAGGCAAATTTTATGTTTCTAACTATTATAAAAAGAAACACTTTTTACATTTATACTAATTGTTATTCAAGCAGTTTTTTAATTATTTTTACGGGGGTTGGCAAAAGTTCAAATATTATAATTATTTTATTTACCTTATAATAACTACCTATAGTAAAACAATTATTGATAAATTTAACCATTTTAATATTAACCAATATAAAAACTTTCAGAGAAACTAACATAAAATCTAAAAAGCTCTAATAAGAATTATAATAACTTTGTAGTATGTACTTTTCACTATAACACACTTTTTATTTTACATTATAATAAACGCTTAAACCTATAGGCAAAAACACGCCTACTTTAGAACACAGCATCTTACTAGAAAACCTTAATTAGACAACTGATAAGGAAGATATTTCTTTAAGTATATTTATATTTACTGTAAATTAATTTAATATATATTGACATGTTAAAATAGTTAACAAAAAAAATAAAAATATCCCAGATAATATTATTACCTTTAAATTTGATAACAGGTAAATTCACTCAAGTATTAAAGCTAACTGCATAAAATCGATCCCGCTGAACGAAAATTTGCTATATGTTGTACGCGCATGTAAAACCACGGAGACAATAACACATGCCGGTGTGGCGTCCTCTTAACATCACTGTCGTAAATTGTAAGTACATATAAATATATATTATACATAAATACATATTATAGTATGCCCGTTATTCGGTTTACGACTCGGCAAAACTATATACGTGATCAAATATGTCGTCGCAATAGTCGCGGCGATTGTCGTGTCGAGTCGATCGACCGTCCGTTTTTTATTTTTGCACGGTATGTATACACGATACACGCGTGCCCACTCGCCAACTCCGGGAGTCAGAATAATAATTATCTTCACAATAAATCGCAATAATACTATTCAATCTTTATGCGAGAGAATAAAAATAAATAAATAAAACAACACTCCAAACGCGGTAAAAAACGAGAAGCTTATCGAGAACTCGTCCTTCGGTCGCTCGCGAGTATAAAGATAATCGCGCTTGCGTATGCCGCATAGTTTATCTGCAACTGTGTATATATAAGTACGGCTATAATAGTGCCCGTGCGTAGGAAATATTTCATTATAATAACGTGTACGACGAACATACAATATAATATTATCGCGAGATAAAAATCGCGACCAAGAGAAAACGCATTTTGTTTTATTTTTATATAATATAATATTATATATATACGACCGACGGTCGCGTGCACATAGCAGAAACGCCAAGTCGAACGCAAAAATTATTTAGGTATAGGTAGCCTTACGTATATCATTATGTTCATTGATTATCCGTGACTACTACGCATACCATAAATTGAGCATTTATGGAGGCTGTGAAAAACAGACACATTTAATATATAATATACGCAAATGTCATATCGTATACACACTGAACACATAGGTGTAACCGTGTAGGTATTTTATATGCTGAGTTTTTTTTATTGAAAATATATTTATTTTTTTTATACGTGATTTGAAGTTGTCATAAAACGACATTTTTTGAAAAAGTTATTTTTTAAGATTTTTTCATTTTTAAACGACAAAATACACAATCTTTTAAAGTTATAAGTACTTATAATCAACCATTTTCATAAACTCGTTCGAAAACCGATGTTTAATGTTTGAGATTCTCATCAAAAAATTTCTGCTTCGGAATATTAAATCAAAAACACATTTATTCATTAAAAAAAGTAACGTATGCGACAAAAGATAACAACATTTAGTGGAAATTATAAATTGTTTACAAAGAAAATATATACTGAAAAACGTTAATTCATTTCGAAGTAATGAATGTTTACTATTAGGAAATTAAAATAATCAGCCTATTATGTATAAAATACATAATACTTTTGTATTTGGCATGCGCATTACAAGAGTGGAGGCGTTTTTTATAAAACTGCTGCTACAATAACGGGCGTATATCTCATAAAAATAATATTTTATCTTTATTATTATTATTTTTTTCGGTCCGCGGAGGAGTGTCTAAAATATTTGCTTCTCGAACAGAGCTGCTATCGACCAGACACGATAATAGTATGATAATCACAATAAGAAGAGGAAAAAACAAAGAAAACACTACACATACACACACGATTTATTGTTGTTGTTAAATAAATAATATAACGAAGGTGCGGATTTGGGCGGTCGAGACGG
Source organism: Aphis gossypii (assembly GCF_020184175.1). NCBI lineage: Eukaryota > Metazoa > Arthropoda > Insecta > Hemiptera > Aphididae > Aphis > Aphis gossypii. The sequence continues at coordinate 8,724,472 of NC_065532.1, forward strand.
TAGGATTATTTAGGGTGATGTGGAGGTGGCGCGCGGAAGGGCGTTAAGTGCGGAGTAGACTCGTATATATACACATAAAAAATAGCAATCGTGTAAAGTCGTTTTTTTTGTTATCAAATATTTTGCTTCCCTACCACTACCGTCGCCTCACTCCCAGGTAGCTCATATTATTATACCTATGTAATGTAATATAACGATGCGCGTACCCAAGTGTTATTATTATTATATACATAATATTATTTGGTATGCTGCAACTCAGATACATGTATATATATATATATATATATATACAGGAAGGTACGTATTACCTATACGCTATTACATCACAGCACGAACGTTACATTATACCATCATTTACACGACAACGTAGCGGTTAAGTACAACAAAAAAAAAAATCCCAAAAAAGGGTTTTGTGAAGGGTGTGCGTGCGACGATTAGACTCGGGTCGGAGAATGTAACCGTATACATAAACACTGCTACATGTACACGGTTGTAATAATATAATAATATATTGTACACAGGTATATAAATTATACAATAATACTTAATAATCTCTTCACGCGTATCTACGGTAAAATAATAACGTATACACACCGCAATGGATATTATATATATATATCAGTATTATAACTGCAGTAAAATGCAGACGAGGATGTGAGCAGTGTGTTTAAGATTCACGTTAAACAATAAAATAATACCGAAAATTATCCACTGAAAAGAACTGCAGTTCGTATACCTCCATAATAATATTATGTATATAATACGTATACAGTTTGAGCGAGCCGTACGTAATAAATATTATTATAATACAATTAAAATACAATGAGGAGATTGCTGCAGAAGTGTTGCTGCATGCAAGCGCACATTCGGCGTGTCCATGAACAGGCTGGAGAAAAATAAACCCTATAACTACCCAAGACCATATTATTATAACATTAAACAGTCACAGTTAGGCGTAATCTAGGATGACATTGGTTGGTCCTCGACAAAACGATTATTTGACCTAAACCCGCAGCCCCATGTTTTGTGTATAACAATACATTAGTTAGGTATTTAAAAAAAAAAACTGTATGTATATAATATTGTATATAGTTATAAACGAGTGAGAAAAACATAGATTACAGTGATATTTGAGATTACTGTATCTCTATATAAAATAAAAGTAATTTATGCATTATCCCGTAAATTAATAAAAATGAAAATGGGTACCTATTTCATCATTTTCTATTTTGTGAAATATTCATATTATTATAAGCTATTTACCGAACCTTGTAATTTCGGTGAAGTTTAACACGGTAATGTATTATATAATACTATGATAAATATACTTACCAATATTTATTGTGATATTTACGCATGTATAAACATTAAACTTCATCACGTCTCGGAGTTTACTTTTTGACTTTTATACCCGTAGGGTACCTGTTATACTCAGAAGCTCATATGTGTGTGTGTGTGTGTTTGATCGAAATTATAATCGCTTTCCAAAACAAGGTCGTGCCGAACATTTACCGTGGTTCATTTTATAATGTACCTACACATACACTATACATAATATATAGTTACGTATACTACATGTATATATTATAGGTATAATATACATCAAACGGAAACTATAAACAACATAATTATGCGAGTATTCTACAATACATTATAAGTATAATGAGTACTTGTATAAGTATATGGACTATAAAGTGAATTTTTACTGAACGGAAAATGTTATGATTTATGTAATACTTGAATGATCTATGCGACATGCGTATTAAACATGGCAAAATGACATATCCTATATCTATAAATATATATTGAGTATAGGTGCATTATACTCATATATTATTATAAACACTTAACGAATGCGTGTATCGTTATCCTGCAGTAGCAAGCGAAGATTCGTTGGACGATCAAATAAAAATCATAATAAATTTGCTTTGATTCGGGTAAATCTTTGTAACAAAATAAATGTAATATTTTTTATTATACATACTAATCGAATATAATATATTTGAGATAAATATACATATTTTCTTGAATATACATGTTTAGCATAATTATTATAATGAAATAAATTATAACAAAATAACATGTTTTAAGAAAAAAAAATTATGTTAATTATTTTAATGACGGCGTAATACAGCATTTTTAATTTCATATTCCAAAACAGAATGTTTACCAGATAATTTCAATGCATAAAAATTGAATTTCGAACGACATTATGGTTCATTAAAATAACATTAACCATACTTAAATAATTACATAAAAAAATCACTACTGGCAACAGTATTGGTGCGTCATCCCCCAATATTTGGCCAAATCATCATCTACATAATAAATTAAAATTTGTTAGTTGCTCGTACACGACTAATGAATGGTGATTCATATCATTGACAACAAAAATAATTGTCGAATGATGACAACTCGCGCATATCGTACCTAATACCTATTAAGTAAAATATATAACATACATTCATGACTAAAAATATAAAACCTGCTATATATATGCAACATTGTCCACCACCAGATTATACTAAACGAGTTATAATATGCGCATACCATACGATATAATGGATATTCGTCTAGACTATAGATAACGCTGACGATTATATTATTATCAGAGCTTGGCCGTTTGAGACTTATAGCATTTGCATATTGATACCGAATGTAGCAAACCGTAGTCAAGTGATATTTATAAAAATATAAATACGTTTCAAAGAAGTTAGGAATTTATAGTTCATGGATGAAATTTTGTTTTGCATATTTCGGAGGTTAATTTTAAGCATTTTGCTTCAATAATGCGTATCAAGTCTGTATTTTATGATTTTTTTTTTGTACATATGCCAGTTGAGCAATGAATAATTATCGAATGTTAATTCAAAAAAAAACAAAACTTCGAATTGAACATTTAGATAATTATGTAACTATACTAAATTTAATTTGATAAAATCGTTGAAATTTATTCAATGTATAAACACTACATATATTACAACTTACGTAATAAAATGCGGCTGGCTGATAGCGTACCTATATACACTGTTTAGTGTTTAGGTACACGCGTTAAGTCATTTAGATGTTAAAAATAGTCATTTGAAATCTACGACATGAAATAGTTGATAGTTATGTTACATCCATCTAAATAATAATAATGTATTTATTACTTTCAGGTGTATATACGATGACATGCGTGTGCATAAATAATATCAATCGATGTGTACGACTGTGATAGCAACTTGTTTATAAACGTCTGGTGGCTGCTACAGATTTTGGACCACACTTTAGCGTCCGAAAACATTCATCCCGACGATCCGACGAATCATTTGATCGAGAATTTGACAGTAATAAATACTCTACATTATAAGGTTAGTCAAACGAAACATGATGTATGGCGCAAAACTCGAATAGGAGCAATGAAAACGCGATTAGTTTCTCTTTATTGACTTTCGATTTTACTGGTTTCTAGTATATTTTGTAGGTACTTAATAAATAATAATATTATTATAATCGTCTATACATAGAAATCAAATGTACTCGTATACCTACGTATAAAGTAAAATCGATCGATATCTGCAGCGACGCAATGAGTGTGACGTTAAATTATTCAATACGCGTATTCTATGAGATCCTATGTGTCGCAGCGTGTAGGACGACTGATATTATGTTGTAACTTTTAATATTATTATTATTTACACTATAATCGCCCTGGCACGACCGGAAAGTAGAAAATATAACATAAAACATCGAAAATATAACTAAAATATACGACGTAGGTAATGATGTTATGATCACACATCGTCTGCAGTATAACGGTGTGGTTTTGACTGTTTCGAGGGGTTATGGGCTTATGGCCTCCGGGGGACCGTATAAACCCGCGTAAAACGCGACGTCTCTATTATTTAATACGTAAAACAAAAAAAATTGATTAAATACAATATAATATACACTATACGTGTGTGTTTAACCTATAAACCTGCAGCGTATAATATACGCATTATAATATCGACGATGAAATTACATCGTCAGTAGCCGCGACAACGAAAATTACGAATAAATAATAATAATAATATTTGGTCTACATAATATACGTGTAAATTATAATAATATTGTGTACGACGGAGTCGCAGGATCACGCGGGTTTGATGCGTAGAAAAAAAAATGTGTTTACTACTCTTCGAACATAATAATAATAATAATAATACGTGCGTGTGTGTGTAAGTGCATAATTTGACGTATATAATTCGATCGTAAAACGACTGTATATACAGCATGTAATAATAATAATAATAATAATATGTATGTGAAACGATTTATTCAGTGCGCCTATCGGGGGGAGAGACGGAGGGTGAGAGAATTAGAAAAAAAAAAAAAAAACTTAACGAAAACAAAACAACAACGCTGCAAGAAAGTAGAGTATACACCACACGCACTACACACGAGCGCGGTCGAGCGCGCGTAAATTAGTGCCGGTAAAGATTTATGCGGCGGAGGCGGCGGTAGCTACGGCGGCGGCGGCGTGCCCCGCGGTACCGTCGTCGGCCGGGGCCGGCGGGGCGGGTCGGGGAGGCGCGCCGCGTGACTTGTGCCGTCGACGGGATACCGGCGCGCACGTTATAATATATTATGTATCCGCCGCCGCCGTCGTCGCCGAACACCTGCTCACGGTTCCCACGGTACGGGTTTGCCTCGTATATAGTAGCGCGCGGCCTCCCCTCGCCCGTCCGCTCCGCTACCGCTGCGGCGCGCAACAATAATATTATATATACGTCGCGTCTTGTGTGTAGCACGAGCGTCACGTAAAATAAATATCTCCACGGGCGCGCGCGCGCGCGATCGGGCTCGCGACCCGCCGACAGCGCGCGCCCGCGTTCTCACACGCGCTCACACGCGCACGATCGCCGCACCCGACGGCGGCAACAATATATTATAATATACCGTCCGTAGTAGTAGTAGTAGTAGTAAGAAGCGTTCACCGCGCGCGTATATATTGTATTACGAACACGATATTACTATATGTATTATGTATAGCGTATATATTATATAGTAGTGGTGTGTGGGAGGCGACTCGCGGGTTTTTTTTTTACTTCTACGTCGCCACTGTTTGCGCGCGATTTTTCACCTCCCCCGCCACTGCTGCACACACTGCAGCATACTGCTCGCGCCGCCTTATTATAGACTATTATTGTGTACGTAGTATACGCCAGTATACGTCATCGACGACGATTTAAACGCGAATCTGAGAAAAATGCCCATTCCGCTTATGTGTTTGAGGTTTTATTTTTCTCATCTCGTTAAATTTACTTGACTTTGATAACTACACTATAGGTGATCCAAACGAGATAGATCGAGATATAATACAATATTACTATATACTATACAGGCGTGGATCTGAGGGGGCTAAGGGGCTTTATCCCCCCTTCTTTCGGCCGTATTTTAAGTTATATAAAATAAAATTACTTTAAAAAATATTTATAAAAAAATCTTTATTTATCATTTTTTGATAATAAACCGGAGGGGGGCTTTAAATGGGGGGATTTGTGATTTCTAGATCCTCGCCTGTATTACTATAATATATTATATACGCATAAGGATACCTGCGCGTGATATAACCACGTGTAGCAGTTTTATACTCATTGCACTTGCATATCGCTGGTGCAGTGTATTTGCTGCAAAGGTATAATGTATTCTTTTATTGTGATATCTGCTGCAGTTCTCACAAGACGAGTGAACGGCTCTTACGGGTATTATATAATAACACGTTTCGGCGGGACCGATGTCGTCATCTTCACGTGGTCCATTGTTCACGCACGTGCAAGGGACACATTTCGGCGGGACACAGACTCACGCACACACCCGCACACCTACACACGCACACGCCGATTGTATATAAGGTTATAGTACAATGCTCGTACAATACGGCGCGCCACAGGCACGTGAAGACGGCGCGGCAAAATCTTATGTCCATTGTGTTGGCCGTCTTTTTGGCGCCCAAAACATCTGCGGGCCCGCGCTTTTCGACTGAAAATTTCCCACCAAAAAAAAATTGTTTTCAACAAATTTCGACCACCTGCGCGCGCCCGCGAAAAAAAACGTCACTACAACAATATAATAAATGCTGCACGCATTATACTATACGCGCCATACCTGTACAGCGCACACGTGCAGCACCCCCGCTGACCATATAGTACGTAGTATACGTAGTAAAAGTGTACCTTTACGCTAAGGCATGATTGTTGTGCACTTCTCGAGCCCATTGTAGCAGGTGTGTTCTGCGACAATCTATGAGTCCACGACGCGCGTATATTACGTATATGATATCGTGTGATAATACCGCCGATACATAATAATAATATATCATCGGTTTATATTATAGTATCTTACCATTGTGATATATTATGCACCTCGTGACAGGTAGGTTTAATACAATAAATATACGATTGTGCATAACTTGTGTTATTTATTATTACGAGACTCGGGTCGTTCGTCGACACGTGGTCTCCTTGGTAGTGTATATGGAAATGTAGCGTGTAGATGCCCAAACCTGTAACGCGTGCGTGGTTTTCGCGTTTTACGCGGATATCATCTATAACTACTCCTAAACGAAATTGCCACGTTAACGAATTTTGTAAAGGAAGTGCATCAGTGAGTGCAATATACCTGCAGGACTTTATTACTTCAATGTTGATAACTGATGGGTTTGTTCTAGGGACTTCGCGTTTTCCTAGATATTTTGACTTTGTAAAAAAAGTAAATAAATATCAAGAATATATCTAAGAATTGCAGCAATGGACTCAATTTTAAGCTCTTAACCATATTTGCAGCGACTCCATTTAATAGATAACTTCGTGAGACATGCAAAAACTAGATAGGTAATTTGTTTTATTTTTTAAAACCATTTCCACTTTAATCAGACAACGAAAAAAATATACAATTAATACATGCGCCATATATGTAGGCCCTATTTGTAAGTAGTTGCTATGCACTAATATTAGTAATTTCTTAATGATTTTCTAAATTTTAAGATTAAAATCATATATATAGGTTTTTTATAATACGTACAAAATATTGTTTAGTGGTGTGGATTTTGATAATGATTTATCTTTAAGTATATTATTATAAGTCTACGAACGATATTATTTTATGAACTCTTCACCACTAATTCAACTTAGTTGGATAAAGGGCGTGAATTATTGTGTAAATCTAAAGTTATCTTAAGTATCTTAATCTCAAGGTAAAGTACTTCTGCAGGTACTTATTAGCTGCACTGTATAATATAAATATTAATATTTGTAATGTCAATTAGATATTATGAAAATTACTCGGTAATAATACACTATCATCATCATCATCATCATCATCATCATAATCATTATTTTTTAGTACGTTTACTATACCTATAATATAAGTATACCTATTACATATTATTACTATCAATTCCTGGCAGTGATACAAATATCGGGTTTTTAACGTTTGACGCGCGTTTGCAGGGCCTATCCATGTATAATTTATAATAATACGCGTATATATAGTCAGCGGCCAACGGGGCGTACGCGGAAATGCGGCCCATATCGGTACCCATATAATAATATAAATGATGCAGTTAGGTATAAAGCAAACATAACGTTTTATGAATGAAATCAGTTAAAGGGTTGAACACGTTCGAAATCTCATTCATCGACCGTTCAACCCTTTCGCGGGAAACTGAAACCACCTGTAGTACCTGTATCTACTACGCGAGATACCGGCGAGTAACAAGTGCACCGCGTTGTACACAAACATACATATTATATGCATATTCACGTATAATATACACAGTCACTCGCTCACCACGAGTCCGACATTTCCGCACTATACAGCAATACGTTTTATAATCAAATAGTATATTGTATATACATTCTTGCTATAAGCCTATATAAGTATATATTGTATTGTATTAATATTTATTTGTCAGTTGTTTGATTAGTCGTTGACGTCATTCAGGATCTTTATAGTCATTAAATATTTAAACGATTCATATAATAATCATATATATTGTTAAAGATTATAGTTCATAATTTATACACTGCGAGCATTATAAGCGAAGATTAGGGGTTGTATTTTTTTGTAATATTAAATAAAAATATGTACATTTATTTTTATTGAAAAATATGTAAAATAGATATATTAAAATGTATTACTAAATATTTGTCGTTTAGTAAATCAGAACAAAAATTAAAAATATTTTACGATGTAATATACCTACCTACTGTACCTACTTTGAACTATTTTATTTAGAAATTCATTTAAGCACGCAGCTACCTTATTACTTGAATTATAAATGTTAATCATTTTAACTAAAAAAAAAAAATAATAATAAATAACAATATTTTCAGTAACAACACAAAATTTTGATCTGCGAAGATACTACGACGCTAGATATAGTAAAACACAGAAAATTGAATAAAACAGAAATTAAACACACGCATATCGGAAAAAAACATTGTTAAGGTATTTATAAAACGTATAGGTACATAATACATATTTACAAAACACATATAAATATGTATTTATACTTAGGTAAAATATATGCAAAATTAAATTAGTATAAAATATGTCCAGGTATACCTAAATCATAAATTTAACCTAAATCAGTAAAATGTGAAATTATACTAAGATCTGTTCCTCGATTTTAATCAATATTTAAAGATTTACTATATTGATTATTATAAATTCATACCGCGTTCTCTTTTGAGTATTTAATAATCCAATGAAATAAAATAATATCTTTTTAATTACAATATTCGCTGAAAGCTATCCCATAGGTACTGTTTTTATATACGATCATTTTATATAATTGTTTCAATTTAAGCAAAAAACAGTAATTTAAATGTTGTGTTTAATATATTTTGTTTGGAGAATTCATTATCCAATACTAGTGTATAATTATAATTCTCAAAAATATTAAACTATATTTTGGAGTTCGGGCCTGACGCATAATCAATACTATATAATATAATATAATGAATATAATAGTATTATAATATTTATTGTACTAACCTGTTTTTGGTACTATGATATTAATGCAGTGGATTATTAAAAACAATATTTTTGAACTCCGTTATTAAAACCATTGATACTACACCTGAAAAAATAAATAAATAAGTAAGTAAGTTATTAATTATTGACTAATATGTGTGTAATAGTAGGTACCTAATAAACTATTATGATCCGAATACTGCATACTTAATTCATATAATATTTAAGTGGATGCTTTTTTCGAGTGTTAACTGTTTTGTCTGTTGATAAACACATATTTTTATTATTTAATAGGTACAGCTTAAATTATTAACTACACAAGCACTTAGTTAAAACCACTATAAGGTTCATCGAGTTTATCCTAAGAATAATCATATTTACCAGTCAGCCTGGTACACCAAAAGCTATAATGAAATATAAAGGCCCAAAAAAAATGTCTTTGACATTTTAATAAGACAATTCATTTTATTAAAATGCTACCATAAATAAAGTTTTACCAATATGAAAATATAAAATAAAATGTGTATTATAAATTCAGGGTTAGGGATTTAAAGCATTTGTAAACATCAAAAGAAGCATTAAAATATGCATTAAAAACCCACAAAATATATAATCAAAATCTAAAAATATGTATTATTCAAGCCAAGCATTAGTATGAGTAGTAAAAATAAAAAAGGCGATATCGTTTTCCTAAAAATAATGTTATTTATTCGTACTCGAAAATTATAACATGCTGTGAATATAGCAAAAACATACGAATATACGATTACATTACTATTTTTTTTAACTTAAAATGTAATATTTTTATGTGGAATAAATAATAATCTATAGTATAGTATTATACACACAATATTAATAAAAAGATAACCACTGAGTTTCTTAATTCTCTATGTGGGTATAATAAAATATTATAATGCTGGAAATAACGAACATTTTTAGAGTATGTATAATACTTACACATGTCGAAAAGTAAAAAAGATTCAAATTTAATTTAAATTTATTAGGATAGCCGCTTTTCTCGATAAGTTTTCATGTAATTCATTATTTTCGGGACAAATCGATCCCAAACCAAACTACCATAAAATAGTAGTTTTTAACAAACATAAACGAAATCGGACTTAAGTAACGACAGGATATTGTGCGTTTAAATATAAAACGGATTTCTGCTGAGAGACTTCAAAGTTAAAATAAGATTCATTTTCACTTAGACCTTCATAATTATTATATTATTCTTATAGTATTTCCAATCGGTTTATGTATTTTTTCAGTAAGATTAATATGGTCTGACCGTATATAATGAATGTAGCATTATATTTTTATGTTTTCGACGGTAAAAACCCGTATGGTTATTTAAATTCATCGATATTAAAAACGGTCGTTGGAGCTCCGATTTTTGTTTAAAAATAATATTACACTCAATACAATGTTGTATCGCGTGCGCCGTTTTCCCGGATAACACGCGCCCCGACGTAGGTTGTTTTGCGGAACCGTCGAGATCGAGGCGCGCTGTTTTGTTCATTTTATTTTCCACCCACAGTCGTCGTTATTATAATATTGTCGTCGTCCACGATTATAGGATTTTTTATAGTTATTTCCAAAGCTACAAACACGACCCTCGCGACAACGAGCTTTTATACGTATACCTTTATATATATATATATATAATTTATAATAAATTATGTAGTATGTTGTCTAAACGAGATTTGGACAGTGTTCGAAACGCGTGTAAAAGTGACCGTAAATCTCCTAGAAATGGCTCACGAAACTTGCACAATCATGAGTGTAGTACACGCGTGACGTCTGCGGACGATCGCATGTACCCGTTTGCGACTAGTATCGGCGCACTCACGATGCGAGCAATAAAAATAACGTCTTTATTGTTATATTATTGTTCTACAACTGCGCAGTCATCCCGAAACCGATCGAAATAAATGTTACGACTTACTACAGTCGTCGCGAATCATTAATCACGCGCGAATCGCGTTGGTCGATTGCGTTATTTTTTTGACGTGTAGATTTCGAGTTTGACTCGCCATCGGCAGACTACTCAAAAGACGACCCAAAACGAACTTATATCTACGTATGTGGGTGCGAACAACGGGCACAACCGTTTAAACGATTTTAAACGACATAAGACAATATGCTTGACAAAAAAAAACATTTTATACTAACCTCAACGTGTGCGGTGTGCGGCGAGCCTTTGTGAGTAGACAGACTTTACGCCGTAGCGGTGCGTCCTGTTTTTTTTTTTTTTTATCGGGGCCGGTTTTTAATCTTTCGGCGCCCACGTTACACCAAGTACCTACGCTGCACAGTCGCTTCGAATTGCTCTCGTCCCGAGTTTATAACGCGCGCGAGCATATTATTATACCCTATTACGATCGTTTGACGGCGAAATCCTCGCTACGATATTATGCGTTTGCGCTCGTCGTTTTACGGCGTACAGCTTCAACTCCAGTTCAGGAGACTATTATATTACAGTGAGATCAAACTGTGGACGATATTATATTATTATTATCGTCACTACCGGGAAAAAAACGTTCGCGTTACAATGTTTTACGACGTATATTACGTATTATACGCGTCATTATCATAATTATTATTATCGTGTTTAGGCCCCGGGGTTGTGGGGAGGAGGGTGTAAGACCGACATAAAATATCACAACGCGGCGTAATAAGTAACACGGGCGTATACTTATACAATCTTGATATTGTAAATTATGATATTATAATATTATATCATACGAGCGAACGCTTGTCTACGAGTTATAATCGAGTTGTCTAACGGCGCCCGTACTCGCGACGAAACGTACGTTTATAAAATAAAATATTAGTGAATCGTTTTGGCCAAGTGGTTTTTATTTTTCCGAGAACCTTAGAATTCTTAAAATTTTCTATAATTACGACGTAGTCTATAATTTAAGTGCGCACGACGTATGACGTGCTGCGGGTCGTGCGCTGTGTCCGTGTGTATACGGATTGTTTCCCCGTCACCCGAAAGTTCGTGTGTATAATAATAATATTATCACAGCTGGAGATCACGGGACGGGGCCACGTCCAAACCGTGGCGGATGCAATGATTATTGGTCTGGCTTTACTTTAGAAATTCGAGTCCGACGAGTGGCCTTCCAAAAACGATGTCCTATAACGAGTTGATGTGTTTTATTTTCGTCTTGAATATAAAACACCTGTGTTTTTACACTCATTTTTATTAGTTAATTGAACAACTATAAAATATAAAACGCTACCTTTACGATATAATGTTATTGCGCATCATTTTTTTATCAAACTATTATCGATATACCGACGGTAGAATTCCAATGATAAAAACAAAACATAACAATATACACTTCTTGTCGTTTTTTTCGAATGATCTTTTTGAATCACATTTAAAATTCAAAATTTAATTTCAAAATCCTAAATTGTTTTAGGTAAAGGTGTTGTAACGGAAAAGTATATTGTCCTGATGTCCCCGATATTTTCTATCAGTGTTTATTATTTTTTTTTGAAATATTTTGAATGATATACAATATGCAAACAAAATGCAAATTATATATAATTTAATTTTCCAGTAATAAGACAACTTCAGCAATGGTTATCGGTTTGTTCAGTGATAATAATGGCTACATAGCAGTGTCAAAAATATGCCGTAACCTAAAACTATTTAATCCAGGTAATAATTCAATTTAAACATCAGAATTTTCTATTTTTTGAAAGGACACATTGAAAAACTTGTGATGTATTCATGTTGAAGCCTATTATTTTTTAAATAGATACATAAATACCTAATATAGTAATATGATTAAATATATAATATCAATGATTTTGTATCAGGATTTATTTCAAAGATTGATATCTCACTTCAAGGCCATAATTGGAAAAATGTGAGATACGTTATTCAAGACACGCTTATGGTTGGAGATAACACAACAGCCCAATTACAAAATATGTTATAAACACCGACTCACAGGTACCTATTACTAAAATATTTTAACTAAAATTATTGTGCTACAAAATTTATAAATTAAATTTATATGCTTCATAAACATCGAAATCGTCGCATAGTATAAATAGTACTATACGCTCGAGTGTAGTATAATAAAATATTATAATGATAACAACAAGAATGAAATTTCTTCAACACAAAATATTATGTTATACATCATGTGCTGTACTCACGAATGGATTTCGCTTCGTTGATGTATCTCGATGCAATTATTATTTTATGCTCGTGTATAACTTTCGAATACGACGTCTTTTTCGCACACCATAATATTATGCTATTATAATTCTAGACCTATAAACGAGTACCTAATAGTTATTGTAGTCAATAAGTCGAGATTATAATAGAAAGAAAAAACGATTCAAATAATATAATAATACATTATTCGTCATATCCGGTCGAAACTAGCGGGTGTTATTTTATATAATATACATTTATTCGTCGAATATGATGTATACTAAGAGTTAAATAAAAAAGTGACTTCTGACCAATTGGCTACAAATGTAGTGAGTTTATTATACATGCCTCAATTATGTTTTAACTGGTAAAACATTTGTAAAACAGGTCTTAATTTAACGTTTATTATTTTAATTTACTAGGTATAAGCGTATGTTTTATATCGGACCCTTTATAAAAATATATTATTATTACATATTTTCCAAGTTGAGGCGTAATAAATACAAACAAATCGTACGCTGGTCCACATCATATAATGGTATAAAATAAAGTATAACATTATTTAGTGTCGACGGCGTCACGAGAGAGATTTTCATATACTATTTCCGTCATAACGTAGCGAGAATGAGCTACAGATACCATATACGTCATATATCTACATAAAATAAAAATAAATAATAATAATAAACAGAGTGGCCTATTAATTGCAGAGTAGCTACTTTCACAGTGAATTTTATAACACCTCATTAATCGAAAATGTAAAAAATAACAAAATACGATTTTAAACGTTATACTCGCGCGCACCGGGGCCGAATGTGGTTCTCGAATTGCTGTAGAACAGTCAACACTATATGTATAATAATATAATATAATATTACGTTAATAATATTACATATAACGACGACGATGAAAAATGGGTGGACTGGATTTCGGCTGCGGATTAGTAATGCAGTAATTTTTAACCAAAAAATTTAGTTCCTAAATAGTTTTTCCCACCGCCGTTGAATGTGTATTATATATAATATATAAAATATATATTATATATGTACTATAATATATACCGTTTTGATCCGTAGATAATCATATAATTTTTTTTAACGGTAGGTGTAACATTATTACAGCGTGGACGGGTAATCGGTGGAAAAAAAGTAGTTAATTATCCCACTGCTGCTGATATCATCTCGCGAGCTCGCATATACGACGTCGCGTCCTGAAGCACTGCAATGATGACGAATATTAGAAAGTCGTATTATTTTATTTTTTTTACGACAAGCGTGCCCCCTCATGTCCAAGTCTTCACAAATGACGGCACCGACTGTAATACATAATAATGATTCGATATATAGCTATTATAATATGCAACGCGTTCGGACGTCGAATTTCAAAATAAAATAATTATTAAATACAAGTTGGCGATATTATATTAGGGTACTTATACAATTTTCATTATAATAAATGAAGATTTTTTCAATTTTTTTTTTTAATCTATGCAGCATTTAAATTTTTTAAAAGTGATTTGCGTTAAGTATTTTCATTTCAAGTTCGTAAGACATTATATAATATATATAGCTAATTTACGTTAGAGCTGCAGTTTGTTCCCGATTGGTTTCTTCAGTTGCATTACTGGATTGATGTGTTCATCGACACAATACGAGTATATCGTCAAATACTATATATAGAGGTATAACAACGATATCTGTGTTCTATCGGTTAACTGTCACGAATTTGCGAGAAGGAGATGACAAATTTTGGCGTATAGCGTCGTTAAACGAAACATAGCGAACGAACACCGAAATCTCGATTCCTTTGATGCGGATTCAGCGTACGTATGCACTCGTTGTTCAGTACCGGTTCTATGTTTCGGAGGGCCAGCGGTGTGCGCAACTACTATAATATTAGAGGCCACTTAAAAAAAAAAATGGTATTTATAAGTCATTTGATGCGCATTAATTATATATATTGTTATTTTATAAATGTGAAAATGGAATAAAAAAAGAAAACATTTCAACCGTATAGGTCCATTAAGGGCATAATACAAAAACCGAGTCCGCGTAATAATTTGAAATGAACGGGTGCAAGTAATTTCTTAAAATACTTTTTTCTTCACCACCATTACCTAGGTATTCAATCTTCTTAATAATTTATCGCTTTAGAGAGTCGGAAAATCTAGCTAGGTTATCAACACGACGGGTCCCCTGAAATAAATTCAGCCCGAGACCCCGGTGCCTTTGTAACCCGCGCACTTTCCTGCGGTCTAGCATCCGGCACTGACTTCCTGACGACAGCGACGGTACAAAAGCGCGTCCAACTCGCTCGTGTCACGCGTTATTGTTGTTTTATGTGCCTACACTGGTTTCGTGTCCTCGGGTAAAAGTCACCGATCACTGAGGCAGCGACACAGTCGTTTAGGCGACAACAATAATAATAAGTGGCGCGATGAGAGTCGTTATCATCGCGTCACACGCTCGCACGCCTTATAGTTATTATTATATATTATGTACACACACACGCACACACACACATACGCGTTAACACTACACCACGACTATTACCAGCACTTTACTGTATAGGAATTATATTTATATATATATATTAAGTACATTATACACACACACGCACCATACGGCCACCTGTTTCGGGTCAAGGAGCGCGGCGGCGGCGGAACCGTGAGAACTCTAGGCAGGTGATGGCTACCTGTGTTACTCTCGCATAAATCTTGGCGGCCGCAGTCCATTTACACGGAACCGGTCCATTGCCGCCGCCGCCAACAGTAATTAACCCGTGACGGTCGCGCGCTCATTACGACCGACCGCCGCCGCCGCCGTTTATATTATATTATCGACAATCGCTTCCGCCACCGTCGCTTATCACACGAAATATTATATATTACCTACCGTAACAGTTTTTATTTTTATTTTTATTTTTTTTTTAGATACGACCCGCTAAAATATGCCACAGTTCATTATATGTTAATATATTAACGATACTAGGAAAACATTTTTCAGTTTTTCTACATTTCCTATCCGCACACCCGCGGGGTTCGACGCAAATTTCTTATTCACACGCGAAACGTGCGATCGGCACGCACTCGGCCGACTATACATATTATATATACTACGTGCATATATAACTGCACGCGTAGGCGTATCGTTTAAACGGTTTTACGTCCGGACAGGTGCAATGTATACTCTATATTATGCATAATATACATTTTAAATGTTATTATTATAACAAACAAACTGTTATCGTGTAAAATCGCACCGTGTGCATACGAAATGCAGCAAGTGTATTTATAACGATCGTAATTCTTTCGAATAATCGTTATCGATCGATCACGAAATCGTCAACAGTCCATCGAAGCGTCCACGGTTTATACCTTTATATATTGAATAATGGTAAATGTCGTACGAAACTGGCACACTTTTAATGTAAAGGCCAGCAAAACCTGACTTTTCGACGACGTATTATACACATGCACGCACACATATACGATTACGACGTCAAACGATAAAACGATATGTCGAAGCACAACAAAAAAAAAATATAAATATATAATTAATATATCCTTCATAATACACACGTTACGGGTAAAGACTAATATAGGTGCGGACGGTGCGGTGTGGTCGACAAATTATCGTCCGGCAGGTCGGCCTATTTGCTCGCGGTTCGACCGACAAGGACGTAGCGGTTCCTATGCGGCTGATGCACAGCAGCAACGGCAGTTGCATTATATGTGTATAATAAATAATATAATGACTCGTCGGACGAAAAACGCATACATTCGTTCGACCGCAATCGTAAATACACGAAGACGTCGTTATATTAAACGAGTGCGTATAATATTATATATACCGTTCCGCGGTTTTGTTTCGTGAACGCAGACGAGAGACGGCGGCGCGCGGCCGACAAAATAATTGAATCGACGATCGCGTCTATTTTCGGTCGTTTCCGCGCGTTTTTCACACGGTGCGCGCGGGCCTTCGAGTATACAGCCCCGCGACAGCGGAGGTCTTAGGAATTCCGAAGAGTAATCACCGGCGATTTGCTACCGTCTGTCACAGTCGTCGCAGACGATAATAATTCAACTACGGTCCCTCTCGGACGGAGACTGGTGCTACAGCGTTCGTCTACGCGACTACGCACAGCGATTATATTATTATTATTATTATTACTGCTATCATCATCGTGTATATACGTATATATAGCTGTGACGATGCGTATAATACGCGTGGTAGTGTGTAATAATACGACGAGGAGACGTTCTCACGGGAGGGATTTCGACGCAATTAAACCACAGATAGCGTCTCGTAACAGTATTATATATTATACAGGTACGTGGTGTGTTTGTTCAGGCATCTCGCGGGGGCGGCGGCGGCGTTACGGGCGACGGGTTAAATTCAATATTTGTTCGGTGACCCAAACGAGCGCGCGGGGAGAGTGAGAGAAAGAAAAAAACCCCCCAAAAAAACACGTTATAATACGAGTGCTCAATTCTTCGCGCGCCTATGCATCGACAATATATATATACGCGCTTATGTAGGTATATAGATAATGATAATATGATTATTATTTTAATATTTTTCTCACACCCCGGCAACGACGACGATGACGACGGCGGTGGCGGAGGCATTGCGTTGTAACACAACCTGCTTGGGAACGTGGTCGTTATGTTCGGCTAAAGGTGTATAAAATATCTGTATAGGTACATGTGATACTATATGTATAGGGCTTGAAGCAACGCGAAGCTCTGCGATACCTATATATTCGATACGTCAAGGCCGAAGGGTATAACGTCCATCGGTTGAGCATCACCGTATTATATATATAACAATATTACGTGCGTTATTTTATTAAATATTAACTACTGTATACACGTATATAATCATATGATATTGGAATAGATGTACGACGACGCGATTAACTATGGCAAACGACCATCGCTTATTCATTAAAGAATAACTGTGTCACGTATTCACATCATACGTCATAATAAAATTATATGCTACTGTTAAATTGTTATGCTTTGTTTTTTTTTTTTTGCTCCAGCTCTTATTTCCCAACGATTTTGCAATATATTAGTATTAGTGTTGAAAAACGACTGAAATCCATCGAAGTCGTATTTAAGGATACACGCACTCATTATCCGGCTCATTATATAGCTCAAATATTATGAAGTTAACTGATTATTGTTGTACACGTCTTGTACCCGCAACAGTTTAAACTTACTTTTGTAGTGGTTTGTTCTTGTATAGTAATTTTAAATACAATAATTATTATCACCTATAAAAACGCATTGCAGAATATTGTATGGCATATTTTTCGGGATAATCGGGATCATGTTAATATTCATAGAGATTCTCTTAACAGTCATAGCGATGTTTCATTATTACAAAGGTTAAAATGTCAACAAGCCACGAAACGAATGTTTAAAGTATTTAAACACTTTGTGTTATATGCGTTTGCATGGTTGTGTACTTCACATTCTATTTACAAAACGTAACCGCATTATTATTATTTTCGGTACACGCGAAGTCATCGATGGGCAATCGTTGGCCATAACGGCATATGCCCTATGGGTATACGTCATGGTTAATTATTATAATAAACAAAATATTATTTTATGGATATAGTTATTAACGCCGTCACTGCAGAGAGAAGTTGATAAGTATATCATATTATTCATATCTGACTGGACCTGAACATATTAATTCCATATCCACACAGACGTGCAAACCGCATTTATAGCTGAAACATATTATATATGTATCAAAACGAGGTCTTTGGCACGTGTAACTACTATACTAAATAGAGTCGTTACGAATATAGACCGCGATGTGATATCACAAACACGAATGTTCAACGTAGGTATACAAATCTACAATTTATTATTATATATCTATGTGCAACGATCGTCGGCGTGTCTGTTGTGTATCGATAATATAGGTATATATAGGTATATAATGTATGTACGGACAATATTATTCGTTTGTACGTTGTGTGTGCATTAGACGTCATTTGTATGTTATATTAATATTATTATTATTTTTTTTTATTCTGTTTCGTATAGCTGCAACCCAAACGAACCGGTTGCCCACCGCCGATTTCCTATATTGGAAAACATGCCCAATTTCCACTCGGCGAGAGCGCCGCGCGCCGAGTCATCTAATCGAGTTATGCAAATGCGGACGCGTATGCACACAGGACACGGCGTTCCCACAGTCCGAGTGGCGGGTAATTAACTATATATAACGCGCGCGTACAGCGAGTAGCTGGAGTGGTCTTTCACCTTGTTTGGACACGTGCGACCGGATCGGAGAGTCGTCGAAAATGACGCGATAGTCGCTAATTAGAATAACACACTTAAATGCGGACGTCGTGGTACCCGTTCATATATATATACATATATATACTTATACTTATATACAGGTAGTTGTTATGTACGTATATACTAATATACTATATATACGTTTATCATTTTCCGCGCTAACGAGTATCTTCCCTCCCCCCCGCCCAACCGTATACTGACCAATGACGCGACAATTTGACCCGCTTTTAACGCGACACGATTTAATAATATACATAAAATTTGTGTATTTTTTTTTTTTTTTTAGTGCGCTTACGTGCGAATCAAAGTACATTTTTATAACGAGACGACGTCAGTAACGGCGCCGCTCAAATTTTTTTTAAGAATTCATATTATTTATTATACACATCATAAATATACGTATTTAAAAAGACTGAAAAATATACATATAAGTACTCGTCTATATTATGTTTGTATTAAAATACCTATAGCGATTCGACAACTACTTTGACCGCCACGATGCAACTTCCCTGGACGTGTACCAATAATACACAATAATTATTGATTATATTATGTATATTATATTAGGATATGCGCGTTTTACAAGAAATTCGTGCGTCCAAACTCGTGTGAAAAATTTCACATCTGGATTCTGGATATTCGCACTATATCATAGACATAGATACTTATTAATATCATTCATTTTCAGGGCGTGTGTCTTATACAATACCGATCTGAACCAACGAATTTATTGATAAGTTTTCATTGATTCCTTGTTATCCGTTCATATTTTTATATAGGTAAGTTATATACTATGTAATATATATATAGATGTAGAAATCAGTCGTTTAAAAACGAAGAATCGTGTTTCGACGTGTTATTTTTTGGGTCAAACTTTACAATTTAAACACAATACATGGTTGATTACATATATAGTTTTTAGTGAGCACGATTTCAAATATATTGTTTATCTATCAAGTCAGATTTGTTACACTGTTACGATATAACCAAATATTCGGGAATCTGTGTTTTAAGTTTCGATTTTCAAAAGGAAAACATATTAAACATATTAGCTATTTAGCAATAATGCGAGATAAATTACATTAAAATTTCAATAGATAGTATTACAATAAAGATAATATATTATTAATATATAGATATTTTAATCATCAGGAGACGAACTTTATAGCTTTTTTTACGCATACATTTAAAACATTAAGAAATACCTATAACAAATTTTGTAAAATAATAAAAAAAGCGAAATAAAAAAATTACCTGTGATATTATACTCTTTATTTATTCATTTTCTTTAAGATTTTAACGCGTTTTGACTTCTTTTATTGTATTCCATTTAAATTTAATAATATTAGTTAAATTTTCTAAATTTACGATTGTATTTTTTAAATTTTCCAATATGCAAAAATATAATTTTATTCATATCTTTATCAACCATCATCCATCCCGACATTATATTTATGTTATATAATATAATACTATTACTTATATAAAATTTGATGTCACGTTATTAAATCGTTTATAAAACATCAATTTGCGTCAAATTATGCATTTTTAAGTGCTATAAAATCCGAATTATTCCAGATTATTTTAATTTTCAAATCTTCAAAACCGTTTAAATATTATAAAATATTATTATTTATTATTTAAATCATTATTAAAAATACAGATTATATTATATAACATTATATAAATAAAATATTGGTTAAATACAAAATAAATCATCCGTCAATTAGTATTAACATTATAATTTTATTGTTAACAAAAAACATAATTTTTTTCTTGTGGTTATTAATCTAGAATATGTATAATTTCATTCATTAATATAATTATAATATTATTTTCATCGTATTAATTAAATAGTTATTTAAAATACGAGTACAATCTTAATTATTATAAATAATATCATATTTTATTATTATGTAAGATAATTATTCTAATAAATTATAAATCACATGTAAATTAGACTGAATGTAAATATACCTAGCCATATTTTACTGAATTTTCCAAATTATATCTAACGCCACATGTCGCAATTTATTACTGTTAGTAAACACCTGCAGGAACTAATATTTGGAAACCAATTATTTAGGTGCAGCCATAATTCATATTTTTGATTAAAAGAAATACGAATAACCCAACCCGATGAATTGCACATTGAAATGTATTTAAATTTTAAATAGTCAATAAGTATTTTGTGAAATGTGAATGGGTAAATAATAGGTAAATAACACTTCTAATGGTATAATGTCTACCTAATAATACTTATTCCCTTGAGCAGAATAGCAGAAGTGGGCGTGATGTGTTATGTATAATGTGTATTATATTATACACATAATGTGTATTATTACTTATAAGTTATATTATATGAGATATGAAGAAAGTTGTAAGCGATTATAATATAAACGTATGTTTTTAAAAAAAAGTACTTAAATATAAGCATTTTAAACAATAGCCGTTAAGTATGGGTATTTGTTTCATATAATTAGTATTATTAATACTAATTATCTACAATATTTGCGAAGTAAAGAAAACAAAACGCATCTATTGTAGACGTCATAACGTCATAAAAGTAGGTATAGTTATAAACAAAAATTATAAGTCCTATATTAAACTAACCTAACCTAATCATAATATAACTTTAAAAAGTTCCAGTAAAGCATATAACTACGATAGACTAAAAATATACTTGACTGTTTATTATCATTATTACACAATGTGTAGTAGGTGTACCTATCGTTTTACTAACGTTACAGTAACATTTTATTGCGGCATGCGAAAATAGTTGAAAATACGAATTTGCATTATATACTATATCGCCAATATAAATGCCATCGATTATAATAATATATTATATAAATTAATATGATCTTGTTTCGCGAAAAAAACACACTTATATCTTTCAAACTTGGCGTGTTTTTATGCAATTATTTTTAAAATTCCCACAGTCTATGATCGTTTAATAATATTTTGAGCGTGTTTATAATGTTATAGCAATAATCTTAATATTTTATAAGTGCATACAAATATAAATACACACACAAACCTGACATACGAAGCACTATAGGTAAATATTATATATAGAATACATATTGCGCATTTCAAATTTCCATCTCATTGCACGGTGTGCAGTCATTATCGAAACGTTATAGCCGTTTATGTTTGTTGGTTTCGACAATAAAATATAAAAATGGTGTTTCATCAGGCATACTCAATTCCATTTAAATAGGTATACTGAAATTTTTTTACAATTCAAGAGTTTCTTGCAGTGATACAAACTACTTTTTTTTAAACAAATCACCTTTTTCTTTAAACAGTTTAGATGTATAAATGATTTTTTTTTATTGTACCTATGTGAATAAATCAAAAATCAAATAAGTATAGTTATAGTTTTTGAATACACTTAAAAAACATGTGGAATGAAATTTATATTCGTCTCAGATAGTAAGCTATAAATATCTATTTTTATAAATTAATGGACTATTATATATATTTGAGTACCTATATAATAAGTACTATTTTATCACATATATTTTATACTTTATACTTCTATTATTTAAATCATAATGTGAAACCGTTGTTAAGGACTATTATTTATTATACAGTATAATATTATCTTGTAAATTTCATAAAATTTGACTCGGTAATTACTCTTTAGAATTTGATTTAAATGCATTTCAACATTTTCTAAACAATAAAATAAATTACACTTTAAAAATAAAAACGTATACGAAATTCCTTTGACAGAATTCTTACCTTTAAGTTTAACTTGATCAACTCACATTAAACGATTAAACCTATTAGATCTGACAACACGAAATCAATTAGGTTGAACATAATCTTATCGTGTTGTAAATATTTCGTGTAAGACCAAGGTGACAACACGTGTGGGCATCGGGGATCCAACTTCATGGACGTGAAATGCTTGAGAATTATTTCACTCGAGTATTAGCGTTACGTTCCGTATTGCAGCAATAGCGTGGTTTAGACCACGCCCCTATAATCGCGCGCGTGACGGGACGCTCGTGGTAGCTGCAAGTTGTAACTTATATGACGGAAACGCCAATAATTTCGTGATACGTGAGTCACATCAATTATCTCAATCAACATTCACGTATTTATTTTATGCGATATGTACGTATACCTATAGATATTTATAGTAAACTCGACTACAAATTATTATTTAAGGCTTCTGTTTGCTTAAATCTATTTGCCAATGTATAAATTATACATTTCGTAGTTTCTTTTTAGTTGAATGACCCACCCAAATTTTATTTCCTTTTCATTCTGGACCCAAAAACCATGGACTGGTAAAGTTTCAATAGCATGAACCAAAACAACGAACAAGTTTTGTATCGTTATACTACATCAACTATATTCCAGGGGCGGCCAAACGGTCGATAACAATTATAGTCATTCAAAAATAAAAAAAATTTCTATGGAAGTCGATCCTCAAATAGGTGAAGTATATTGTTATTAGATCGTGAACAAAAAAAGTTTGACCCCCTCTAATAGTTACCATTCATTAAATTATTAATTTATAATAATATCGACTAATAATTGGTAAAAAAAAAATGTGTTTGTGTGCTTATTTGTCAATTATTTAAAAAATTAAAAATTCGATTTTTCATTAACTTATATATAGAATCCGAAATAGGCTTCCGAAACCTGCTCCGCACGCGATGTGCTCTTTTATTGAAAAAAAAAAATCAAAATGTTCACCACAACAGTGTAATATGTATAGATAATAATATATAATCGTACTATATAGTTTTATTGCTTTGATAAACATTATTTTCTTTTTAATGAATTATTATTATAGTAAGGATTTGTATATACACTTTTTTTATTAACAGGTGTTATAATATAATTAAGTACCTACCGAGTGCTATTTACTCTAAGCGGTAAATAAACAGTAATTTACACGTAGGCATATACGTATTAATAAACCTATATTTCTTTAATCGCCTCATGTTTTGTCAGCGTCAGGGGATTTAGGCATCGATGGTATCACGCGACGAGTCTTACTATATCGAAAAAAATCACACGTGTCATAGATACCGAAACCTTTTTATATACATAAATTAGTAATTCGATAGAAATCAATATCGTCTTACTCTATATTCGTTATAATATAGTATGAAGAACGGGCGTTGACTGCGATTACATAAGAACGATACGATGATCACGATCGTACACGCTTCCCTAGTTTATATTGACACATTCGCGTCCTATACATCATAATTATTATTGTACTATTTTCTTAGATAGATATTCGACGTTACGTAGTAAACTCTGCACCCGGTCAATCTAAATACACGCGAAAATTTTACAATTATTATAATCTATGACATTGGTTAAGAGTTAAGAACCATTAATTACATGATTTCGAAATAGTTTAATATGAGACAAATAATATTGGTTATTATTTCTTCACATATTTAAATTTTAACGGGGAAAAAGCGATAATTTAATACTGTTGTGTTTATGCTTTGTATAATATGATATAGATAGTGAATCTATCGAAGCCCATTATGATGGATCACAGATTTTGATATTTTAATAACCTTTACTTTGAGTATTATATTGTTACAAAACAAACGTTACTAAAATCATGGAAACTTTAAAACACGTTTAATTATTGTTAAATACTGTTTATCAATACGGTTAAAAAAAAAAAAAGCGGTATATTATTTTAACTTGAAATCAATACGTAAAAGTCGTTATCGAGTTATATAAGATATAACAAATCCAGTATAATATACAACAATAATAATACTAGGTAAGACTAGTTCGCACTGGTCTCGTTAGCACCGTGGTAGTTGTAGAAGTTTCTCGTTAGGTTCGGTCACTTAATTCTCCGATTTATCGGACGCCGAAGCAATATAACGCGTTGTACGTGCGTTGTCGGCGTTGACCACTAAAACTTCAATTGTGACAGTAATGGACATTGAAAATCGGTTGGTATTATAACTGGTGCGAAAATCCTAAGTAATCACTTTATATGCTATACCTAGTATATACCTATTATAATAATATAATATATGGCGTATTATAATATTTAAACGCGTGAATAATCAATTCGTATCGCCGGATAATAATCTCCGTGGACCGCTATATAATACAACCATATAGCCGCATATAATAATATAATATACGAGCGTCTTCGTCGCCAATCGACTTGTTATTTATTGCGGTTCTCCATACAATTTAACCATGCATATAATATTATAAATTTATAAATATTATGTATTAGGTACGCGTATATACGGTCGTATAAAGAATTCGTCGAACTTATCTGCGCTATAGTAATAATAGTGATAATAGTATATAATATACAGCTTTTTTGTACATAGCTGGTTGGTGTATTTAACAATTTTAATACGTATATAAACACTATAAACGTATAATATTGCAATATAATGATGATATTATTATATGTTTTACATAATATGATTTATAGAAGTACAAGTACCTACCTACTAGAAAAGAGACACTTTGGCAACAGTGCAGGGGATATACGAAAATACTGCCACGATGTTTCCATATTATTATTATTTATTATGTTTCTATAATTCGCTAGTATTACCTATATAATAGTATAAAACATGTATGATAATATGCAGACTCGCAGCAGAATAAATGCTTCAACCATGCCATAAGCATAGAGCTATATGAGAGAAAAGAAAAATTTTTGAATAAATAACATTATAAGAATTAATGTCACGAGGTAAAAGTACAGATACACGTAAATTTATTTTATTATAAAAAAGTACTTATACATTTTTAACCATTTAGGAATATTGAGGTGCCACTGTTTGATGCTGGGCAATTTGACGAGCGGGTACATGCACGATTGCAACAGGTATAATATACTCTCTTATTGTCAATCTGTAATGGTTTCGAGTTAGAGTACGAGTCAGGAATAATTTATTAGTCGAGAGATAAAATATAAAGAGGTTATAGGCAATTTATCAAAGTGTCAGTTATCTTCTATTATATAACTGCAGTCTATAAACGGCATCCTTATAACTCCATCACCGCTAGGCTGAACAAAATGAAGAAGTTAAAAAATCAAAAAAAAAAGTCAATATTAACTTTAATTTAACACTTATATAACAATAGACGATGTATTATTAACGTTTAAAAATTATATAAGACGTGTGCAATAAAAAACAAACTGCAGACTGCAGCAATAGGCTATACTCACTTCATCACGCAATAACAATCGAACGGGTTCGCGAACGGAAAAAAATCGCGAGACATAAGATCGGCGGTAATATGTAATACTCACACAAACACACATAGTGAAGGATTTATGGTGGCGGGACTTTTCTCGGCTTGCAGCGGGCTGTTTTTTTTTTATATGTAATTAATGGACTCTAGAGGCATTTCTGACCTATGTCTGTAGAGAAAAATGTATTGAATATTATCGATAGGTCATTGTGTTAAAAAAATAAAAGTGAACTTTGAGGGCGACTTGTAAAACGTTCTCGTTGGAACTCCGATACGAAGAGTGTATTCATACCTCGATTCACCATTACGATATCCGATTTCCAGGATAATACTTAAACAAATCGTTGGGGATCGAATAGTCGAATAGTTTTCGCGAGCCGAATTCGGTTTTTTTTCGCAGGTCCGCCACTGCGCATAACACGCAGAACAATATATAAACAACAACGCGATAACCGGTCGGCTTGCGATTAAGGTAGCTGTGCAGGACGCGCATAATAATATAATATATAGCGAGTGGCGTGCGCTCGTTCGCTCGCGCGTGTGTGTGTTTCGCGTGCCCCGACGGCTGCGACGGCAATATTCCTTATTCTTCTTTTACCCGCGCGCACACACACACACACACATATTATATATGTATTATACGTATAGTAGTCGCGGGCCGTGGGAACGCGCCGCCCGACCGCTTCACAAACCTTTTATTGTACTTTATTATTATTATTGTTGTATTTGTATATATATATATACGCCTTGTACAGGTATATTATTACTATTATATATATTGTGTAGCGGCTCCTCACACTCTTCTCGTACGTAATTTTTTTTTTTTTTTACAATATATAATACATCGCTCGTGACGTCGTCTTACACACACACACACACACCGTAGCCGTGAGCGTGCACCCGTATTGTGTACAATATAAAATAATATAATATCGCGTGTATGTGTGTGTGTCGGCGCGCGCGTACGGTCGCGAGCGGAACGTGCGATACATCTCGCCCCCCCGCGCCACGACGTCCCCCCGGGTCCAGATAGGTGGGAAATATACGAGGTGGCTTTTTATATATGATATTATTATTATTATTATATACATCACGTCAGTCACGCCGCCGCCGCCGCCGATTGATATTATTATTTATTGTTATTACGGTGTACCTATATAATATAATATATAAAACATTATAAACGTGCACAAGCATAAGCCACCGCCGCCGCTGCCGACACGGAGTGTTGAGAAACCGATCGCTCCTCCCGTCCGCCGCGCCACCGCTGCAGCGTCCGCTACGTGAAAAAACACAATTGTATTCGTATGTTATAATATATGCGATCTCCGATCGATTCCGTCCACGGTTCGTTTAAAATTATATCGACGAGTTCGAATATGTGCAATACGCCACTCTGAACATTTCGACGGTGCAGTTTGTCATGATTATACAACGCGTCAATAATAATAATATTATGCATTTATTACGTATAATAATCGTACCGTCATTTGTACGCAACCACGACATCGTATTTCGACTATTACGCGTCTTATATCTTATAGGTACTTCGTGCGAGTCGTCTTCGATAAAAATCTACTCGAAAGTTCAAAGCGTTTATAGGTTTTTCGAAGCACCATTATACTCGTATTATTGGGTCGTATATACCTATAAAATACGGAGTGCTCACTCTAAATTTTTCCTCAAATCGTAAATTTATTTAAATTTTGGATTTTGGAATTTTTACACACATTATTATAAACAGCACGCTCGATAACCATAATATTTTCTAAATTGAAATACTTGGGTATTTTGAATTCAAATGAGTCACAGTTTTGGAGACAATATACCTTATTAGTTATTACAGCCTATCGATAATATATGTAATGGTCTATATATTGGTCCTATCTTTAATTCATTTGGTACATTAAAAAAAAAGTGATAATTATAAAAGTACGTAGCGCGATTTGTAATTCGTATTTAACATAATATTATTATATTTGTTTTAGGGCCGTTCTTACAATGGCCGGTTAGTGTCTGATAACGCTAACCGGCAGAATTTATTATGTGTTAACCGACAGAATTTTATTGGTTAGTTTTAACCGACACTTAACCGGACATTGTAAGTACGGCCCTAAGTCGATTATGTATTATTACTTTATATTTCTGTCGAACTAAAGTGTAATCTTAGCACAAAAAATATGAAGGTAAATTGATGCAATTTTAAACATAATAACGAATGAAATTATATATAATTAAACTTTGAAAAATACATACAATCTGGACACGCCAGGGGGACCCACTTATATATAATAATAAAATCCATTTTAATGTAGTAATACAGTCAGATGTTTTAACTGTTTATACAAAGTACAATGTTCACAGTTTATTCATTATAACGATTAACTGGTACCTGAAAATTGATAAACGGAGTCTAAAATGTAAAACCCGAATTTTAAATTACTATTACACTGTACTTATCGAGTTATCAAATAATGTAAAATGTAAAAGGGTTAGATATACATATTATATAGAATTGTACTTGTTCACTATCAAACATTAGGCAATATTCCACCTCTCTATATCTATTTATTTATATTTTATACCTATTTGAATATATGTATAGTCTGATATAGATATAAATATATTTTTTTTATTAGTATAAGTGGTTAATGAAAGTATTTATATATATATATATAGAAAAAAATTAACACTAAATTATCAATTTCACCTGAAATTTTTCATAATTATTATATAATATGTATAATGTATATTTATACATATTTTTTTTTTGTTTATCAATTCAATAAATAGCAAATAAAATACTTACATTTATGTTTTTGTGATATGTTCTTAAAATAATGGGATTATTTTTAAATGTTTTGATTCAACTTGAAAAAAAACAATTTATAATTATTTGAATTACATTTGGAGTCCTATTAAATTCTGCTGATCTGTTAAAAAATACATTTTTTTTTTATAAGTTTGCTTCTCAACTATTTAACAATGTTTTCGATCGCATCAGTTGTTCAGGAATATATTCAATTTTGATTATTTGTTTTTTTGATTTTAAACATTTAATAGTCAACGAAAAAAAATTTGTTGATGTGGGATGGTTTCATCAAAATAATTCTCGTGTTCTGACTATCACCATGTTATACCTTATTCTTTACCCAATTCGTGTGTTGTCGAAATTAAAAAAAAAAAATCTAACATTTAAATGATTTTTTTCAGTTGTGTTTTAATATACATATTATAATGTATATATTATACTATATTATATTGGTTTATTTAAGCGTCACAGGTATTCTTAAATTACCAGTCACATTAAAATCTTGTTTTTTTCAACATTATTAGCATAATATATTTATATATTTAGCGGTACCTATTAGAAATACCTAATATAATTAATTAATGGCCATTTAATTTTTCGATACAAAATTGTGTAATATCAACCTAATGGTGCAATATTTTAAATTTTTATCCTAATACCAAATTTATTCATGAC
Source organism: Aphis gossypii (assembly GCF_020184175.1). NCBI lineage: Eukaryota > Metazoa > Arthropoda > Insecta > Hemiptera > Aphididae > Aphis > Aphis gossypii. Next base: position 8,754,697 of record NC_065532.1, read on the forward strand.
TGAAACACAACTAATTCCATCGCATTCCATATTCTAAAATCAAGCGTATCGAAGTATAGCTATAACCAATGTGTATTTACGAGGAAATACTATGTATGACAGGTAGATGTTAAAAAAAGCGATTTACAACGTAAACACTTAAGTGCTTTTAATTAAAATAAAACTCTCCATTTAAAACATACACACACACACACACACACGGTGCACAGGTTATGTCCATACGTTTAATCGGTGGTAAATTATTGTTCCACTATTCCGATAATGTTGGAATATATTTTATCGTATAACAGCTGTTGTACAGACACGCATTACATAATTTCGACTGTATAAATAGAAAAACTTAAATGCGAGTATAAGGTATTTTTCTTCACTCCGTTTGATCATCAAATCATTTCAACCACCGTCGTTTTTCTTGACCACGGCCATAGCGCTTCTAGGTCAATAAAAATATAATACATCTATTATTTTATTTATTAGATAGTTTTTTTTTTTTTAAAACAAACCCATTTTAATGCGTAGCAGATTGGATTCTAATTTATGACCGTCAAGTCTGATTGCATTTCTGTAGTTTACCAATATACCTAGTTGTTTATAATATTTTTAACTAAACTCAATCACCTACAGAACGAAACACTATTTATCGTGACCTAACCTTCCTAACCTATTAAAGTCGTGATCTGATTTGAGTGATTTTTCCTTTTTTTCAAGACTTCGTCGATGACGTTTAATAAATCCGGAATAAAATACGACCTCGATGACAGGATCAATAATTTCTGTATAACTGCTGCACGCGTACTATTAAAATATCAATATAATAACACTATATAATTATACGTACAAAGTGTATACGACGGGAATTAAGTTTTGTTTTTCAATTTGTTCACGGCTATATCATTGTATATAGGAAATAGAACGGTCTTGTACACAGAAAGTCATTCTATAATGATTGTTTCTAATTGCTATAACACTTATAATATTCAATGTAATGTTATGAAATGATACAAGTATAAGTGACTTGACTTAAAACTCGTTTTAATAAACCTAGAGAATATATATATATATATATATATACATCAATAGTCAATAGTTAATAGATAAGTATAAGTAATAGCATATATGTATAATGCGTTTATTCTGATATAATAACATGGTAGAGGTTTTAAGTTTAATTTAAGTATTATATATTCGATTTCAATAAACACGTATATATATATGAAATGCGGTTCTACAACCTCTTCAATAACTCTGTAATTTATCGTTCGTTAACGAGGCGCCTAGCTGCCTATATCCATTAACTCGCCGTTGTACGTATTTGTGGTATTAAATGCTGAGTATATGATATTAATAGTAATAATAATATTTAGTTTATATGTTCTTTTACCGTGCGCCGCTGCGTATAATAATTACGCAGTGCACACTGCACCTATATAGGGTCCTATAGGAGGTCATTACACGTTATGTAATATAAAAAAAAGCAACGCTTGCGGACGACGATAAGATATAGACGATTTAGCTGGTCATATAGGCTTAGTACACGGTGACACGGTGTATTGGCTTTGGCTGTGCTTAGGAGACAATATTTACATATCGCGGGAATTGCGTCAACATTGCCATTATGTACAACTACAGTTCTATATGGAGTGGATATTATTCGTGCACAATCGTGGACTCGCAGTGCTTGAATTTATTTGAAAAAAAAAAAACGATCGTCCCGAATATCGTGATGTTGACCAGTGTCCAGTGATATAGGTATAATTTACACATTTATAAAATATAATGTGAATATTGTGTATAAACGTATAAAATATTATGTATACGTAGAATCTGGTTTCGACGCTTAGGCCTGCAGGTCGTATACTATAATATTATTTAAAAATTACTTTTTCGAGAAAAACATCAAAAAATCTCGACGTCGTGTACGCACCTGCAACGCGTTTATATTAGTATATTTAATTCCAGGCCTGCGTGTATAATAATTTATTCTATTATATAGTCGCCAGTTTAAGCGAAATCGTTCGCTGTTATTCTGTAGTAATTCAGCAGTTGGCAAATAATATAGACTTCGTGTAGTGTAATAATTTTTGGATTTACAATAATACGTCAACGTCAACGCGCCTACTCTGATAGTGTGAATACTCGTGTGGGCATCTGCAGCGTTAATAATCAGACACGATATTAACGTACTATACGGAGTTTGAAATTTTTAATTTTACATCATATATAAAGCTGCTGAGGCGCGCTTGATCGGCTGGCAGGGTGTATTTTCTAAGAAATATTTTGATTTTCTAAGAATGAATTATTAGAAAACACTCGGCCGCTCGTTTCATATAATTTTTAATTTCTGTATCGTTTTCCGTGCCCAATGATTCCCGCACACGCCAATAAATTTTCTTACGATAGAGCCTCCCGAGCTCCTCTCGCCTTCTCGTACCTATATAATACCATTATGACTTTTCGGATTCGACGATAATTATATACACAGCGATATCATAATATTATTATCATCGTCGTGAAATAGTAATAAAACAATTTACCACTGCATTATAATTTACAATATATACCTACATCTCGAAGCGCTGTCGAACGCGTATTTTCTGTATTTCCTCCGATCCAAAACACGAGTATATTCTCGGAACACGAGTTCACGTACACGCATATAATTATTATTATATATTGTGTATAGTATTAAACGCGAGGTACAATCAACCGAACTATTATGATATATTACACTGCTGCACGTGCATCGTGCCGAGACGAATAGAAAATATTATTAATAATAATTACCGGTTTCCGTAATAATGAGATTTAAAAAATTAACGAGAACGTATACACCTATCGTATATCGTAATATAACGTTTTGATTACAAGTGAGCATAATATTATTATACACAAGTCTATTACATATTTTATGTTTGAATGCGCCTCGCACGCGTACGTGTATCGTACGCTGTCCTAACCTAACCTATGCATTTATATTTATTAATTATTATATACAGATTATTACGATAATATACATACCTATGGATTGTATCCGAACCGTTGTCCAATTTCAATTTATGTCTTATATAGATCCGTTTTGTACCTCTTTTAACATTTTAAATCAAATTACCTACATGTATACCACGGTTAATTAATAGTTTTCGTTTTATTTTGATTTCGTTATGAACTTTATTTGTAAAAAATCGTATGCTGCTTATATCGATTACAGTTTATCAAATATTATATAAGATACCTACTACTTAATAATCTAAAATGTCAAGGTATATAATATTATTATCATGGCACATATTCTGGTTTTTATCAAACACGTGACATTCAACTGTACTTACTATTTAAACAATACAATTTAAATTATATAATAGTACTCATGAATTAACTTATCGCCGATATTAATATAATATACATGTATACATAAAAATTAACACAAATCTGTACAATTATAATGTAATAATCGTTATATATTTTAACATTATACCTATTCGACTTTTATGCATCGGCCTGATTCGGCCGAATTATTTAAATATAAATCGGACCGTTGGAGCGTTTGTAAATTTTATAACAGGTGAATATTATAACGCGGAAAAAAATAAGGGTGCTAAATTACATCCTACCGCTCTACAAAGACACCCCTAGACGTATAATACCTATATTTCATTTATTTGAATAATTAGTCGATTTTTGTCTGCAGTTATATATTATAAAATATGATACTTATATACTGTATTATACAAATGATTTAAAATATGATTAGAGTGACTGTTATTTATTTTTTGTATTTTATTGTTTATAAATTCTAACACGTATGATTTTAAACAGGTACTAACCAAATCTATACAGGAGTATGACATACTGTTTTGATAAGTGCAATTAATTCGATAGTCCATGGTTTCAAGAGTATTCACACTACAACCAACAAATCATAATAGATATCAGTACATGTATATGTCTACTGTCTAGTTATTGACTAATTCACCACGACAGTGAGTTATTAAGATAATTACTTTAATTAGCTTAAGTTACCATAAGTTCCACCTTCCTACACTGTCAAACGACTATCAACCAATACTGATTTTATTTATATCATTTATTATATAGGTACTAGGATACGGTAACCAAGTTTCGACAGTTGTATACGAATTAATAACACGTCTGTGTAAGGACTAAGGACTATCGACTGCGTTTAAGGAGTAAGTATAGGCAATATGTCATTAAGCTTATATTTTAATGTTTCATGTGCATTGTTAATTATTACAGGGCCCTGTTAACATTTAATGACTTAGATCAACTTTATACTTAAATATTTAATAATAATTTAATAATTTGATAATATACCAACTCAATAACCAGGTTTCTTTCCCTAAATTTTTGAATAAAATACGGCGCTATATCCGTGTATTTCGATTTTTCTGTACACCGTAGTGCTAGGGAAAATAGTGTTATCGGTGTACCTTGGTTGTTATCAAATTTATCCGAGATGGCCAATCTACCTATGATGGTTAAAACTACTCTCTAAGTTTATTGATATCTCTAAGAACAATCTCTAAAAATTTCTTAGAAATCTGTTAAAATACACAAATAGATTTTTCTGTTAAGTATCAGTTGAATAACAAAAAATAAATATAATATATTATTTTATTTGGAAAAAAAAATCCTATAGAGACTCATAGTGGTTTGGTTAGTTGTGAAATTGTTTTAAAATGTTATTGCTATTACCAATGGTAACTCTATATTTAAAAAAAAAATGCAACTTACCTATGTGCAATTATATAAAAAATATGTAGTCATTTTTTACTCAAATATTATGCAAAACTATTAAAAATTATAAAAATATACCGTTAGACTTTAGGTATATGTTACAAAAACGGTAACATTTTTAATTAAAATTATTTTAAGTAAGTTGTAAAAGAATATGCTTTTCCAAACAACTTAGTTATAATTTTACATATTATATAGTTTTTGTGCAAGAACCGTGGTTATATTATGATATATTATATTATATTATACCAAGACATAATTTTATTGATAACATTTTGTTATTATTAATAATAATAACAATATTATATTATACTATATTATATTATATTATTATGTGGTTTTTAGTTTTTACCGCTCATCCCACATTCTCAACCAAATGTTCACAATACGTAGAAATTAAACCGTTATTGTCTACAAAATATTATTATAATATCGCTAAAAATCTGTAGAAATATATAAGCGCTGTATAATAATTATATAATCTTAGATTATCACTACCTACCTCTATACCATTACAGGGCTATGGCTAATAAATAACTGTGACAACCGTAAAATATATTATATCATTACGATTATTTATTAAAATTCACATATTGAATGGTGCATAATAAGGGTACTATATTGATATTATTTCTTCAAACTTTAACTCGGATTTTACAAACCTATATTGTGTATAGTATTATGTACACACTGTGTTCGAACAACACAATTAATTCTAAATAATTCGGTTTTTTAATTAATAATTGAAACCATTTATACATACCTATATATTCCTACAATAAATCTGTGGGCTGTGAATAATAATATATGTACATTTGATTTATGCTCGTCGAAAAAGTACACAGACAAAGCCTTGGCTATAGTGGAAAACGGTCGATCTGTTTTTTTTTGGTTAGACCGGACCTCCGGTGTAGGTAGTTATTAACTAATAAGATTGAAGGGAATTTCGTCACAATGCACATAATTTATGAATCAATCAATTTTTAGCATTAGCAATAATGGATGTCATCATATAGTCGCATTCGCAGATGGAAGCTCGAAAACAGCTTGATTAAAAATCGGACATAATAATTGCACATTAAGTATAAAGAACGGCATATTCTAAGTATTTAAATTTTTTAAACAGTTTATATATTTCGTTATATTGTTTAACTTATGAAAGGTGTTTTACGTAAGATTATCGCTGCATTGAAGTCTAGACTTTGCTGCCTACATCTAAAATATTATACCGAAAACGCTTTGGAATACGTAGAGGTACTTATATTATATAGATAAATATCTATTTGGAATTTAAAACTAATCAGTTTTTCTACTATCCGATTCGATATCATGAAAATGATTACCTATTTTTTCTCTCACAATCAATAAAATTCTGATATACCGGCATTTATTGTCAGTTGGACTTATATGAAAATCTACATATACTTTTATGTGCGTATTGAGCTGCATTATACAGTTATAGTTAATACTGTGCACGATACGGTCGTCAAAAAATTGAAAACGTTTAAAAAATATCCCAGATATACCTGCCTTTCTACAGCAGCTCTACATGTATAAGATATTATAACGACCGAAACAGATGCATAATAGTAATTATGAAAAAAATAATGTATACTTTGCGGAAACGCCGTGTCTCGTGTACAACAATAAAGTAATAATAATAATATGATATTATTATATTATACTACTTAGGTATATACATAGCGATAATACGGTTTCGATCGGATACACGGCCTTTCCCTCTCTATTATGTCGAAAACGTCGTACTTATTACAAATACAACGGTATATACCAGCACGACAATGTTTTCGATTTCCAAACACTGTCGCCAGGCGTTTGAAAAGGATGCGAATCCGTTTCCATTGTCGTCTGCTGCCGTACATAATGTTATTATACACTATTAGAATATAATATAAATAATAATATAAAAGCGATGGCTGCAGCCTGCTCTTGTGCCGTAAATCGCAGCAATATAATATTATTATGTACCAATAATATATTATATTGTATTGCAATGCGCGACGATAAAAAACGTATACATATTATATTATTAGTTTTATATATATATTATTCCTTTACTATATATATACGCTATATAAGTGCGTATTGCGGACGCGAAAGAGTTAAAAATCGTCTCGTCGATTGTCGGTGGCACGGGAAGGCGTGTGCTAGCGTTTAGGCGGAGCGTGCTTTGTACCAATGCTCACGAGTGGGTGGCGGCGGCGCGGCCTTCCGCCGAGCACCTGCCGACGGTTCCCACGATTCGGCGACGGCGGCGACAGAGACAGAGAGTTCATCAAACTCGACTGTTTTTTTTTTTATTTAATATTATTATTTTCAAATGATTTTTTTCCACTCGTTTTTCGGTAGTTTCTCCCGTAGATACCGTTTACATGCTGTAACTACCATGTACGTGTATATAGGTATATACAGAGATTGTCCTCTTCGACACCCACTCCTCTACCCTCTCGTCCATATCGACCGTGAAAAGTGAGTGAGAAAAAAATATAGAAACCGCATTTACGCATGTACCGCGATAAAATAATATGACGTGTATATATACCTATATATATTATATTTATGTATAGGCGACTCGGTGCAGGCGGTCGCGATAAGGCGCGCGTGTTTTTACGCGAATGATTTGGTCGAGAGGGTTTTTTTTTTTAAATTTTTTTTTCGCTCCGTTAAATTATACTTAATATATACGCGTATTTCCGTTGCTGGACACTGCATAACAACATGTTATGTGTTTCATAAACTTGAAACGACCGCTCAAGATATACCCATATATTATATATATTGCTGCAGAGTGCAGACCTGCAGTACTGCGAAATTATAATCATCGTCATATATTATATAGACGGTAATCAGAGGGGGGTCTTTTGGTTGTTTGAAAAAATTTTCGCTTATTTTATATCACGATGGCCAATATAATGTATTGGAACGATTTATGAATCGTACTTAATATGATATTTTTGGCATTCTGCAGAGTCAATATAGTTTTTATCTTTTGTCCAACCATATGATATATATCGTTCCGGAAATAAAAACATTTTATTTTAACATCACAGGTATTCGATTAAAATATACGTAATACTATAAACGCAGTTAACTACATTTTTGATTTATTGGTTGTGTTACATAGAATTATTCTATACCTATACGTTTGATTGTTATCAACCCTGTTGACCTGTCTTCCATGCTTTACGTGCATAAGTTTCACGCTGCATATCAATATTTATTGGCAATAACTGCAGTGTGTTAGTGTTGCAATATTTATGATTAAAAGGAAACAGTATTGATATTTTAAATCATTGCTATGCATTCGTTTGACTGTATATGAGTTTAATTCACGATCAAGTAGGGAGACCCAAGAGGAGATCCAAGGGGGTCCTTGGATTCGACTAAATATCCCCCAATATCTATAACAATATAGGTAATAATAAAATATGCGCAATAAGCAGTAGCAAACCATATCAACTCACGCCCATGTCCGATTTATCTCGAATCCAATAATATAATCCGCGAAATTCTCTTAAAAGGCTAACGAGAAACTGGCGTGCCAGTTATGGCATAGGGAAAAAAATCACGTACGAAAAGAATCACTTTGCAGACTTACTGCTAGATAATTCATTTTAGCTCGTCTCTCATGGTCGTATAAATGTTTGAATGTTTACCTATAGACTGCTCTACATACAATATGATCTGGTCGAGTCGACAGGATAATTTAGTCGGGTCGGACGTCATATCAGGTCGTGTGTATAGACGTGTAATCTGACAAGCATCCTGTCGATCCTGTCGGGTCTTGTCGGGTGGTCGAGCCATATCCGACTGCGCTATAAAACATGCAAACAGCTAGTATTGGAAGTAAGATTCAACCGACCACTTGGTCATCCGTCTGCACACAACATATATAATAATATAATACTCAGTACCTATACTCACATATTATATATTATAGTTATTATTGTGATGTAATATATATATAATATATCAAATAAATATTAAAAAAAATATATATATATTATAAAAATCCTACGACTACGATGAGGTAATACAGTCGCGCTGTTGTTATTGCGATCGAGTTCTGGTCGTCGTCATCACTCGTATATATAATCGTTTCCCGCACATTACGCGTCGTTAATTCTCACGCTCTCGATCTTTTCATACGCGCGCGCCAGACACAGTGACGTCACACGCTGCTGCATCACGGTCGACGCGAGCGTGCGTGAGTTATTATCATATTTTATTTATTTATTTATTATTACTATTACTATTGTTTATCGGTCGAATGAATATAATATGCGTGTGTGTGCATATTATACACCGACTGACGTCCACCTTGGTAGGCATATACGCCCCTAAGTGTATGTATAATATGTGTGTGTGTGTGTGTGTGTGTGTGGATACGGTTCGCGAGATCGTATACACATATATATAGGTATATATCGTTTTTTAATAACGATCGCCGCCGGTCACGACGTTATCTGAATCTCACGTTTCGGGAGCGAATCGGTCACGATCTCTTATCTCGGAACCCCGTTCGCTCTTGCATCGATCCGCTGCTGCCGTGGAAAAGTTAGGTATACGATATTATAGTATTATTATTATTATTATGTACTTACGATGAGCATATTGTAATATGTATATAAGTGCCGTAGCGGCGTATATCCCATACGATTACGAGCTCGGCGTAGGTGCCGCGTCTGTGATTATGTAATAAAATAATAATATAGTCGTCTCGCCGCGCGCGTTAATAATAACATTATCTCGCGTCGCGACCGTCGACATCGTCGCCGTAGTCTTTCCCGCGGCTAGAATATATTATAGGTATAATGAGGGTAGGTAGGTAGGTACCCGAGTGGTAAATACGTACTCGTGTCGTAGACTTTAACACCGTAGTCGTAACGAAACGATGGCGTTTAACGGAAGAACATAGTACGTCGTTATTATAGGTACTTCGATCCCCTTGAGCTCCACACAATATATATAATATTATTAACACCCTCGTGTTGTTGATTGTTCGTAAACTTATAAGCTAGTGTACACGCCGAGATTTTGGGGGCGGTCGGTGGGAAAGTCGGAAAACGCAGGACGTCGTTATTACCATATATACTTACATTATTGTTATTAGAAGATATAGGCGAGGACGAGGACGTGGCAACGAGTACGCTTTACTGCGCGGTGTATAACTTATATAATATGGTTCTGTGTGTATACGATTATGTTATAATATTATAGACGAGTCGACGGGATAATATTATGTAGTAATTGCAGTGGTGGACGGAGACGACGAAGAGCAGCGCTCGGAACGATTGAAGTGTCCAGTGCCCGATTTGACGAACACGTATACAGTAATAATTCATTATAAAAAATGCATACCTACTAAATAGTGTATCCTTTCTGTATGTTTTTTTCATAATATTTATGTGAATAAAAGTGTGTGTTTGGGCACGCGGAAGAAAACTGTTTTCGAAACGCCAGTCGAAATCGCCTCGGCCTGTATGCCGTACGTATATTACATACCGATATATTACACATATTATTATATATACTTATATACTTACACGCGATATGCTCCGTCGAAACGCAACCTAATACGAGTATTATTGGTACTTACTCGCACACACGTATAGGTACTAACAGTGAATAATATTACCTACCACGTATTTTACCGTACACGCTTTGCTGCGCATGTCGTCTACATCGTCGTAGATAATAATAATATATGCCCCCCCGTGAGACGTAATATTAGGTATATATAATATAGTCTTGTACGCGCGCCGGTCGAACCGATTAACAGCAGCTCGTTTAGATTTCGCCCGACGATTTTCCCGGATCGATATAGGATTTCTCCGCGTGATTATGTACATAGTTGTTGTGGGTATATAGTATTTCATTGAACGGCGGCGATCTACGCGTACAGGTATATTATGCAATTAAACCGGTTCGATAATAAACGATTCCGTCAATCAGTATGGGTCGGACAAACGGATAAAACGGATATAATAGATAATACGAGGATATAATAATATTATACTTATAATAAATATATTACGTGCCATGCGTGATATCGAATGTTAAACACTATGTTTTTTTAAAAATCTAAAAAAAACCCACAACTTCTTAACTATACTTATACGAGTTGGCGTGCTTATAATATATAGACCGCGGTGTATTATAATCACTCCGTTGAAAAAAATCTCTATTAATCTATATTTTATTTTATTCTAGGTATGTATATTATAATTATAGTTCGGGGAAATGTTGCATGCGGATATTCCCCTTCACCAAACCACCGAGTGATCAACAGTGCGACATATACCTACATTTTTTTTTTAATATCACCTTTAAATACAAGCTATGACCCAATTCACATGGTTTAGACTTATTCAGAGTAACATTTTTTGCCGATGCTCAGCCTCGAAGTCAGCGAATCCATTGCAGATGATTGTATACTTATCAATTCGAAGTGCCTCGAAAATATCATTTAATTGATCATATGTTGTGAGTATATAATCGATTTAAATCACATATATTAATATTCAATACTGTAGGCAGTTACGTGTCTATAGACTCCAGAAACATTTTTATAGGTTTCCGACATTTTTATTAGAAATTCATACTATTTTTTACTTGTTAGTTGTTATACACCCATAACTAGATATAAGTTATATTGTTATGACGATTAAAAATATAATTACTACTGGAATTAAAAATATATGTATTTATTCGGTTGATAACAGTGAACCAATTCACTGCAGTATTTTGATTGCTATATAGATAGATAACACAATTGATACTTTTGGGATGCAATTAACAAATTCAATTTTGTGATGTAATACGTTTACATAATTTATCGGATTTATCAAATCGCTTCTATGCTTAATATTTACCTCTCGTTTTTGAAAAACTATAATTATTTTTGTCTTTTTAAATTGTTTATAGTTTTGTATTTAAAACTTAAAAAACAACCATTATAGATATTATATATTATAATAATAACCACGGGGCTTGTCGATACCTATAATACCGCAGTAATTGTCCAAAAATATTATTATAAATATATATGCGACTGATTGGAAAATAATAAGTTTTCTGCGGACACGCGCAGTGAAAAGTCCTGCTGTAGTAACAAACCAATCGATCGAAGATAATATCGACTAACCATTATGATGTCCGTATATAATACTGCGCAACAATAATACCTATATCATTACGGTAATGCGTATTATTACATAGTATTAAATCGCAGCCTCCATACGGTTGCCACCGTTCGCGCGGGCGGTCGTTCGCGTGTCTTAGCTAGCTATACGTGCCAACTCGTTCGTATAGCCACCTCGATTCCTGGGTCTCACGTATACCTAAACTCGTGTGTACAGCTATATACACCGTGTACGTATATACAATATGTAATATATAAATGGCCACGCGGACGTATCATTATTTTAATGATCGGTTGAGGAAATGGATCGAGTCGGACTCGATCGAAACAAACTGGAATATCAGAGCATATGATAATGTATATTTCGATTAAAAAAAATAAACGTTTAGCTCGGCCGAGAGCACTGCAAGTGGGCGTAAACGAAAGTTTTACTATTATAGACTAAATATTATTATACATAGGTAATACGTATATAAATGGTGATAAATACAACATCCGCCGCGCGGACTCGCGCCCTGACGAAAAATAAACGTTACATACAAGTAATAATAAACATATAAATTTAGTATACTTGTAGTGTTATATTAAAGTCACCGACTTTCATGAGTCATATAGTAGCAATTATACACCGACGTGTCACATTATTTCGTACATAACAATATATTATATAAATAAAGATGTTTTATGGCGTTTGAGAGAAAAGATTCGTCACCAAATTATTCCCTATAGTTTTCAGGAGATACTAAAAACTCATTTTGAAGTTTTGAATACATCTTTTAACATGAATTCGTATATCAAATAAAATTACAACCCGCGATATTCATATTATTATGGTCATGGTCACTATCGGTCCATATCTGCAAAAAAATTTCCTAGAAATTAATGTATATCAAGCAAATAATTATTAAAAGGAGTAAAAGGGATTGCATATACCTCCCCCCGTATACCATCACTTCGACCACTTCATAAATATCAATTTATTATACACTCAATACATTAAATAACTTGTAAGTTATAATTATACATGTAATTATGACTATTATACTCGAAGACAGAGATTCCCTTTGGCATATCCGTCATATTTTGCAACGCGCGTAAACCGAATATTATTATCGCGTGGCGGAAGTATAATAATAATATATATTATTTGTGTAGGTACTAATATAGCCAATGACGCCTAAAGCCCAATATAAGTGCCATAAGTACGCCGTTACTTGTGCGATCACGCACGTAATGTATGAACGAATACAGGCATTGTGTTCACAGCGGGGTCCAGACAATTTCATTCAACAACTGCAGCAACAGATTAAGGAATATTTATATTTACCATATGCGTATGTGTCATGCGTGTGTGTGCGTACAACGCAAATTTAAGTTTTTGTATGGAACCGGAAGAAATGATTATTTATTTATTGAATTAAGTATACAGTAAGTATAATAACTTAAAAATTAATTCAAAAATATTTAACAGTGTACCTACCTACTATATCTATATATGTAGACGTGAAATTGGAACAGAATACAGTTAAAGCAATTTATTTTTATTTATTATTTAATTTTTGAGATTTAAAATAAAAATGTTATCCTCGCCTAATTTTTCATTTTTATTTATCGATACCTATAATATTGTTATTTGTTCATGACATTTTTGGTTAGGTTAGATTATTTCCAATTTATCATAATGTTTTTATAAAAGACAATATGTTATATTTCAAAATTAATAATACATCAAAAATAATATATAGTCATTTAACAAGTATTATTTTTTTATAACCAGAGTGGTGTTTAGTATACATATACTTCTTAGTTATTAGTGAGTAGTGAGGGAGAAAGGAATTGTGTACCATTTCATGGTTAGTTGTTTGGTGCACCGCAAATTTCATATTATTATCAACATATTTTATTTTATATAATTATATGTATTTATGCATATTACCTATGGTTAGACTAATAAACATTAAACAGCAGTAATCGTTTAACGTGACATTGTAGCTATAGTATACTTTAGTCGTGTAATATGTATATAACATAACGACCATCGGGTGTTAAAAAGTTTCAAATCCGACGAATTAAACTTTTCTGGTTTTCAAGATTATTTTTTATTTAGATTTAAGTACGTAGATATGATTTTTAAATAATTAACTACATGAATATTATTATAGCACACACCGTTTAAATCAAATACTTCTTAATTTTATTCTAGGCGTGTTTATTGCAGGTTTCGTTATATATATATAGCTGTTTCTATTTCCTTTTACAGGATGCATGATATTATTGTAATGGTCTGTATTATAACTCTGTATAGTGACTAATGACACATTAACAAGGCATAATAAATACGGCTCTCGTCAATAGTAAACTATTTGAATAAATCATATTTGTCACGATGACGTATTACAGAGCAAATACAACATTAAAACTGTTTAGCCAAATCGTCGGATGCTCTATATAATATTATACACTGCATTTAAATACTATAATATATGGTCATGGGCGTAATGAAGTTGTATTTTAACCACAGTAAAACCAAAAGAAAAATTACGAACAATGTATGCGTTATTTGCATAGGTCGCAATATTATCGTACACAATTATTTCTTCACGAGGGCTATATTTTGTCCTTCTTTTAATGATCGCAATCGGCGTACTTCGGTATTTGTTAAAAATAGATAGTATATCTCATTAAATTAAATTAAAACGAAGGATAAAAGACCAAATTAAAAATTATTGACCAGCCCGCTTTAATTGAATTAAGGGCTGCAGTCGTTCTATAATAGCTTATCTGCTCCTATTCTAGAGTTATCCGGGTATATACGACGGCGCAGGATAAAAAGGAGTATAACACGACATTTGTAATCTTCAATTCCTTGTAATCTCTTTCAATATATGTCGTGGAACTATTTTAATAGCAACGGGTTTAAAACCACTAAACTAGAGAAATTTAAGTAATCACAATCACGATGGTAAATAGATTTAACGATATTAACAATTTGAAATTTATAAACCAAGTCAACCCTCGAGGTTCAAAACTTTGGAATCAATGTTTTTAATACATTCAGAATGCCATAATGCCATGAAACCAGTACACCGAAAGACAAACTCATTAATTTTGTAAGTTTGATACTTGGGTTACAAATTCTTACTAATTGAGTGTTAATTTCCAAGGAAAATGTAGTTAAAACTTTTGAATTCAAGGTGTCACGATGGTGTTAGGACTCAGGTTACAAATTTTTAAATGTTGGTTTCAAATCCAAATAGAACTAATTTTCTAAAAAGTTGAAATAAAAAAAGTTTTTGTTCTAGAGTACCATAAAAAAAATATCGATGGAACTTTTGCGGCCAACGACTGTAGCAGTGCGTAAGTACGACTGGCTCCTATATTATTTAATAATAATTATCATTTATCACGCATCGTCGTAACCAATAAATTAATAGGTACCTATTATATACAAATAACAAATGTACGCGCACACATTAATATTATATTGTTTTCAGACTATACACTACGGTTGAGCCGGGTAAACACCTTAAACATAGAGTATTAAATGTATAATATTATGCGATATTATATTGTTGTATTGCGTCCGTTCGGCGCGCGCGCTAGTAATAATATAAATAATAATGACGGTTTCCACGAAATAACCGTCGTTAAATCTATGTGGCAGGACGGTGTTGTACGACATAGTAATACGTACCTATGTGTTTTATCGTTATTATTATGTCGCCCTACGCCTGTCGGTGACGTTGCGGCTAGACGTTTCCGCCTCGAAACGGACGACACGTTTTTACGATCGCGATTTCCGCATTTCGATCGCACCGGTATGTTCTATTAGAAATATCATAACGATTTTTTACGGGCTGTGTAGCGATCGTCCGTTGTCCATTTTACGATCGACGAAAAATAACGCGCCGTAAACGACCGCACCTATGTACCAACACGAGTGAACGCGGTCGATCACAATATTTACAATTTTCTTTCGTATCAGCATAGGTATTGGCGGCTACAAAGGAGAGAAAAAAAGGGAAACGCCGCGTACCTTTCGCTGCAAACCCGTAATATAATATACCGCAATAACGTATATTATAATACGCAGGTACTCGGAAGAGTTTTTGAAAATCGAACGCTGTTGCAGTTCCGCCGCCGCGACACCGTCAACACGGAAACCGCGCTGTACCACATGTGACCCTCCTGCGGGTGTAACAACCCCCGAAATTCTCGTTTATGTATTTTAATATACTTTCCCCCTTATACCCACGTCGCTCGCACGTATAACGGTACCCATATCCGTGAGATAGTTATCGACCCGGCCGCGATGAATCTCTGCAGCAAACGCGTCCCTCTCACGCATACCGCGCAGTGTACCTGTTGCTCGACGCCACCACCTGTTGCATATAGAGCGCAACAACAATATACCTGTTGATCATCACACACACATATTATATGTATAATATTACCATGTGGCAAACAATATATAGTAATGCACCTACCTTCAGTGTGTGTAATGTGTATCGTATATATATATATACAGCGGAGAACAGTATAGAAAAAAAGCGAAGACCGCAACACCCTTCGCTTTCACGGGACGTGAGTACAAAAAATAAAGTACAAACAACCGTTTTCCGTTTCCCTTTCGGTATATACATGCGCGCATCGCTCGGGCTGTGCGGGCTGCTGCGGAACCGTCTCATCCTCCGTCGTCTCGGCCGTCGCGGACCTTGCTGCAGGTGCGTGTGCGGTAATAACGTCGACGACGACCCGCGGGTCGTGGACGGGACCTATCCGCTTTATATTTATTTGTTTATATTTTTTTTCGGGATGCCAACTGTTATTTTATTATGTTTTTTACGTACCAAAATAATAATACATATTATAATATACGGCAGTTGTGTGTACACCTAACGGAACTCGGGTTCTTATAGCTATATGATGCCTGTATTGTATATTATAATATACAGTTAGGTGTACTTACCTGACGACTAGCACAGATTTCTTACATGTTTATGTTTATATATAGAACGCTGCATTATGTATACTCGCGACTAATGTGTGTGTGCGCAGACCCTGCACGACCGTGGCCGAGACGATATTGTAAATTATGATAAACGCACAGTTCGATTTTTTTTTGTTCTCGTTCGTTTGAAAGGGACATTGAAAGAAAGAAAAAACGACGGATAAACTTTGTTTCATTATCGTTGTCATTATAATACGTACGCGAACCATAAAAATAAGCATAATGTATATGTTTTCGGAATATACGTATACCTATATGTATATACGTATAGTATAATCATGGGCTGCAGGTACAAGGCGATTCTTCTAAAGATAGGTTATTTTCTCATAATATAATATATAATATACATGCTAAAAATATATTTTTTTTTTAAACTACTTGTACTCATTATAAAGTAACGTTTTTAAGATGAAATTATGTATTTTAATCGTCTTTTAAGTTTTATTCTTCTATTTTGAAGAAAAGCTAGCTTATTTTAATTCAATATGAAGTAGAATACTTTTTTGAGAATCTCAATGTATTGACATCTCATTTTTAAGTGTTTAAGTTTAGAGGAGCGTACTGTTTCGGAATATGAACATAAAAATGTTTGTTTTTCCAAAAAAAAATTAAAATTAAAAAACGATAATAACTGTAAATTTTTTCTAATGTTATTTAATTTGTCTTGAAATATCTTCAAATTACAAATCGTTCCGTAAACATTAAGCAAACGTTTTCAAAACAATGATTGTTTTCCTTTAAAAAATCATCTTGCATGATATCATAATGTACAACACACATACATGTGTGCGTGCGGCGTGACCATACAGGTATAGTTTTCCGAAGCAATTGCGTTGCCAGTTGTGGGTTTTCTGTTGGAAACCTGTTCGTCGTATAGACGTATAGTATAGTATTATATAAGTAACGAGTATACACTATATCTTCACTAAGTCCAAACGTGTTGAGAAAAAAAAACCACTGAGTTACGTTTTCAACAACACTTCGGGGAGATTATTTTGACCAATAAATCAAATCGGATTTATTACAATCGTACCGTTCAACGTTATATATATATTATAAACGATATATCGTATACCTATTACTGTATATATATCTACCTATATCATTATATATTATCAGCGAACACAAGTCGAACGCGCGCGGCTTTTAGATTATGCGTTAATATTTTATTTTCGTCCTATGCGTTAAAATATGTTTATATTGTGTGTACACAAGAAGAAAATCAAATGCATTATTCATAAACAGAGTTCAACATATTATTATACATGATATCGGTACACCGTCGACTTCCAACACCTATTATATGGCGAATTATTATACAAACGCCTATAATATTATGTATATATAGGGACACGAAAAAATTCCACGAGCGCAATTTTTTTCCTACACATTTCGTCGCTACATAGCTCATATTATATGCTGCAATTCCTGCAAGCAGGTACACACAGTGATCTCTTGCATTGAACTCGGCCGCAGGATCGTGATCGAAAACGTAAAGTATAATCGTGTCGTACAGGGCTTGAACTATATCCGTTTCGGTGCTTTTTTCCGAGTTCGGCATACCACCTCACGTATCCTATATATATATACAGTATACATACATAATTTATACCGACAAACTTTCACTCATCGGATGGTAAAATAAATACCTCAGCCGGGAGTGTTTAAAAATACCCCATATAGCTCTTATTCACGCCGGGAAATATATTCCAACAGGAAATCGTTAATGTGCATTGAAATTATGCGTTTCTGGTGTAAAAAAAAACGTGACACTTTGACACAGCGCGGCGGGTTATATGCGTTGTTGCATAAACATTACTCCCTGTTAAAAACGTATGTACGAATATCAATATTCTCATTTACATAATATAATACATACTGGATGATTCACCAAGTACGCTCACCCCTTTTTCTTTTTAACGTGTAGTTCTTCGAAAACTGATTTTTAAATTTTTATAAAAATGCTTTAAGACCGTATTTTTAAATCCTTGAGATTTTTTTTAATTGTTACTTGAAAGAGAAGCCTTGGATATACCGTGATCTGCTACAGTTTTACATAAGTTCCCCCTTACTTACTGTAAATTATTTAGTAATTTTTTTGAAAATACTCAAAATTCGAACGAATATTTAGTTCTCTAACTTTGTATAACAAAGTATGTAAGGTCTATAATTGGATTTGAAAGACATAAGGCCTATATTCCTAATGATGATGATTTGAACATTTTAGTAAAATTATAATTTTAAAAAAAGGTCCAATATGTTAATTATTTAATGCAATATTTACCTACATATTATATTTTTTGCAAAATCATTTTTAATAGCTATTTTCTTCTTGGTTATAAATATACTCGTATCTAAGAGTTTCAAAAATCAGATTTTGAATAAATCCATGTTTTAAGAATGACTCTATTCAAGTATCGACAGCGATCTTTATTTTTTACAAAATGTATAAATCATTAAATATTTGATTACATTATAGATAGGTATAAATTATATTATTGTATCCGCATAGTAACATACGCATAAAGAGTTAAGATTTTAGTTAAAAAAAAAAAATTATTTGATATGTCAATATTGTTATAATATGACATTGTTGTTTGTGAACATAAATTTACACGACATAATAACTTACTCATTTTAATTCAGTAAAACAAAATTGATTTTAATGCGGATGTAATACAAGTAAATTAAAATACAAAACAGTTAATAAAACTTGTAAGCGAAATATAAAAATATCATATCATCTATTCTATACTCCGTCTATAACAAAAAGTATACATTACATGAGATTATTATCAATAAACGCGTTGTTAAATTTAAAATTCATATTACAAATACAGGTCATCAATAAAATATAAAATACGAACATTTATGATCTCTTGAAGTTTCGAGTATATATATAATTAAAATTCAATTTTCGTTATCCTAAACTACAATGATAAACGATCAACACAATATGTATAGTATAATATCATAATCCACATAATATTGTATAATTTGGGTTTTTCAATGCGATTTCGAATCAGTAACAAGTGTTTATAGTTGTTTGACTAAGCCACTATAGATTTATGAATCATACTTGCATCGGTAAAAGTAATATTTTTTATTTTTAGCGATGTATCAAAATCTATCAAAATGTCTTATTGATCACACTGACAACAAAATAATAAAGAAAAATATATTTTAATAATATTAAGCAAGAATGAGAACACTTGATTTATGTGGGACATGATGTTTTTAATTAAGAAATTTGTGGAAAATTCTTCCAAAAGTATTTGGTATATTTGAATTTTGAGGAATACTACCTATTTGTTATATTTCTTCATGAAGAAATCGTGATCAGAAATTAATTTTTTTAATGGCTAGCTTTCCAAATAAACTTATATTTGCATATTATACTGATCCATTTTATTAGATAGCGATTAACATAATGTAGTCGAGTAAATGTAATTAGAAATCTAAAACATTATCGTGTAAAATTATATAAAGGATAAACGTATCGCAGCTATATACCTGCTATTAGAACTATTCAAAACATGTAAAACGTGCGTCGTAGTGAGTACTTATAATATGTGCGTATCTAAAAATGTGTAACATATTATAATATTACTGTAGTACTAGAACACGTATCGATACATTGGTGAAATCACAGACGAATAAACATGCGACGCGATAAACAATATAATGATCAAAAATGATTGGAAAAAAAGACCTGTTCTAATGTTTTCACCGTGTAAAAAAAGAAAATCTCAATGATTATTTTTTTTACTCTATGCCTATATCCATCTACAGATACCTAACTCTAGGTGGATGTTTAGGCCCAACACATAGCCGCCCAATCGTGCTACCTATGTGGTCTTATTGATATTTAATTATATACGTTTGAATCGTTTGATACACTGTATATGGTAGTATTGTATCTACCTACGGCGTGATTAATGACGTACCTGATGTAATAAAATCTGTTTTTATCATTTTATATAATATAATATTTTATAACAGTGTCCATAGGTGCAACAAATTCAACGCGCGCAATGTAAGGGCGTTGCCACATTACTTCTCGACTGTCAAAATTAATAATATTGTTTTGACATATTAAATCGCTTGTTAAAGTTAATGTGTTATAACTTATAACAATTGTCAATTATTATAATAATTGATAATCTATGTATACCAACGGGAAAAAGAAAGAAATTATCGTTTAATAACAGCTCCGAGTTGTCGTTTTGACTCTTTTGATTGCTCTTACGTGCAGACATGGTGTGATTATGATCATAATATATATTGTGTTCAACTACATTCTATAATAACGTATTGCTGAAATATTGTTCTCACTAAGCATTTTTATTTATTACTGAAATTGTGGGACTTTGATGTCTGATTCTATCAGACTGCAAGGTAGTAGTATTACAATAGGTCGTTTTCAAAATCAACAAGTTTGGAGTTATCATACGAGAGTTTAAAAGCTACTATACACTTTAGTACAAAATGTCGTAATTGTTGTCCTCAAATTATATATATTTTTAATTTTAATGTATTATTATAGGTATATTAATGCTTGTACCGCATTTTCGATAATAAGTTTTTGTTAGGTAAATATTTAGTTGTGTACAATTATTTTGGAGAAGATTGGAGAGAGTTGGTGGCACTAAAATGTTAAGTCACTCGTCACTACAGTGTACAATTACCACTAGCCGCCACTAATGAGTAACTATATAGTATAAAATCTATAAGTATTTACTATTTTCATTGCCGCAATAAAACTGTATTCAACACTCATAGATGTCAAGTTGGACGCAATATGCATTACAAAAAAAAATCGCTAGAAGTTTACTAGATTCTGCTGTTATTTTCGGAATCTCACCAAATCGAACACGAGAATTTGAGTACATACTAGGCGTCTACTGTCTAGGTTCAATTTAATTTAAAGTTACAGGTACAAATCAGTCGAAAAAACTATTGCATACGATACTATTACAACATATTGTTTTCACTTGCATATTTTGAATCGATAACCGATATAGGCATATTATTTTCACCGTATCGTCGAGGAAAACGGTTTAGACGATATACCTACGTATCATCGGGAAAATGAATGAAAAAGGAGGAAAATACGACTCGAGTACCTATATAATATAGGTATCGGACGCCCGCGAGTCGGCGGCGCGTACGACACGTACGCACGGCGTGAGTTTAAATAAATACGCGAGCGCGCACACACGCGCACACACACACGTTCACGACGACGACGACCGTGGGAGCCGAATCTTAATAATAATAATAATAATATAATCGACGAGGACGCGAAAAGCCGTCGCGTACAAAAGGTTAGGGGAGCGCGTGCGCGTCTGTTATAATAATAATAATATATAATATATTAATGATAATAATATGCGTACCTATACCACCGCGCGGACAATGACTACGACCACGGTATATACACACGCTCGTGCTTGTGTGTGTGTGTGTGGAAGCGCGCGCCGCCGTACCTCTAAATTAGCGCGTGGCAGGTGTGCGCGCGTGTTGTGCACGTCTACCGCTCTCGGTTAC
Organism: Aphis gossypii; assembly: GCF_020184175.1. Taxonomy (NCBI): domain Eukaryota; kingdom Metazoa; phylum Arthropoda; class Insecta; order Hemiptera; family Aphididae; genus Aphis; species Aphis gossypii. Next base: position 8,777,178 of record NC_065532.1, read on the forward strand.
CGGGCGGACGAAGAGGACGGGGGGGACGGCCCGAGGCGGCGCCCCTCTCGCGGGCATGCCTACGACGTACGTGTATTGTCGTCGTCGTCGTCGTTGTGTGCGTGTCCCGCGCGCCGCTGCACAACCGGCGGCGGCGGCGGTGCGCGCACTGTGGGAATGCGACCAAGATTCCCACGGGCGCCCCGTCACACGCCGCCGCAGCACACTTCCCGCCGTCGCCGACCCGGCGCGGCCGTCTATATAAAACCAGCCGTGCCCTTGGGTCATGCCGTCATTCGTACGATCCGTACCGAACCGTCAACACGCGCTCTCCAGAGAAGAGAAGTCTTCGCCACGTCTATTCGTTTTTTATTTTTTTTCGTCCAAGTTACGAAGTCACGTTACGAGTTTCCACATTATTATTATTATTATTATTATTGTTATTATTACGATAATAATAACACGATCGTGTGTGTGTGCGTGTCCGAAAAAAATATCGTTTCGAGTGCCGTTTCCGAGTGTGTCCACTCACGTCGATATTTTATCATATTATAATATTAACCACAACAGTTTCGACATGCGTCCAGCCGCCGAACTCAGACCGTCGTACCGGGTACAGATGCACATGCAAATGCAACAGCAACAATATCATCAGCAACACCAGCACCAGACCGGATCCGAATACGACGAACAACCAGTGTCCCGGACTTATCAATATAGAAAGGTAAGAACGGATTACGTTTATATATTTTTAATTTTTTTGGTTTCTCGTCGTTCGATCGAATTTTTGATACGTTCGGTTTCGAAAACGCGATCGATTAACGACAATAAAATAATAACACGGACGATGGTAGTACGTCGTACCTATATATTATCATATACTTTTATAAAAATACTTGGTTTCCGTTTTTAATAAAAAAATTTCTCTATCAGGTTATGAAACCGCTGTTAGAACGGAAACGCCGCGCCCGGATCAACCGGTGCCTAGACGAGCTCAAGGACCTGATGGTGGTCACGCTGCAGGCCGAAGGCGAGAACGTCAGTAAGCTGGAAAAGGCGGATATACTTGAACTCACGGTCCGGCACTTGCACAAGCTCAAGCGGCACAACGCTCTCGGCCTGACTGGCGTCGACTCAGTGTACGCCGACAAGTTCCGCGCCGGATTCGCTCACTGCGCCACCGAAGTGTCCAACTACCTGACATCCGACGTCCGGTCCCCGCCCGTCGACCCATCAGCCGGTGTCAAGCTCCTCCATCATTTGGGAGCTTGCATGCGCAAAATCGACGTCGACTCCAACCGTTCCGCTTCCGGTAATGCCGCCAACACTGCCGTCACCACCACCGCCGCCGACCAGTATAGACCGTACACGCCGCCGTCCACGCCCGGAAGCGAGCTCAAAGAAGACCCGAATTCCGTCTGCTGGAGACCGTGGTAAACACCGAGTGTTTATTTCCGACCCTTTACCTCCCCCCCGTACCCAACTCGATCCCACCAACGCCCCCGACTAAGACTGATATTCGACCCCGGGGGTCGAGATATTTTTATGTTACATAAAGACAGTTATAGGTTATATTATATAGGTATTATTATTATATTATTGTGCGTATGACTATATCATATTGTCGTTCGCTCATTATAATATTATATAATTTATTTTTTTTTCGAGATAGTATTATTTTTATGTTGTAATAATTTTTTTTCCATTTATTCGTTGACGACCATTCGTTTTTTGGGTATAGAGTATATTTTTTAAATGTATAATATTATAATGGTTGCAGTGGATACGGCATTACTACGGCTATTTACCAAAAAAAAAAAACTTCAAAAATACCTCTTTCTCTGTGCTTATATATATGTATATTATTTTAATATATATTGCATTGAAATAGAATTTAAGACATTTTTTGATTGTATAATGATATAATATGTAAAAAACAAAAAAAAAAATGTATCCTATACGGACACGATGCGTAATATTATATTATAATATTATGTATACATGAATTCCGCGTTTGTGCGGAAGACATAAAAAAAAAAAAAAAAAAAGCATATCTGTGATAATAACAATAATATATAATATGTGTTTTACTAGAATACATTATAAGTCTATTTAAACATCTTAAGCGTCTTGTTGTTGTTTTTTTCCCTAAAAAACTGAAAAAATAAAAAATAAAGAAATATCGATCAATCAATCAATTTGCTGTCGTCGTCGTCGTCGAAACGATGATATGATCGCCGCATCGTATAATGTACGCATAATGCCCCCTCCGCGGCCGACGACGACGATAAGTCAATTTGTGCTCGTACGTGACTAAACCGTTCGGTTCTGGGAACGACCGGTCGAAAGGGGAACGCGATGAGAGAGTAAAAAAAAATCGAAAAAAAAAAAAACTGTTCTCTGAACAAGGGTAATATACGCGCGCGACACGGTACAGGTATTATAATTTACACATGACTAGTGGCAGTGCGCGTATACATAGGAAACGATAATAACGACAACGACGACCGTATTATAAGACGGCTATATAATAATAATAATAATATGACGATTCACCGCCGGGGCCGGTATTGTTCGGACTACGGAGGCGAAGCAGAAGACGGCCAAGTTCTCACGGTGTGCCGGACCGGTGCGGTGGCGCGCAGAAACCGTGACCGATTATGCGGGCGCGCACATACACGCACACACGCTGGCAGGACAAAAAATACACAATCCGATACGTGTCGTCGTCGTGACGAGCTCGGCGCGCGCTCACGTATCTCCGGGCGCGCGTCAGCCCCCCCCCCCTCAAGCCACACATCGTAAGTATACGATAAGTATGTATATAATATTTTTATTATTACGCGTGTTTGTATATTATATTATTATTATATTGACGTTATTGGTTCCGGTATTTACGACCGGTGCGTCGGTGTGTGTTCACGTCCGTAAGCGGCCCGCCGTACGTGACCGGCGATTGCCCGCGCCGTCACACGCCGTAATCGCCGCGTCCGCGCCGGACGGCTCAGGAAAAAAAAGGACGCGAGTCGCGCGGTGTGTTCCAGGGTTAGGGCTAGAGATTTGCACGTTTTTCAAAAAATCGTTCAAAACATAGCTCTAGGTATAAGCGTCAAGCGATATTATATAACGATTTGTTTCGTGACGCACTAGGGGTTTGAAGCGATCGCGGTTTTCGCATATAGATACGACTTTGCACGTTCAGCTCTTTTATTCCCCCAATGAGCTCACATTTTGATATACTCTCAGAACTTTAAATGTACACACGTTTATCCTCGACCGTGCTTGTTATAAAAAATTATACGTATTAAAAAATAAAATAAAAATAAATATATTTCACTATTTTATTCAAAAAAAAAAAAAAAAAGTTTAAAGCAATATACCTATATGATATGGAAAATAATATTTTATATTAATTATTATACAATAATTAACGTGATTTTTTTAGAAATTGGAAAAAAATAGATTAAAATGATTAAATGTAAATAATTATTAACTTAATCTATCTACCGTGGGTTTTCCCGATAATTCCTGTATTGCGAAAACATAAAATCGGCCGATAAGGAAAACGCCGATTACGATCAGTTGATGTCCATCGTCCGTTCGTTATCGTTACCTTTACCGTAACCGTTTTCATCTGACATCTTGTGTCAATATAACTAGTGTAATATTCTAAACTAGATAAAGTTTTTTTTTTTTTTTTTTTTTAATAATAAATAAATTTGTTACGTTTTTGGTTTTTTAATGAAAAATGTAAAACTTCAGGGGTGGTTTCCGGTGACAATGTGAATATCGTATCCTTGGAGCATTATAGAGGTCAAAAATAAGAATTTTCCAGTAGTTATCAAAAAATCGGGAAAAACAAAAAAAAGGTACTGAAAATTTTTTTTGTATTTATATTTAAGTTTGAAAAATTCGACATTAAGCTTTCCTTTAAATAGATATAGAAAACTCGAAGCCTCATTACAGAAAAATGTTATGAGCATTTGAATTTTTAATGTTTACGAAATCGCGTAACGCTAACGATTTTCAATATTTGTTGTTATTCAAAAAGTGTAAGTCGTAGATACTTGAAAATTTCACCAGTTTTTTAGATTAGCATTATCTTTATTTACATAATTTAATTTTAAAAATATTTCGTTTTTAAGGCTATTTATAGGCATTTGAAGTATTAGTTTTTTATAAATCATTATATTCGCTCAAGATGACATACGAGACTATATATTTATCAATTTAATTTTCATAGTTTTGTACCTATCACTATGACACTTGTAAGTTGTATTAGAATATTTAAAATTATGCATATAGATATAAAATTACGATAAAATCATAATGTACATTGTACTTTTAAGATTTTTCTTTAAAAAAATATGATGATCCACTCCCCGTTCAATATTACGGTCGGACGATTTTCGTGATGTGCACATCGGAGGGACGGGACAATATTATTAATTCGACGTGTATAATAATATGCCACCGATTTCAGGTCTGTCGTGAATACCCGGAAAAATCGTCTTGAGTTTCGGTTGGAAGAGGAGAAAATAATCGTCTGAATAGTTATATTTTGTCTCATAATTTTTAAAATTAGTAAGTTTTCAAGGGCAACTACTTATTAAAAATCACTTGCCGCCACTACATGTGTTCTCAAAGTTTTTTTTATTTAGCATACAGATTATATTTATATAGGTACTCTCCTATTTTCGAGTATGTTACTATACATAATTTGGACTCAACTTCCTGACTGTACTGTTCGTGCCTTCATGAACATACGATAAATATTAAGTTTTTGAATAGCCTTAGTGGTGGCGATCCTTATATCTGTTGAGACCGTAACACAATATATTAAGTTAGGTGGGTGGGTTTGTTGAGTAGACGAATTAGAATAGACGTTTCAATCGTTACACAAAAACAAATACATAATATACACCTGCTTCGAGTACTATAAGATAAATCAAGAAAAAGATGTGTATACGTGATCGGTGGCGCCGTGGTGGGTGGTTAAATTAATTGGGTCCAGTTGGCAACATAAAGTTTTTGATATACATCGGCGCCACTGAACAGACTTCTTAAACATAAAACAGACTCTTCTATCTGATGTCTTTCCAAACTGCCCTCTCATCCTATAATACCTACTCACCAATCTTTCGAACTTCGTACATGTAAACCACTGCTTTATTTTTATTATATCTTTTAGGGGAGGAAGGTGATCAGACTGGAAGTTTTAAATGTTTTGTTTTTATAGATAAACAAATAGGTAGTTATTGATAACCCAAAAATGTATAGAATGAAATTGGTGGGGGCGGTGCACATCAGTGTGTTATAGTTGTTCGTATATTCGCACGACGCGCAAAACATATTATATTATACGACCGTCCGTAAAAAATTGGTTCAAGCAAATAAAAAAATAAGACTTCCCCGTCACACACGCGCGAGTATACAAATGTCTATCTATCTACAATACAAGCAATGCCATATAAGTATACACATCTGCAGCAATGACTTTATTATATCACGTGCACGTGATACGTGTATGGTGTGCGTGTGTGAACATTTGGACACAATATACCGCGAACGGTACTGCGCAAGTGCAACGCTGCAACGGACGATGCAGGTCGGGCGCGCAACGAGTGAGATGAAAAACGGTGTTTTTTTTTTTAGGAGAGGTCGAAGACTCGACGATGTGGTGGCACGGCGTGCGGAGAAGAAAAAGACCGTAGTGAAATCCATTTAGTAGAGGCCGTCCCCATCCGGTCCGGTACACACCGGAAACGCATATAACATAATAATAATATATAATAACGTACTGTACATAATATACGAACATCGCGCGTCATACACAGTCGTATTTCGTTTTTTACTCCTCTGTCCGTCGGTCCGCGACTCTGCGTTCATCTCTCTGTCTCTCTCTCTCTTTCGAGGCGGCACGGACGGACGAGAGGGCATAGCATTGCCGTTCGTGTGTTGTAGCGGCCTAATCAACTCTGCTATTATTACCATTATTTTCTAACTCGACGCCACCGTCGATTTAGCCGAGCATATACCATGACATTATCTATAAATTAATGTTGTTTGTTTGTCCGCTGTACGTGTAGGCTGAAAACTTATATCGGATCGTTTTCGATAAAAGTCAAATACCAATAAAGATTTCTCGAGACTCGAAAGGACGCGTTTACTGCTTATACTTTTCAATCCCTATTGGCTGTTATATATAGGAGGATCACACGTTCGAACATAAACTAGGTTTTATAGCTCGTGATAATAGCACGTCTTTTTTGTTTATTTAATAGTTGCCATCGTTGATTTCAGAATTATACTACTAATATATAACAAATTATACTTTAAATGTGATACTCGTGAACACAATCATAGTATATGACTATTACATTTATGATTTACAAATGTTCTCCGAATTTTGAACACGTTTCTGAAGTAAACATGAAACATACAAAATATACAACATTGTATTGACGTCGACTTTTATGTATTCTTTTAATTTGTCTCTATAGTTTTTCTTGTGTTTACATAAAAAAATATGTCAGAATTAAGAAGCGGAAAATCATAAAATTAATCATTGTAATTGTGTCGGTATTATGCATTTCAACTGAAGCAAAACGAAAACGATAGAAAAATAGTTAAACATTAACACGGATGAACTCGGGTATTACAGCTAGTAATATATATTATAGCTATAGGATGATTCTCCGAGCATGCTTATCGTCTATTTTTTAATTTATTTTAAGTATGATTGTTGAAATTTTAACGTTTAATAATATGCTTCATTAATAACAAATCATATTTTCAAATAAACTTAAATTATTTATACTATTTAAAGTACCTACGGTCCTTGCAGGCTGCTATATCAATTTCTTTTCTTTTCAAATGATAATCACACGTTTTTTCCTTAAATTTTTATCCAGATGACATTATTTTAAATATTTCGATATATCTGAATGAAAATTAAAAATTTTAACCAGCAGTTTTTGAATTTTGTAAGTTTAAGTACTATAATACCATTATAGTTTATAATAATGATTAGTTCGATGATGATAATATTGAGTTGGAAGATATAACATTGCAACGGCTTTATGATCTGACATTTTACAATTTTTAAAAATTGTCAGAGTATAATAAATATTATATTATTATATAGAAATTACTCGTATTTAATATTTTTGAAAACTATTCTAATATTATTATTAAAAATTAGTATCTAGCTATATACATATTTTAATAACTCAGAAATTACTTGCTTGAATTTTGATTTTTATATATTATTTTAAAATAAAAATCAACTGGTAACAATTACAAGTAAACCGTGGTTGGGTTTCATTCAAAAATTAGAAAATTGTGATGTATGTGTATTTATATTATAAATATTTTTTATGATATAAAAATCTAAATAATTTAAGTCCTTAAATAACATTTTATATATATCTACTTGACGTTTTTAGAAATCAGAATTTAAACAATACTAGGAACCCATAATAGGTATGAGCTTGTTTGTTACATCATTTTGTATTATACTTAAGTTACTATGTACATAATATAATTGTACACTGCTTTAGCTACTCAAATGTAACACTATATATTATATTACTATATTAGGTATAGGAACTTCACCGTGATGATGACCCGTTTCCCGCTCGTCAACGCCCATAATATAATAATAATACCGACGACGTATATAAATAATTATATTATACAATTGTCGCCACGAAAAGTCGACAAAATGATATCAACCACCTCATCGCCACTGCCGCAGGACATGACAGTAATAATTTATTCTATGAATATTACGTATATATAAATATTACATGTGTTGTTGAAATCGTCTATAATATATAATGATATATTATAAAAGGAACCATCGCAGCGAAAGTGCTGTTTTCGAATAATATAGTTAAAATATACCACAACACAGGTGGTAGAAAGAAGAATAAATAAATTTTCAGGAAATTTTTTTTGAGTTGTCTAGTCGAAAACAATGTTCTACAATGTTTTTTTTTTGTTACTGGCACATAAAATATTATCGTCTTATGGTTTTTAATTAATCTCAAATTGGCTGTGATCAATGAAAAATCTCGTATACCTTTTATTCCATGTAAAGCAGTAGTTGCGATTTATATACTTTTCTCTATTTGAATACCGTCCAATTAATGTTTGTACGTGTTCAATTGCACATAAACTTTATAATAGTCGCAATGACAATTCGACGGGGTGCATCACTGTTGTCGCGCGAAAAGACACGTTGCAAGGTCCTCATACACAGGTTTAGTTACCGATGTATCATATTCATTACACACAAGACACGCGCTGTGATGAACTTAAAAAATCTTCCCCAAATTCGGTCATTTTATCCCACGGCCGTGCCCTCTTATACCCACACATATCCCGACACCCCTGCCCTCATCTACTATATTATAGCCCTCTGCAGGGTGACAGGCCCCCTGAATGCTGTATCCCCCTTTATTGTACCTTTTAGAATACGTACCACGTGTCCACGTACCACCTTTTGATCCACGAGCCACGTGACATATATATATATATATACTGTTATATCTCTTAAAATCTCGGAGGTAGCTAATTCTCAAACACAGAAAAAAATGATTTTTACTACACCGTTACGTACATCACTACGCCGCATGTGATTTAGGTACACGGCGAACATTTAAACACGCTTTAATAATAATTTATATTATTGTATAATAAAATACCTATGTAAATTATAGAAAATTTACATAATATACTGTAAGTAACCATATACGAGCAAAATCAATGAAAAATTGTTAAAATGTTAGAGTTTAAAAATATTCAAATTAACATCATAAAATTTTATAATATATAGGAATCTACGCCACGCATATTAATGCATTAAATACTAAGTATAGTATTAGGCGGGGCTAACATTTTTTAGACGATTTATAAAGCTGTTTAACCTAATCGTGTTGATAAAAAGCAGTCTGCATTTTATCATTCCGCTCCTCCTCCCCCCAACCACGCATTTTTATACTATTTCTTTGATTATAATTATTGTAAGAAAATTCATAAAAACTTTTTTTCTATTACGATTTCCTGTCTACTGACGTATTCTTGAAGTTCTGCTCTCATTCTGGCACGACAAAAATTCTGATAATAGTCCCCTAGGAATAATATAAATGTCTAATAGATAAATAATTAATCGAGAACAATCAGTACGATAAAATAATATAGATCGGTATCGTACCAAACAGCCTATATGATATATCTGCAGGATAAAAAAGTCGGCTATAGTGGGATATCGTTTAATCGCTCTCGAGTCTCGACCCACCTCCTCCCACTAACCGGAGGACAAATTTGTTACGTAATATGAACAAATTATGTTATTATTTTTTTTCTGGACTCGTTCGCGGGGCAGCTCGCCGATCGCTCGCGTATACGTTTTATTGCAAGCGTCGAATTAGTTTTTTTAACGTTTGTTTTCCGTCGCACAGGTTTCCGAGACGCAACATAATTATAAGCACACATATAATACGTACGTGTACGGTAAACATATTTTGAATCACAGATATTACCGCACAAGACATCCCATAAAATAATAAGCTATGGCAGACGGCGTGTGTTGGTCCGAGAATTACAAAACGAGAAGTATATAGGAGTGTACCTACTCTATAAGTAGTATTTATTTTATTTTATTCATGCTAATCCGGTAATGCGTTTCTATAGTATCCAGTTTCGAATATCGTTACGTAGACGCGTGCAATTATAAGTTTACAACTTGCACGCGATTTCAGTTTAACCGCTGCTTTGATTTCTCACGATCTGAAAATGTATTTCAATCAGCGAGTACAACGCGTCGTCTAATAATTATAGTGTTATAGGTATACATGATTAGTAATCATAGAGTAATTCGCCAAGCATTTTTACCCTTGTTTTATTCAAATTTTAATTTTGACTGTAAATGTAACCCCTTTTCAATTGTAAATTATTTGATGGATAATTTTTTTGAAAATGTTGGTTTAAACTCTTCGTGCTTCTAAGTTTTTCAGATCTTCATTGTTTAATATCTAATTAAAAGTATAAACAAATAATTTCCCTGCAATCAAAATGTGTTAATACTAAGGAAAATATAAAATAGATGTAATATTGCATCTAATAAATTTTGACCGTTTTCGAAAATTATAAATGTTGATAGATTATAATTATAATTTAAAACCACTATATTATCATTGCGTATCATTAATTTATTATCAATGAAACACAAAGTCATAAATAACTCAAAAACTACTAGTTTATGTTAGGACGACAAATTTTTCAGAATAATTATTTACTAAATAATTTATTACGTATTCATAAAAGAGTAGGGTTGTCATTTGAAAAAAATGTTCAAAAGACACTCTTTAAGTAGTATAAAAAATCTCAAGAATGTGAAAATATGGTCTTTAAGTACATTTAAAAATTTCAAAAATATCTTAAAATAATATTTTAAAAATATAAGTAGGTACTGAAGAAAAAAATGGTGAGCATATTTGGTAAATCATACTCATATATCCTCATATAAAGCTATTTTACAAGTTTATACAAATATAAGTAGATCTCAGATTTAAGCGCGATATAAAATAAATGAAAATCTATGTAATTAAATATATATATTTATAAAAAAAAATAATTTATTAAATAGTTTATTTTAATATGTTTATAATATTTTAATAAAAATTAAATTTTACCTTAACATTCTTCTAAATTTCGCAATAATAAACTATATCTTATTAATAATATTATATTTATATTGATTGTATATTTTTGACTGATGTATAGTATAACCCAGAGGCTTGTTGACTTTTAAATATAAAAACTGATGAAGTATATAAAACATCTCGAGTGTTATTGAATATACATAGAAAAAATATTAGGCACGTCGAAAAATGTTTGTGTAACCAATTTAATATTATCGTACAAAAACATGTATTTACGTCAATGGAATTATAAGTTTGCGTTTGCGCTGTCGTGTTTGTAAAAAAAAGTCTATGACGTAAACTGCATAGACATAATATGTGTATAGTATATTGTTTAAAATGATGTTTGCGATGTTGATTTGGTCCTATCGTCATAGTGTTTCGGTGCAAATCGTACGTTGGATCGTTTTTTAATTTTTTTGCCAATGCTTTACACAATGGTTTATCTCTTGTTTCATCATTCAAGGACATGATATTATTATTGTTATCATTAGCGTGGCCTACCCGACAGTACCCGTGTTTAAAAATAATAACGGCAAACGACCAGCTATACGTATATCGCAAGTATATAATATATGCAACTTATCGACATATTTAAATATACACTGTTTAAATGCATATTATACATTTATACGATATGACGCGTTTGATTTGGCAATATTATTTGTTTCTTATAATACACGGTTTTACATAAATATATTGTTATACATCTGATATCACATTAGTCATCGAAAATGTAAATTGATTATTATTTGATTGAATCACAAATTAAAATGAATTACATAATATTATATTGTATTATATCATTTCATCTACCTACGTCGATTCGTGTCTCATTAAATATTTTTAATGTTATATTAATTAAAACTAATGATGAAACAAAAAAATATATTTCCTCGTATCTCAACATTTAAAACGATCATAAACGACCAAGTATATCAAAATGATATGTATATAGGTAAATAACACAACAAGTATACTATAGCATATATATATACCTACCTCACATGACGTATATATTATTATACCTGTATAGGTAGGTCTTCAATTTCGTTTTTTAAAATGATTAACGTATAGGTATATGCGTTTTAATCACCGTGATGACATTATAAATAAGTTTCGAATAATTATATTTAAGCCGTATATTATGACGATGGAGAAACTCGTTAATTGCAATGTTTCTCTTTGTGTAGGTAGTGGATAATTATTAATTTATAAAACATGTTCAATTTTCAAGGAAAAAACAGAGTTTAATATAATTAATATAATACACTATACGAAGTACAAGTCTATTAGTAAAAACGAAGCGGGGTGGGTATAACGGTAATTATTATAAGCGCTTAATTTTTATGATTATATTAGTCGGTACTCAGTTTTGTGGACGTTTTTTTTTTTATACTCACGTTTTTTGTATGTAATATATAATATTCCATAACCGTAAACATAAAAATTTATATTTTAGTTCTAAATATGTATAATATTATGTTGTTTGAACGGCGTACATGTCTTATATAGCGTGGAATATTATATATAACAAATTACAATATATTATTATATTATATGAGGTTAAAACTATTATTACGCTGTAATGTATAAGTGCCGAATACAATTATAGTACATATATATTTAAGGCATTGTTATAAATATTATATATTACAAAGGTATTTTGAGGATTGCGAGATTTAAGTATTCCTGTTTCGCTTTACACGTGTTGACGTGTTGTATGAAAAAACAACAAGTGTTGAAGTGTGTAAAACACGAATACGTTTTAGATTCTATAAGTTGACTGATTAATGTATAGATTTTACAATGATATGTGTGTTTACTGTTTTTTGTGTATGTATACACGATAAGCAGTTGAAAAAATCCTTCAGGATTTTAATTTTATTATTTAATTTTCTAAACTCTGTTTCGGATAAAAAAAAAAATGGATTTAGTTTGTGTTTTGAAAAGGTAAAATTAAAAATGCCCAGTATTTTTCAAAATAACCGAGAAAAAACAAAACAAAAAAAGGTAGTCAAGTGGGTACCGATCTGCTGTAGGTACATCAGGTGTCGAGTGAGTCACAGTCGCTGTAATGGGCGAGTTAAATTTTAACACATTGTAGAATTCAATGATATATACGTTATACACAAAAGACAATGCTGAGCGGAGACGGCCTGTCAGCGTGATATATATCAAATAAATTTGATGATATTATGTGTTTTTGATATATAGTTGTTATAAAGTCATTTATTTTATTTTTAGTATTACGTTAGGTTGGTTTATTTATTTTTTCAAAAATATTACATTTATTATATTATTGTTATTATGAATTAATACTACCTTAATGTAAACACCTTAAATCAATGTGAATAGGTTCGTAGACCAAAGTATAAATAGATGTAACCTAATCTAAGTTATTCAACATATTTTGAAAATATCACCATCGCATGTAGTGAAATTCATAATATAGGTACTTACGTAAAAGTTGCGAATCCCTCGAATAATATTTCTTAATTATTTTGAACAAAAAAACTAAAAATCGTTATTTTTTGTTTAAATATTCAATTTCATCGAAATTTGAACTGAAAGTCTGTTTATACCTTTAATGGTGTTACCCTTCAAAGACTGATGATGAAATGATACATCATGATGTAGTATGTCCTAACTCTGATCAACAATTTATAGCCTGAGGACTGCATTTAATTGCAGTGATACGTTTAATAAGCTAACCGTTTAGTACACGTGTACCTACCTACTTTTTTCTATCCGGATTAAGATGTAAAAATTTTTTAAAAAAATTTTATACTAACCCATTACATAATAACTGCTATTATTGTGTGTATTAATTTTAGAATCATTTAATGTGTACTGTACAAATAATATTTTCTGATTTTCAACTTAACTATATTATATTTTGCAGATTGGTGTATTTCATAGAATTTTTAATCATTCAATGCATTGAAAAATTTTAAATTCTGAGTCGAGTGATCATCTTTTTTATGGTAAGTATGCGCTTAGTATGGTTTAAATATGAATATATATATATATTTTTAAAGTAATTATCATTTTATTTTTCTCACGTTTTTTAATGGACATGCACTGCGATGTGTTAGGTATTTGTAATAATACCTAATGCATAACAGAAAATTATGTATCAGTCACCGCAGTCACGTAAATCATTTCCGGTGCTTAATTATAGTTTCGTTTTATGGACATACCTATGTAATATAGTTAATTCATAAATATTATTGTTATTGAGTTTGTTTTATATTTGCAACAATATAATGAGAGATCATTAGTCAACTTTTGTTTGAAAAATTACCGTATTTTATATTTTTCAGTGGCTGTAACATATTCTAGAGACGTCTTCTAAGAACTACCAAGAATAGTATGCATGTAATAGTGTCTCTCGATATATTCTCTACTATGTACAATGATTACAATTTTTTATTTAACGATGAGTAGCGACGGATAGACCAAGTCATACTTTGAACTTTAAAGTACAGTAATTAATAACGGTGACTACTGACTATATGACATTTGGAATTTGCATAATTATAATGTTTTAATCGTCATATTAGGTATACTGCAGGTACACATAGATATTATTGTATAATGGTAGAGGAAGGGTAGAGTCCCGTGCTAAATATTAATAATAAATATAATATATAAAAAATATTTCGTATTTGCGATGAAATTTATGGGGGGGGGGGGGGGTGACATTATATTATTAAAAATTATTTAATTATATGTTCTAGCTATATGATACCGGTGTTGGCGTTTAGTTTGGCGAATGATAATTAATAGGTAATATTAAACTATAAATGAAGAGCGTTATGACTGTTGAACGTAGTTTTATGAAGACCATAAAAGGATTCGAGCAATTGAACACAATATATCATCTCGTGTATACAACTATACTACAACTACTATGGCTATACTATAGGTACCTACAATATTACACTATATAGTATTAATACTGCTACTACTAATAATAATAATAGTAATAATAAATCTGTCCAACGCGCGGATAATTACATTAGGTATATATTATAGTTGCGCGAGATCGACCTGGATTAGTACAGGAGAGCACAATAAAATATAATAATGTATAGAAAATAGATTATTTTTTTTTCATTTATAAAACGCGAGCGTATCACGAGGACGCGATGACCTACCGCATCGTTGCCACTGCGGTCGAGATATTGACCATTTATCCACTTAAATTAATTAACAGTCTCCGGGGTATATATTAAATGCTCATCATAATACGCATACGGTGTAACGAAACGAAACAACTGAAAAATAATAATTGTTAAATAAAAATTTTTATTAATGTCCTCGTATAATAATAATTAGTATCCATAATAATATTATTAAACGATATTTTTTTAGGAAAGACCGATGATGATCGCACTTCCGAGTGTCCGTCTCAAACACTAATAATAATAATAATAATAATAAAATAGTGTCGTCACTGTCTTCTGAACGGCGGACGAACGGTGTCCGGTATTTAGAGGTTCACTGTATATTCTATGATTATAACAACTCGAAAAACGAAATGAAATCGAAAGCCGCGGAGACTTGAACCACACGTCGCATAATATTTTTACATTATTACAATATACGGCCGGCACGGTGTATATAGCTGGTTCGCGCACGCTCGCCTACCCGTCGACGACTGTATAATATTATTATTATTATCATCATTATATCAGGTACATCGGGTCTTGCTCTGCGGTAATTGAATACGAGAGCCACCGCCGCGCGTCATTTGCCCGGGAGACGTGCACGCGCTTTGCGCGGGTCCGGTCCTCTCCGGGCGGCTTTAATGCGAGACGCGTAATATTACTTATGATATTATAATCTAACGCCGAGTAAATGTGTGCACGGTACACCCGAGGCTGGCCATTAACGACGGTCTACTACACGTACGTAATATACATTATAATAATATAATACGCGTATACAAATCGACGAGCTCGAGTCCGGTCGATTTCCATCACTCGATAATAATACGCGCGATTGGCTTTTCACCGTAATACGCGTGGTTGTTTATACGTCGAGACTTTTGACTTGTAACACTTCGATCGCAGCAGGCGTAGTATGCGATGCACTCGTAGATGTAATACGAAAGTACTACAGCATTATTATTATACCTATATAGTAGTTTGTATAGGGACTTGGCGTAAGTCGTTTACACACCAATGAGTGTATAACCGATTAAATTTTGAACGCAAAGTGAGAGATCAAAATTAAAAATCAAATTGATTATTAACTTTGTCTTGCTACTTAACCCGTACATACGTATCGTTATTATTTACTGCAGTTTTATCGCGTAGTACTTTTATTTAATAAAATGTACATGTAGATGTATAAAATCCAAGTAGGCGCAGTACGTTGTTTTTCATACTAGACAGTAATATTTCAATGTTGTTATTTCGACATAAATACTTCTCGTACTATTTATTGAAGTTAATGCCTCGCGTAGTGCTGTTTTGTTCACCTTTCATCGATTTACTCACATAACTCACTGCTTACTATGTTATATTTTCACCACGAAAGCCACATCAGTTCGAGGACGAATAATTTGTAACAATGATAATTTTGCGATACCGATCGATTATAGTGTAGTACACATACACTAGATAAGACATACATTGAAATCATTTCATCATACAACAATAACTTTAAAAAAAACTAATTTACTGTTACCTTATCTTGCCCATAAATTAGAGTAAAATTTGAGTCTTAAAGCTGACTTTTTTTTATTATATTTGAATACCCGAAATGATCCGAGTTTTGTCAAAGTTATAACATTGTATGACAAGAAAAAATGAGATTTATAATGATATCTGCTTGTTTTAAGAAATATTCGTGATGTTGATATAGAGAGTTACAAACAGTTATACAATAGTTTATAATAGAGTTAGTAAGTGATCTAGAAAAAAGTTAAGCATAAGTATAATAAATTTAAGATAGTATTTAAGAACTGTAAAAAAAATGTATAATAGGTACTTTATAAGAAAAAAAAAGAAAAGAATAGAAACCGATATTATTAATACAAATATCAATAATACAGGTAATAATAATTATATCTATTATGGATACATAATTCGCTACTTTTCAAGTTGCATGACGTATCGCATCTATAAATAAATACTATAGAGTGCATTGACGTAAATAGTCAATTAACAATGCCCAGATAATAATAATTATTAAGATTCCCGGTGTTATTATTAATAAGAACATTTTTTTAACATTTTATTACAGCACGAGTGTAACATTCAAAGATGCACTTCGGAATTGACATAAGTGTATCGATAAATACGTACGTAGGTTATAAATTATAACTATTGTGATTGAAGTATGCATTAGACTATTAGAACGACGTCCCATAGTATAGAATCCATAAATCCAAATCCAAAACGAACCGCTCCTATTATACTTATTATATATTTCCAAACTAATAAAATTAAATAAACCAAATATATTTTTATAAGTTATTATTCATATTAATCAGTCATCATGAATATAAAAATTTTGTTAAAACGATTGTTTAAACGTGTTACGTCAACCTTACCTCTGCCCCCTCCCATTGTCGACATATGTTTCGTCAGAAATCCGACATGTGAATGACTTACAAACATTTTACGACTTGGAAAATTAACGTTCAGAAGAACCGAATTTGTGTTGTTATCTTTAAACAGTTTAATCTCAAAGTTAATTGAACTGTCGTCTGCAAAGTAAAATGTGATAACACTATCTGTGCTTAGGCAATGGTAATATTTCAACAGTACTCACATCGTCTTGCTTACAAGTTAAAATTCGATAAAAGCCAATGTTTAGGCACGTTTAATAACGATAAAAGGACGATTCACTCTAATATTTTAAATTCACAAATTCGATTTCTCTATTTCTCTAATATAGATTTGTAAGACTTAGCAACCCATACTGGGTATAGGGTTCTAATATTAATCGGATTATCGATTTGTTTACAACAAGAACTCTTGCGATATTATCGTACTGGAAAACTTTTTCTCGATACTGAGAATTCTCGAAAAAAGCGATTTTTGACGATGTAGTTATTAAATAAAAGCGATAAAAATAAAAAATGACTTGGAATTTCATCGTCCGAATTGTAGTTACGTGATGGTACGATTGAAATAAGATATCAAAAATTGAGGAGGGGAGGGGTTGCGTTGAGTTTATTTAAATAGGTAATGAAAACCTTCTCCACGCGTCGTTTTCACAAAATAACACGATAGTATTGACCTTGCTCTGCGTCGATGCGATTTGGCGCGTAACGGTCGCGTGCGCCGATCGTCGAAAACGTCGCGATGTTTTACGTATATATATACAGTATACACAGACGATGTATACGACATTGTAATATTATAATATATTAATAATTTACTCGACTGTTCTTTCAGTCGATCTCCATCGATTCGCCTCGGACCGAACTATTTCTGTACGAGTGCGTGAAAAACATCATATTGTGCAGTACGCGCATACGACGACGATGGCATTCGACACGAAGTGCAGTACAACACGGTACGTACCCATAAAACGTACCTACGTATGATACGTCTCATAATTATTATATTATGCGATGAGAAGTGCGCGTACAGGCGTCGGATCTCTCTCGGGCGGACCGAACAATGACAGGTGTATCATATATATATATATCGTACACACTTGTATATATATATAGGTAGATATATTATATTATATTATAAAAACGCGGGCCGGTAGTGACTGCCCACATTTTTTATAGTCGTAAGTCGGACCGACGCCGCCGCCGCCGACATCCAGTAGCCCGAGATGAGTATTATAACGGGCGACGACGCGCGCGTTGGGTGGTCGCGTTCCGGTGGCAGCGGCGGAGGCGAGCACGGGCGCCGCGACCGACGAGCATATAATAATATAAAAGGCGTTCCACCGAAACTGTACGTCTATCGTACATATATATATAATATATAATATACGTATGTATACAGTCGTATTATATATGTCGTCGTCGTTGTCGTGTACTAATAGAGTATAATAATATAATGTAATAAAATGTAATGTTACGCGCGCTGTTTAAAGGTATGTATATGTAAGTACACCGCTATTATGTGTATCGTATATATGTATATATATTATATACACGATAATACACGAAATGTCCGGGACCGACGATACGCGCGGTCCGTATAAAATAGATAATAATTATAACTCGGCGAGAGTATAGCCGGCAACACTTTATACATATACTTACGAGAGGGTAGGTATTTGACTACTATACCTGCTGCACGTGCAGTAATAATACATATATATTATATTTTATTATTAGGGCACACGTTTAGGACGTCCTAAAAATTATACGATTTAACGACGACTAATAAACTCGTAAAAATCTATTCGTACCTATTATTTAAATTTACGTGATTTTATGTGATCGCGATCAATCCGCGTCGTAAATAAAACGACCTATACCTATTTATATTACACTATCTATCATTATGTACGATTCGTCTACACTTATGATAATATATAAGTGATGAACATTTCGCTTATCGCTGTAGAACGTTGTAAGTACAGCCGCCACCGATTTCGTCTGGTTATTGTAGGTAAACATAAAATATTTGATAGAAAAAAAATAGTATGACGAAGCGCGATCAATAATATTATCTATGTTAACGTTTTAGTGTGATAGTTGATATTGTACACTTATGTCGAGTTTATTCGTTCTTTTAAAATATGATATGAAAAATATAACTAATTAAAAATAGGATTGCCCTATAAATATAAAATAAAAGTTTCGTTTTTAAGTTTTTCGATGAATAAAACAAATTTGTTTAAAGTTTAGATGAACGGAATAGTGAGTATAAATAGTAGAGGAGTGTTTTATTGTACTGCGTAGACATAATAATTAGACTATAAAAAATATACGGTAGACCGTAGACTAATATTTTGTGAGGTAACACATCGTGTATTCATGTGCAACTCACTACATTTATCTAAACGCTAAACCCATTTGTGAACGCGAAATCAGAAAAAATTTTAAAATTAAATTACCTGACGAACAAATTAAGTATTTATTTAAATTTTCCGTGAGACTTTCAGGAAAAAAAATAATAAAAAATAAATAACGATAAATAACCTTTGAATAATGTATATGCGAGTACTTAAAATTTAAAATGATACAGCATGATATGTATGAATTATTTACATTTATATTATTATTGAAAAAAGTAATTAAGTTAAAAAAAAATTATTACCGAAAATGTCGAATGAATTTGAATAAATTAATAAAATAAAAACCACTATTATTAGCGCCTGGAATACGTGTAAATAATACAGCGTTCAGTTCGTTTCGTTTAAGACGTGTACAGTAGTCGAGACGTCGAGTCCTATGTATAAAATTTTTTTATCACGGTAAAAAAATGCGCGTTAAAAGAATAATATACAGATCGAATGGATGCGTCATAATGGATACGAACGATCTGTGATGGTCTTGATAACTTTATTTCATCGATTTTTTTTTTTATTATTCACTATATCTATTTTCCTATTTGATCTTCAGTGTTTGATTGAAACGGAAGCTACTATACCGAGGTTATTCGCAAGACGACAAGACCGCAAGCACAATTATACAATATAGCAATAAATTATAATTATAACTAATATTATTTGTCGTCAAATAATCGAACGCGAACTTTACTTAACCTTATCCATAATTGAACCACATGTCATCAATCGTGAAATATTACACGTGTGAACATTTACAATTTTTTGTTGCAGGAATTCGCGCGTGCCGCATTATTTTAGGGGTTAAAATGACATTAAACGACAAAGAATATATATATTATGTAATCTCTATCGTATTGAACGTTTCATTTAAACTTAAATAAAAAATTTCAACATCATTATTTATTTTTTAAGTATATTCAATTCCTGGAATTTAACCCCCCTAAAATTGGCTTACACTTGAAAATCAAATTAAGAAGTTATTTTGTTCGATCTATCAACAACCGTTCAATTATCTTAAAGCGTAAAAGCATAATTTTGACATTGTGTATACACGCTCGTAGCTATGTGTATAAATGTATATATAATGTATTATACTATTATGTATCATAATAATTTAAAACGAAACATGTGAAACTAAACCACACGTGTTTCAGATTTCTCGGAACTAAAATATTGTAAAATAGTGTTAATTGGTCCTCGCCTAAGAGGGTAAATGAGCATTTTCTAAACAACATTTAATATACCTATAAATATTTAACTGTAAGAGTCAAGTGGGAAAGTCGGTATTACATTTCCCGTCGATGCGGTTGCGGCCGAACGTAAACAAAACAGGAACGATTATAAAACGTATAAAAAATTGTGAGTACTGTTTTTTTCTCTGATATCAAATTTCAACAATCTCATAAAAACCCACGAGTCGAACGAACTAAAAATGATAAAAAAAAAATATATCAACAACGAGGAAATGTTAAATGTTTAATGGTATAAAAATCTTACAGAATTAGTAAAACAAAACGCGTGTGTATACCTATAATATACCTATTAATAATATTATGTACTTATGAGCGAAGTGCCCAGATGCTACTGAAGAACACAAGCCAAAAAATCCGATGATGCCTTCGATCGTAAGTCATTATATTGTCTTTTACGATGGTTTCGATATAATATGGTATTGAACGGGTTTGTTTTTTATCTACATCAATTATCGTTAACGTGTTTTTCCCTCAGATCGGTTTTGGACGGCAAACTCCAAGATAAATAAATACATTAAAAAAAAATACCGAGGTCATAACAACCATTTATCGTTCCAATTACGTGTTTACATAACAGTCTTAAATTTTTAACTACCTACTGTCGACTTCTTATTTTTCGTGTTATTGTAAATAACATTAGAAGATAATATGTACAATTTGCCTACCACACAATGTAGGTACCTATTGATTGTACGACTGTGTAAGATTTCAAATTTTTAAGTGTACCTACTTACTTTAATACTTTAATACTTTAAGTAATTGTAGCAATATATTATATAATACGGACGTTGTACATATGCACAATATATACAGGGTGTCCCGTGAGGATTTACCCATTGCGATATCTCGTTATCTGTATTTGTTACCACTATGGTATTAAATAATTCACTGTTTTTCTAGAAACTAGAAAAAATATTAAAAATCAGGAAATTAATGAAATCAAAATGTTGAAACGTCAATATTTTCAGAAAAATTAACTCTACAAAATGGCTATCTTCAATTTTTTTGAAAATAATTAAATAAAAAAATATATTTTTTAACTTTTTTACCAAAACATTAAAATAAATTAAAACATAAAATATTTGTAGTTCTTATTCCTGTGAGTCTTATTAAAAAATCAGAATTATGATATGTCCATTATTTCAGGAGATATCGCAATGGGTAAATCCTCACGGGACACCCTGTATACATAGGTGGAATCGCAATATCTCGGAGTTCGACAAAACTCGAAAAAACTTCGAGTCTTAACCTATATGGATTTCTATTATAATTTATAACAAGTACCTCAATATTGTTTTAGTCCCCTCGTATCGATTTTCGAACATAAATAATGTAAAGCTGGGAGATGACTCGAAGTTTTACTATGGATGAATTAAATTTCATGTTCTCCCTGTAAAAATATGATAATTTTAATTTTTAAACTAGAAATACATTATTACATATAAAATATACTGATTGTACGTCATAAAATTAAAAAATGCTACAAGTAGACATGAAAAAAAAAATATTTTATTACTTTTAAATATAAACCAATAGTTTTTTTGTGCATAGTGGAATTTCAAGATCTGCTTCATATGTAACCTTTGAAATATCGTAAAAAACACAGAAAAAATTGAAACAATGCTAGTAGTAGATTTTAAGATTAACACAAAAAATACATTATCAGCTTTATTTATTAATTATTATTATTAAGTATATAGAATACTGCAAAAACTAAAAAAATAAACACGATACAATAAATATTATCGTATATTGTACGACTTAATGTTTTCAAACTTAAATATTGCCATAAATCATAAATTTTATTGTTTTGTAGTGTAATAAAAGTGAATATTTTGAATACACAATTCATATAATATTATGTGTTCAAAAAATTTCATTACTGTTATTCGATTTTTAGTACAATATGTATATTATTGTGTATACTATATAGTATATATTATAATATAATAATATGTATTACTAGAAAATTATAGAGTTCAGCATTTTATAGTAAAATATTCGTCTTTTATTTTGATACAACAATTGACAAAAAAGCATTTACATTGTCAATAAGTATACAAATATATACAATATATTATATGCCAAACCCCTGGCAAAGTTATTGGAAGTGTATTTAATTGATATAAAATAATATAAATAAACACTAAATTAATATTATTTTACAATAATTTTATGTTTTAGCCAAAAAAATTAAGTATTTTGAAGTTCTATTTTAATCTTAGGAATTGTATAGATGTTAGTCTAAGCATAATTTAAAATAAAATTACAATTAATTCATTGCGAAATAATACAATGTATTTTATAAAAATAAATAAGAATACCTAGAATTACTTCAAATTTAATACATTCAGCTCGTAGCTTGGTAAAATCATATTATAATTATATGCAAACAATATATATATTATAATAGGTTTATAAATACTACATCTATGACGTATACTGCGAAAATAATAAAGCAGCTGTCGACTGCAACATTTTAGGTTAACCAATAAACTTTTGACTACACAATTACACTGCGCCACTATTATAATATAGTATATTATACTCATTACTCTAGTACAAGTTTTAAATCGTAATTAAAATAAATTATTCAATTTTTTTTTTAAGAGCAACAACTGTGTTAATCATTAGTAATTTTGGTAATTGTTTGCGGGTAAAACTCGACCGACTTTGGGTGTACATTGTACGGAGCAAAACGCGCGTTTATATACAAGTAATAACGATTAACGGCGATAACTCGCTATTAAAACGTATATAAAATTATTATTATATGTGAATTAAAATGGTTAGTAGTACAACGAGTATATTAAATAGTATTATATTATAGGTATGTGCATATTATAATTTAGTCGGTACATTCGATAAAAAAAATATATAACTAGTAGGTACCTAGACAATTTATTGCTGTACTATTTTATGTTTCGGATACCTCTACAAGGTCGGTGTACACAGACGATAAAGATACGATCGGGTTTATTCCGGTCGCGGATTGCATCAGGTCCGTATAGAAAATTCAAACCGTCATCTCCGTCGCCGCCAAAAACGCCTCGTGGGTGGTGGTAGAAGTGCAGGGGACGACGGAAGTGTGTGAAAAAAATTTTACGACGACGACCTGCATAATAACATAATTATTATACGTATACCTATCAGATCTTGTCCAATTTGCAGTTGCCAGCGTATTCCGTCGCAGGCAAATTTTATGCAAATCCGTTTGCGAACAAAAAAAAATCAAATCTTTTTATACCTACAAGGGGACGCGTATAAATAAATATCCTACGGCGTGGTACACGTTTTATACATAGGGACGACCATATTATTATTATATATATAGTTACAATAAGTCTCGGCGTAGCGTGTGAAAAACTGTGCCGGACGATTTTCGCAACCGGACATATCGCGCGCAAACGGTCATCGCGCGTATGATATTACGCAATACGTCTGCGGGGGAGTCGACCTGCGTGGGACTGTGGGAGGGAAGAGAAAATATAACCGAAAACGAGACACTCTCGTTTGATATACGATGTGTACTTCTCAAGCCCATATATACATAGGTATATACATATTGTGTATAGAAGAGTGAAACCCGTATTGAATGTATTATTATTATACTGCCGTCGTCATCGGTGCGGGAGGGGCGAACACCACTTTCGGATGTATCGGGGTCGGTTTGCGGGACGTTGTCGTCGTCGTCTTTGCCCAGAAACCCGTTGCAATCCCTACTCATATAATATATTTATATACACATATAAGACGCGTGATGGAGGGTGTGGTGATGATTCCCTGTTACGCGGATGTACAGGGTGCTCTAAAAATGTGTTAAAAAAAAAAATCATATTTATTTTACAATTCTAGTACCTATAGGCATACCCGATCACGATCTATATTAGTTTTCTGTTACAGTTATAAACGGCGACTTTTCGGTTACCCAATCCGTAGATCCTTCCGTTTTCTCTGCAGCGTGTAGACCGGAAGAAAAAATCGCTGTGAGCAATGAGGTCCGGCGTTTGTAGGGGTTGGCGTTTGGACAGCAATCGACATTCGCGGAATTCGTTCGATTCATATGTGTTGCTCTGCAACACGCGCCTGAAATAGTCAACTAAAGTAAGTCACCTGAGTAAACCTTTCTTTCGCTCGTTAGCCATCGACGTATAACCTACTTATGTATATATATATATATATGTTGAAATATTTCGTAACACTCTGTATACACGTCATATATAGGTACATCGATCGTATACGAATACGCGTGTTGGGCAATGCGTGGTATATACACACACATTAAATTTAATAATGTATACATATACAGTTCGGCGGCCACCCTTCTCGTTTATACTTACACCAAAAATACTCTCGCACACACACACACACGCATTCACCCGCAGTATATATACGTATATAATATGCGCATAGGTACGCGAGCTCGCGCCCTCCCGTGTGCGTGTGCGAGTATGCGAGTAAACTCCTTTTCACCGGTGGTGCGTGCGTTTACCCGAGGGGTAGCGTGTGTGCAGTACCTATGTGTGTACTCGGTGTGTGTGAGAATGCCGGTCCATAGCTTCCCACGGTCAGCAGGGAACCGCTGCTGCTGCTGCTGCTGCTGCCGCCGCCGCCGCCACCACTGCTGTCGTTGCAGTTATAATGGGCCACCTGTTTATTTAAAACATAATATCACCGCCGCCGCTATGTATGGGTATATATATATAGTTATATTATGTACGCACGAATATAATACGTGTCGGGAAATAATAATAATAATAATATGTCGTAGAAGAAAAAAAATATATAAAACCGAGTCCCCTTGACCCGGGCGACGACGGAGAAGGGGGTCAGGGTTAAAACTATAAGTCGTCCGGATACGGCCGATGGACGGGGTCGCGGCTCTTCTGGGGGTTGTTCGTGCCCGCGACGCGTCGGAACGGCGGAAAAAAACCGCCGTCTTCTTAGCGCGAGCGTCACACGCGCCCGGCACACACCGCGAATTTCTATCCGCGCGTACCCATAAAATATATATACATCGCACACGGTGTGTGCCCTCCGTCGCGGGGACCACACCGCGGGTCTTTTATTCAATATTATTATTAATTTTTTTTTCCCATCGTCCGATTCGATTTCGGGACACGTCGTGAAAAACGAACGTGCTGGCGCGCGTCCCCCCCTCGACCTTTTTTTTGAGCTGCACGCGTGATAAATGACTCGGAAGACGCGCAACAGTGACTACTATACATAATATTTTACACATAGCTATGTATAGGTAAGTACGATAATAATAATATTAAAATGTGCGCGCGCGACCCGAACGGGGACCGGACGCGTGTCTCACGCGCGCTCGCTACATTTCTTTTACACACCTATATTTATTTATACCTACGATCGGGAATGGGTGAAATACTCGAAAAAAAAATAAGTGTACTATATTTTTTACCAATCGATGTACACACGACGTTACGAAGACAATCATTATAACTTTACTCCGTTGACTATTATATATTGTCAAATCGGATACAATTATTGTTAAACACGCGCAGTAATAATATTGTTATTGGAACAGACGTCGACGTCGTCGTCCGGTAATTATAACTGTTTTTTCTTCTCCGTTAATCTCCGACGACTCTGAAGGGTCCGATCGAACGTTGTCGGTCCTACACATTTTAATGACGTCCGCTCTGACGTCGAAATCACACGTTTTATCACCACGACAGATGATAAGAACCGCTCACGTGTACCAATAAATCATAGACCGTTATAGGTTTTAAGAGAACGCCACTCGTCGAACTAATGCCGAGGAAACGGTGGCTAATGATATTAATACCTACACGTTGTGTGTGTATATTGGTATTTTTAGTTTCTATCACGCCGAACGTTTGAACGGTGCGCGTGATCGCACGATGGCACCGCGAAATCTGCGAGCATGTAACCGACAGACGTATGTGTTTAATCGCGAACGCACGTCATAATTTTTTGGCAATAGTTTGTTTTCAGCGGGTCGCTATTTATAGGTATTTACGAGTGCACGTTTTCAGATAATGCGCAATCTCTATAGCGTAATATTCTACAACGATTTAACCGGTTTCGAGGCGTATATAGGTACTATATTTAATAATATTATGCGTATACCAATACAACGACTTTAGGAGAAAAAAAAACTGCAAAACCGTCGTATCATCTGTTCAGAAGTCTGAAGTCCAAACTCATAGCGCTATAATTATAATTTGTTTTTTTTTTATATGACGTAGAAATCCGGCTTTTTACCCGGACTCGGACCGTTCGTTTTTATACGCTTTTGTGCATTTCGTTATAGATAGTCTATATAGTTAAGCATTGAAACAGTTATTTTTTTTCCAACATTTTGTGTAATTGTATTTTTTTATGTTTTACCGTAAGATTTACTATACAGATGACATTTTGCGTATTGGAAGTTAGTCTCTCCTAGACCGTTATGGAAATCCACGGACTACGTCAGTCTTGTCTCGCCGCAATGTTTCTGGTTCTTATTATAATCTACCAATATTACAGTCCGAACACTAAATAATATAATATATGCGTATTATATTTTATTATTTTTACCTTTCGGAAACATTTGAACGTGGCGCGTAACGGTGCGTTTGAAATCAACGACAGACAAACCGTATTTTTTTATTTTTTTTTTTGTTACATTATAAAATTATTGTCGTATCACAGGTAGTATATCGTTCGTTTACGATTTTATGCGGCAGTGAAAAGTCAATTTGTGTACGCCATCAACGAGAAAAGTAACACTTAAATATTCTCATACCGGGCAAGCGTGATGAACGCTTTAATAATTTCTACGAACACTATGGCGATTTCTATTGTGTATCGCGATCAATAACAACAATGTAATGTAGTATAGGCACCTATAATATAATATTGTCCTGGCCACGCGACAACAAATTATCACAACACCTACTTTCTCCTGGTTAAGGGTGATTTCCACGTGCGCCCAATACAGCTCATCGTATATATATTTTACACGCTCCTGTTATAATGAAACGATTTCACCGGAGGAATTGACATTCATCGAACGCGCATATACTGCTCGTTTATTATACATTTAATATTTTTCATTCATTATTGAACGAAAACATCGGTATATATGCGTGTCGGATTCATCGCTCGATCTCGATCTATAAATTACATCGGATAATAATAGATACGATGTAGTAAGTACGCGTTTTAGATGACCTACTGCGTGCTTTAAATTATCGAAATCGTATCGACCAATAATTAACCGTCGCTTTAAAATGTGTTTAATTTTTATATACACGCACGTACGCACACACTCATATGTATATATAATTATTCCATCTATCGCTGACTTATAAAAGCTACTCTTAACGAATTCCGTTTAAATTCACGAGCATGACAAAGTTTAAGCGTGTCCATCCGCGATATTGAGCCCAAACAAATGGTTTTTTTCCTCGGCACGATGTCACCGCTGCAGGAATCGATTCAAAAGGTTATTCAAACGTATATTCTTAGTATTGATCTGATATCGAGGAAAAAAATATTAATGACGACACGCTCTAGTTTTGTCGTAGAGAAATCTTTTCGCCAAATCTAAAAAAGTATGTCCAGGAATACGTCCAAAATTCTACGTCGGTTAAAAGAAAAAAAAAGTCGGCGGCGATCTCGATGAGACGATGAATGGACCACCGAAACGATGGCGACACGCGGTGATTTGAACACAGTTTTCGAGCCGATTTTTTGTATTATTATAATTTAACGAGTTCCGGAGCTTCTCCTGCAGTGATGTGAACACAATATAATGAACGCACAGAAGACTGCAGCAGTGCAGTGTCTAATCGCCCAAAATGGTATGAATATTTACGCAAACAATATACCGAAACGTATAGACTTTAATGTAATAACATAATACGTATATTATAATAAAACCATTCGAGCGTGTTATATTCACGATTATTGTTCGCGATCTTTATTTTTTTAACCGCGGTAACTCTTCTCCGATTAAACTATTAAACCATTGACTGTGCAGGTATATTATATTATAATTTGTCTCTGCGTCGTCGATATAATCATCGTCGTCCCGCGATACACTATATCGTTATTATTATGGTTTTAATATTTATAGTCGCACTGTTTTCTGCAATAATAATGATTTATAATATATGAATCGCCGCGCAATGACCTTAATAATATATAATAATAATTGTCGAATCGATCACATTCATAGCGTGAGCTTGTACATAGGTAGGTAGTCGATCCATGGGAAATTCGTCTTTTTTTTTTTTTTTACTGCAATACCTTCATGCGATAAATTTACGAGATCGAAAACCGGATTGGCCCGGACTTTCGGTCCGTCTGCGGTCGGCTCGACACCTTTATCGTACACATACACCTATAGGTACTGTAGACGACGGTTCACGCGCGTTCGAATACGTATACGTAATATATTATACGTACATACATACACGAGTATAAATCTCCTATATACATACCGAAATAAAAACCCGTCGTCGAGCTACCGTTTTTTTTTTCCTTTCATTTC
Organism: Aphis gossypii; assembly: GCF_020184175.1. Classification (NCBI taxonomy): domain Eukaryota; kingdom Metazoa; phylum Arthropoda; class Insecta; order Hemiptera; family Aphididae; genus Aphis; species Aphis gossypii. Next base: position 8,806,649 of record NC_065532.1, read on the forward strand.
CCGATCTCCACCGCTATCGCACACACACCGGAGAACGACACGAGCGCAAAGAACACGTAAAAAAAAAAAAGATAACGTCTAACGCTTTTTTTTTGCCTCGACACACACACACACACACATACACACTCACACACACACATATATGTATTATTATAATATGGGTTCGATGTAATTTACAATCTCCAGACGAGAATCACGCGACGCCCGCGTAGCCGCGGTATACGATATATTATATTATAATAATATCAAAAAACACGCGGGTAAGTATTCCATATTATTATTATTATAATATAGCTGAGACGTATAAATATTACGCCGCCGCCGAAGCGGTAGCAGTCTGCCGGCGGCGGCGACCGCGCCTAGTAATTAATCAATTAATCGGTGTGTACGCTATATATCATACTATTATTATTATTATTATTGTTATTACTGTATACAGGTACGATTATTATTAAATCGTTGCCGTTATTATATTACACACACACGACGTACGGCGTAGGTATACATATATATATATACCGTTCGGCGTGCCCGCGCGATTATAATGCCGTCGTAACACGCGCATTTTTGTACGGAATTATTACTATATTATTATACCGCGCGCGTACAACACGTACCATGGGAACGCGACCGGCCGACAAAAACCTTTGGGTTCCCACAGGAGCTGCAGCCACCGCGCGGCGCGTAACAAGTACCTACACACACACACACACACACACACATACCTATACATAATATTATATATTGTATGACGTATATAATGTACGCGTTCGTTCAATGCTCAGGTATCTCTCAGGTATATATATTTATACGCGTGTGTGTGTTAAAGACAAGCGGGCACACACGATCGGATATTGCGTTACATACAGGGCGATTCTTTTGACTATATCTGTTTTTTTGTCGAAAAGTACCTATATATTTTATAACGTGTTTTTGGAAAGTTTTTGCAAAAGATTATTATACAGAACGCCCTATATAGATTTTAATGTGAAAAGATATTTTTTATAATTATACATAAGTATTTTCTATTTTTTTTTTTTTTTTTTTTTTTTTTTTTTTTTTTTTTTTTTTTTATTACATACGATGAGGACTTTAAAGTACGGAAATCGAATTTTGAACGAACGGCTAATTGTTATAGTAAACGTTGAGGATGTAAGAGTGTTATAAAATATATAGCGGACATAAACCTTTTGCGAGTTATATCTTTGTACCGCGGTGGTACTTCACTCCACTCGTCAAAACGCCACGCATTTGTAAACATTATAATAATCAACCGCACACGTTCGAAATTCTCGGGAAAAAAAAACATTCTGCTTCGAGGATTGTGAAATTTAAACAGTGAACGCTGATGTCATTGTACAAACCTAAAACAATTTATAGGAAATTTGGTAAAAACAGTAATAGTTTTTGTCATCAGAAATGTCGTTTTGAGCGGAGACTTCGCGCAGCGAGTAGAAACCATATTATAGAAACTAAGTATAGATACCTACGAAGAAAACAAAGATTTCCGAAAACGTGAAAATCGTTACCACGGAACAAGTGTTGATACCGTTTTTTACAGAATCACCCTGTAATCGTGTATATCATTATGAATTATAATATTGTGCGCGTATAGGTATATAGAAAAGGATAGAAAAGTGTACATAATAATAATACTATAATACAATATAATAATAATAAAAATAATATATGGTTGGCTGCTATACGGCTCCCGTGCACGACGGCGGTAGTTTTGTGTTGTGTTATTAACACGTCACGACCCACGCAAACGCGCGCACACTATTCATCAGACTCTCTCTCGACGAGCACGCACACATTATACGTATACATTATACGGACGGCTATATACATATATATACGACGTGTGTACCTACGTATATAATAATAAATATTATGCGCGTACACGATAATCCTTATAATAACAATTATCATCGATATACGCCGCCGCCTTCGTGCGAGGAGGTATATATATATAAAATAAAATAATGTGTACACACACACTCACACACACACACACACACACATTGTATGACGTGTTATTATATATATATATATTTTTTTTATACTTACTTACGAGCGCACATTACTATATATATCATTATGGATACACACTAAATGTGTGTCGTCTGAAGAATTATATGTGTGAACGGTCCGCCGAGGCTACTGCGACGGGCAATTAGGCGTCCGTATATATATATATAGCTACCTAACCGGCAACGCAGTTACAGCAGTGTATACAGTAAGTACGACAAGTGTTATTACACGCATTATTATTATATACATCGTCGTGCTATATATATATATACAATTTTATACATTTTTTATTATACGACGGTCGCACACACACACGGGGCAAAAAAAAAATCGTAGTAAAAAATAATTTAGAAAAAGTGTATAATAGTGTATATTATGTACATATTATACATCCATATAAAAACGACCGATATAATAATCGTCGTCGTCGTTTGTCGTTGTTGCCGCCGCCGCCGACCAAGGACGAAATTGCTTCATTTGACTCGGTGCAGGCGTGTTATTATAATACACGCGGATGGCGTCACTGAGCAGCTATATACGTATACCTATATGGCTGCTCGGCTAGCTCTGTGAATATAGTACGACAACGTAATAATATATACGTATAAAACGACATGATGACAATATTATTATTAGTAAGATTTATGTATAATAATATTATTACCTATGTAGTATTCTCTCGGCGGCCTCTTCCCGAGACTTACGACGCGTGTGTGCAATCTCTACATATAGGTATATAAATCGCATATATAATACGCGTAATATTTTATGGTATCTAATACATATGCCTAAGCTGTACGACGATGCGGATTGTGAACGCGTGGTGAAGTCGTAATACAGAATGTTTAGTAGGTAATATTATGTAGATAACCATTTACGAGCATATAACCAACCGCGATGTGGTTAAACTATCGAAAACATTTCTAAGGTACCTTATGTATTCGAACAGTACGATATTCGATTTAAAATTTAACGTCTTTAAATATTACAATACCCCAAACATAATTTTATGCAGATATAAATTTATTGTTTATAGGTTTTAATGTTTTATATTATACCCACCCACCTGTTGAAACATAAATGCGGTGAGACCGCGGGCAAAAACGTTTTCGCTGAAACGCATACGTATTAGACGTATACGGAATGACTATCAGCATATTCTTACCCTTATGATTTTACCCATCAATAATTGATTTTTAAATTCTCAATTATAAAACGATGAAGTTTATGTTGGTTTTAGTTTCTATAGTTTATAGTTTTTTTGATACATTTAAAGAGTGTTCTCTTGTAATTAATACGAGCAATTATTTTTTTGGAAATAAGGATTACTTTTATTTTTCTTTTTTGGAGTTGTTAAACTAGAACCTATGTATAAAAAATATTAATAATATAGATTTAAAAGTTATGCTGTGACACTAACAAAAATATTTATTCATAAATCTGTATAAACGAGTAGCATGGACGAGGTATCACGTACAGGGTAAATGTAATAAAAAAAAACCTTTTAAAAATGTTTTTTAAAAACCTCCAATACAAGGGAAATCGCCTATATTGCTTATATTATGAATACCTTACTTAAGGAGTAATGTACGTTGTTGATAGACGACAATCATTACAGTACTATGTGTCTATATCGTATAAAAAAAAAATGATTGAAAAACTAATAGCTCAATGTGCCTATAATAAAATTATTAAAAATACAATTTAACTTATAGGTAACTGATTCTATTCATCATACCAAACACGTAAATCATCACCTGCAGGAGGCTGGACACCGCTCATTTGGAATTTTCGAAAACTGTTGACCAACAGGTTAGCTTTTATGTTTGATTTTATGAAACAGATTTATAAATTGATCAGAAATGTACACGTGTGACTAATTTAAAAAGTACGTAAGAGTTATAAAGATTCTAATCATAATCCTAACCATAAAACCCTAATTATTAAACTATTGCGTTGTCGACCGAGATTTGATTACGCACGTATTTCCGTGTAATGTACAAGTACAGAGTGGGCGCGTCATGTATAATATGAAAATATATTAACGTCCTGTGAGTGCAAACATACCGATTTACGTATAAAGTCGCTTGAATAAATCGTTCAATCAACGTTACAGGACATTCCTTCAATTGCATGAAGATATTTAAAGAGTTATAAAGCTAAGAGTAAATTAAAATTGAGGTGAGTACGATCCGGGAATCGCAATATTTATAATATAGCTTTAGCGTATATAAATGTTGCTATGCAGTTAAAGTGCATATCTATATAATAAGTACGTACAATTAATATATTATTATTTTAATATCAATAATAATATCGTTATAATAGTATAATACGACGTATGAATTAACAATAATTATTATAAACCATTTGAAAACACATTTTTCTTCGTCGTCCACTTTCTTTGCCGTCGTATATTACACGTCTTATAACACCCTGTTTACACGCTAATAATTGGTTGTGAATTTGTGAAAATAATTTTCGTTTCTCTGTTTTTTTTGCGTTTAACACGGATAGATAAAATCGATTTTTTATAAGACGTAACTGCACATGCCTTTCCAATATTACACACAAAACGCTTTCAATAAGCCCATTGCGGGAGGCTGAGAAAATTCACGTATTTTTTTGCAGTACAACAACGATCCGTAACTTGGGTAAAACATTATTTGTCTTCGTGTTTCTTCTGTGATGTTATATAAGCGTCAAATGAAAGTATTCGTTCTCGGAAATCGACTTGTTCGGTGTCTCAATCACTGCTGTACCTCGGATAATCGGGTAATCTACAATTTACAAATATTGTAAAACTCTTTTGAACGGTCAGTTTGTAGGTATATATGAAAATAGGTTCCTACGTCATATGATGTAAGTTACTTAACACTTTGGAATTGAAGCCGGAAACCTCGCCCGCCTATTATAAATTAAACATTATCATTAGTGGGATATTATTTACGCATAATAGGTATAGGTACTCAAATACTCAAGTACTGTCACACTGATGTGATCTACCGAAACGATAAATGGAATTAATCTTACCTTAAATTACTGAATTATGGGTATGTCCTTAAGTCGAGCAGAAAATTGAGAAAAACATTGTATACATTTATCATATAGGTATGGGACACAATCATTCTACTACACGAACATAAACAAAAATCGAATTAAATCATAACCATTAAATATATAAACAAGTTTTATTAACGGATTTATCGACTATTTTCACGGGTATATGATACAGGTGGTAGTTGGTTTCGGTAGGTACTCTGTCACCCTATATGTCATCTCAAAAGTCATGTACCGGGTTTCTGGTTATACACACATGATCAAATAGCACCACGTATTGGTATAAAAGAGAGTTCTCTATTCAATTTTTGTTTTTATTTTTTTATTTTTTCCTATACGACTGCTGAAAATTGTTCTCAATATGAACGATATTAAAAAATATTATTTATTATAATATTTTGATATTTCTGCTTTATAAAACATTATTATTTTATATATTTCTAAATAATTCTGTATATTATATACAACGCTCTGAATAATTCACCGGCATATCCGCATATCACTATATATAATATTAGGTATTATAATGTATTGTACAACGCAATGCTTTCGACTATGCGATTATAATATTATATTTTACTGTACAGTGTTTACTACAGATTAAAAGCTTACGGTGATTATTCATCGACTAATGTCCTAACGAATCTTCGGAGCAAACGTTCGGCGAGGTAGTTATAAAATGCATTAAATCGCCCCAACAGGCAACAACCTAATGTGTTTGTCAGGTCATCGTCATATAAATGTAATCGTGGTAATAATGGGACCACGATTTCCATAATATTTTCTCCGATAAACAGTGTAAGTATACCTATAATATTAAACCTATTACGGTAATAATAATATTGCTATTACTTGATATACTATTTTAATAACGCACAGCCACTGTACAATAATAATTATCATTATATGCAATGGCTAAGCACATATTATACAGTTAATAATTTTGGTTTACGTTTCCGTCGTTGTCCATTTCCGGTGATGTATAATATATATTATATTATGTATGTATATATATTTACTACGGGAGTCGAGTTTATATTAATTGTGTAGTGTTCGCTCGTCGTTTATATCTAAAATATGTAATAATTAATAGTAATTAGTGTCGTCGAATAATACAATATTTAACGTACATTTTTTTTCAGCAGATTATGTTTTCCTCTTATATATTTATATTTTACTACAATTTCGTCCAAAAAATCACCAAATAGTTCATGTACGCACAGATAATAAAATTTTTCGGGCTGCTATTATACTTATAATATTATATTTATTATTATTATTGTGTAATTATTATATTTTGCGTACTGTTTTATTGTTGTAGAACGCAATACGCGCTGAATATATTGTGCGGCTAAAAACAATAAATAATTCAACACCGGTATAATGTGATTAATTTTTTTTATTAATTTTGTGATAAACGAATTGTAAATATTATTTTCAAATAATTTACATATGAATGCTAATCGTGTACGGTTCTTATAAACATTTTTCACATCGATAATTCACATATAATATTATAGAACATGCGTGTAGCAATATTAATGATTTCATGAATATTCAATTGATTTATCGATAAGAATGTTATTGTTTATAAGTGAATACAATAATTCTCGCATAGTTTAATAACAGTAACACGAACTGAAAACAAATCGAACAAGACAGTATAATATACTGTTATGAGTAAACAATAACATCAACCGCAGACTTTTTTTTTATTGTTTTTACTATAGACCACAACATTGCAAGAGTGGGTGGGATATAATATTATATTGACCTATAAGTACTATAATAATAAGTGTAATAAATACCATATAAATTATTTTAGGGAAATGGTTTGAGTTCATAACCAACGATATTATGAAAATAAATTCAAATATTAAGCGTTTTCGTCATCAAACATAAAGCCTATCTACAAACTTATTGAAATTTTTTACACAAACGTCTTAGATAAAATGTTATTTGAAATTAATTAGCCCCGTCGACGTCCGCGCGTTCCGAATCGTTAGGTCCAGCTAAATCAAACAAGCAAAATCAATAATAGAAAAGGGGTAAAAATGTTACTGGATAATAACTTGATTTGCGAATAATAACAGTTAATATATTCCAAATTGAAAAATTCATGAGAAAGCGTTTTTTGCATTATTGACTGTTACCTACTCAAAAGTAACGATTTAAGCAATTTTGCGATTTTGACTGTTATAAAAATAAATGAATGTTTATTTCGTACGATCAATCCATTAACTTAACTTATAAAGTAATCTTATGTGTATGTATAATATTTAAAAACTCGAATATTACTTAAAACGTAAATACCTAATGATAAATTAAAAATGTATACATAGTCGTATACTAACCATTATAGCTCGTTTGCTCGGTTCAGGATTTAAAATGTACTTTAATATATTAATATGTGTGTTGTATAGCTTTACATTATGTAAATTTAATTAAACATAATATTATACGCAACATATAATTTTAGTTACATCGCACGAATACTACGTTTTATATATAATATATATATAATATACCAATAAAATAATTTTATTACTATTATAACTGTAGTATATAATACGTCATGGATTTTAAAATCGCTTTTATAGTTAATTTCCAAATCCATTTAACGGATCGATGTGGCGATTGTTTTTATTTTTTTTTACATATTAAACAACAAAAAACGTATAAATACTTCTCATGTTTAGACCGTCTTTAAAGATAACTACACAATTAAAACAATACTTCTGTTCGTTCGATAAGATTATAATTTAAAGAGTACTTATTTACAAAATTATATCTATCCTATATCGAACGTGTCTTAATCAATTCTCATAATATAATATAATATATTGTTCGATTGATAATTTCGATATTAAATTATTTTATATAGGTACACGGGCGAGACCATCCTGTAATCTTATTATCGCGTTCGATCTAAAAAAAAAAAAAAAAAGACAAAAGGACCAGTTCTCGGGGCCGCTCATTAACAAGCGCGTGCTGCTGCTGCAGGGGTATCATGTAATAATATAATATAATAATATGTATTATTAATATTATTATTATTATCGCGTCGGTACCTTTTACTTTTCCTAATGGATCTTTATTTCTCATCTCCGCTACCTATGTAATAAAATAATATATTCGATCCAAAATAATATAGGTACCTACGTTAGGTATATTATACCTATACAGGTACTTTTGGTCCTTTTTCCTCGTCGTTTTCTAATCAAGAGGGATCACAATATAATAAAAAACGGTACAATAATATTATGACGATATAATATTGTGTATTATACCGAAGTAACTGAAATATATAGCATTAAATCAACATCACAGAATACATTATACATATTGATACCGTTTTCCTCGAGTTCGAAAAGAAGAATTTACCGATTTATGTATAATATTATACTAATAATATACTATATAACAGAACCTATGCCTTAAGTTACGTTTATAGCAAGCGGTTAAGTGCGGTTCCATGTCTATAATTATACTATTATCGTCATAAATTATTATCATCATCATCGATTTATTACATAATAATAAATATACAATATATGTATATAATATTATAGGTAAATTAAAATATATTATATTATTATAATACACATAATGATAACCGATAAGTATGAAACTCGTATATGAAAAAACCCACTCCACCGAAATTCGACCGACGATGAGTAACGATTTTACGACACGATGAAAACGGACGATTGCGAAAACGCACAAGCATCAACTCATCATTGAGGTTATAAGTTATAACTTAAAATATATAAATTACGAACTCAGGTGTTTAATAAGTATAAAACATAATATACGGGTTTCGATATACACGTTTAGGTGTAGTAATATCCGGCTACAATTATTAATCATTTTTTGTTGATATTGGGGTTATTAAAAAAAATAAAAAATATTCTTATTATATTATACAGTTTAGAGTAATTCCATATTTATTTATTTGTTGTACCTACCAACCTACTTGTCTACTATTGTTACAAAGATAAATATTTTTACATAATTTTAACCGAATAGAGGTTTGGCCGTTTGAACGTTGAAATAATTTATTGGACATATATATAATAAAAATTAATAATTAATAAATCTATACAAATATTAGTATTAAAAATTATAATAATAAAAAAAACTATAGTATTAAAAAAGTTATTTATTTTATATACAAAAATTTTTTTTAAGAATATTATTACAAACAAAATGTATTATGATATAATAATTATTAATTCATTAAAATATTTTGAGTGGTTCCACGTAAATTTTATGTTTTAGTTTTATTTTCATAATTTTGAATAATTCTTAAAATTCGGTTATCCGTATATTTTTTAGTAGATACTGTTATTTGCAGTACCTATATATTTATACAAACCAAAACTACAACATAATAATTCAAAAAATTTCACTTAATTATTATTATGTATTACAATACCTATTTTTAATGTTTTTTAATTTTTCATTAAGTATTTTATAAACCTATTTTTGACGTCATACCTTCAATAATTTTTTTTTTTTCTTATAATTATTCCAACCTCTAAACGACCGTCCTAGATCGGATTTGTACACATTAATAGCGAATATTGATAAAATGTTTGTTTTATAATTATTAAAATATTATATAAGCATTTAAAGTTCATATGAGTGGTGTATAGTTATAGATCATGACATCATTATTTTGTTCATCTAAAATTTAAACTCTATTTATTACATAATACAATTAATTTAAAATATTATTTACAATTTATATAAGTAGATTGTTAATATGTTATATTCTTCACTTTAATTCTCTAAGAAATATTAGTATTTATATGTTTGATTGAAAATAAAACTGTAATATAATCGCTGTTTGTAGATGATATTTGTTACTTATAATATCTCCATAATATAATTAAGTTAACTATATTTTATTTAATACTTGAAATAATTTGGAAAAAGTGTCTTTCTTTAAGGATCACAAAATAAATTTTTCTTTATCAACAAATAAAAAAAAAAAATATAAGATTTAATAAAAAAAAAAAATTACATTAACTATAATAATATTATATATTATATAAAATATTTTCGTTTTATTTTTTTAGTACAAAGATTTATTAAAGGAAGTTGAAGCCACAGTGACAAGATAGATCGTAGTTGTTCACAATGACATGTACCCAAGCTTAGTTAAATACATGCGGCCTGCAGTGCAGTGTAAAGGTAAAATATATAACTCTTCGATTAACTGACAATAACTTGAATTTACAAAGATCTTTTATAATTTATAATTGATACATTTTTATAGATTTGTTGAATTTATTAATACCTAAGGATTAACAAGATAAATCATCTTTATTTTATGCTAAAATAAACACCGTTTTAATACGAAAAAAAATAAACTATTTTATCCAATTAATTGCATACACTCATAAATTGCATGATTAAAAACGCAATCTATGCCATTGTCCATTATGATTAATTTTGTTTAAAACTTTATCTTTATAAAATATATTTTAAATAACTAGGTATTATATTGTGTAGAGATTGACCTTAATACGATGTGTATATAAGTAATGAAAAAATCAATAAATGCGAATTTATTGCGACTTATGAATTACTGATTATACAGACATAATTATCATAGATTTCACTCCACGCAATGGTTAACCATATTATGAAAAAAACTGCAGTACATATAAGTAACAGTACACGGTTAATTGTACTGGCCACTGGTATAGTCATAGGTATACTTGGTATAATTTTAATTTGCTATTTATCTATTAATATTTATAGTAAAATATAGTATAATACTATGTATATTTTTGCAATATTAAATTGAAAAAAAATAGTGTGCAAAAGAATGGAAACAGCAATGTAATGTATAGTATTTGTTATAAAAAACATAAATAGCATAAATTATAAATATAAAAATAATAATTACCGAATTCACATCATCAAACACATTTTTGTATAGTGCATACCTACTAGAGTACCAATTTTATCATTTGAGATTAAATTATTTATCGTGGAATGTACCTAACAAATAATTATTATTGTGTTTTGATTGAAAGAAAATAGGTGTATAAAATAAATCATTGTTTCTGGTTAACTGGTTAGAATTTGTGTTTTTACACGCTGTCGTATTTTAATAATAATAATAATAGTAATAATATTTAAAAAAAATTATAAACGTTCGGCCTTCAGGCGTACAATAATAATATATTGTCCGCGTACTTTTTGCGGAGCGTTCATTGTATATTATATTATTATTATATATTATGAACACGAACGCTGCAATAATATTATATTATGATATATCATGCCAGATCCGCGGGTTTTTCCATTATTATAATCATCATCATTATCGTCATTCGTCATCGTTGAAGTATAATAATATATTCGAGGGCCCCACGTAGATTTTTTTATTGTTTCGAATCGTAAAACTTAATATATTAGAAAATCATTATTTACAACAGTTTTGATATCATATTCAAATGACCATAAAGACTATTATATATTTTGATGATAAAGGCTACGCGTGGAGCTCAAAATGTTAAAATATTATAGAACTCCAGACATGAAAAATCAAAACGTTCCAAAAAAAAAAAATCATTCACCGCCCAACAGTATTATTATATAATATACCTATTTTACAGTAAAAAAAAAAAGTTATAGGTAGTTAAAGATAAAATAAGAAGTTTGTATCTCCTCGGGACATTCTCCTTTCCAATAAACGGTCTAAAAAATCCGAGTTATTAAAAATACAGTCATTTAAAGTGCACTGAAGAGAAAAAGGGTGCTCCAGAGCCATCGCCCTGCAGTATATATAATACAATAATAATATTGTGACAAAACGATAAACGGGTAGCATAATATATTATAATTATTATTAGAGCAAGGACTTTCGCACATTCGCATATTTATTTTGGTTAACTTTTTCGTATGTGCAGAGTAAGTACACAATATATTTCACATTGTTTGTGACCAAAAGCTCAAAGTTTTTAGTGCATATTTTTGCATATTTCGACATTTTTGGGTTTAAAGGATATATTTTTTGATTATTAGAGCGTACTGCGTAGGTACTTTAAGTTTGTAGTGCATATTTTGAAAGTTGTTTTGGAAATCATGAACCTACTTTGGTGAATATTTTTCATGATCAATTGGACACAATTTATTTTATACTTATAACTGTTCCTATATGATTTCTCATAAAGACGATAGAGGCTCATCTGTATAGATTAGATGATATTATCATACAATATTAAGTTATATCAAATTTAGTTAAAACTCAGGTAATAAAAAATTGGTAAAATTAAATATTTAAAGAAAATTATACAATCTTTAGAGCCATAAATTTTAGTGTATCGATTTTTTCGAGGGCATATTTAACAGCATATTTTTAATTTTTCGATGCGTAAGTGCACCAATCGTTTTATCGTATAGGTGAGACACGGTCGGTATCGATCGCGGGCGAGGTCACAACACATCATAACATCACACGATATACGCGCACACGTGCGGCCAGACGAAGCGTCCGCGTGCCGATAGAAAGCGCGCAGGAAACGATCCGGCGCGCGCGGCGGTTTCTCCCCGAGCCGGTGTCGCGTGTGTCGCGCGCACATTTCGCACGGTAGAGGCGACGACAGGCGGTCAACCCGTGACGGTCGGACGGCCATCAGCGGCGGCAGCAGCGGCTAACGACGCGGCCGTCGTGTCGATGTGTTTTTTTTTTTTTTCATTTCGGAGGGGAGCGGCGCGTCACGGTAATAATAATAATATAATATTATTGTATTATTACTATTATTATTATGTTATCCTCTCTCACCGCCGCCGCCGCCGCCGCCGGCGGCTAATTGTTTTACACGGGAAACGCGCACGTTCCCACGGACGTCGTTAAATTCCGACGCGATGTGACGATGACTGCTCCTCGTCGACCCGCGCGCACCCACCCCCCACCCGTGGCCGCTACTTATCTCGCCGTTAACGCGCGGTCGCCACTGCCACTGCCAACGCCGCCGCCGCCACTAATTACCCGGCGGTCGTCACCGAATAATAATTTATATACATTTGTATATAATAATATCTCTACGAGGGGGGTCAACGATCGACGAGCTGCAGTGTCGCGTACCCCGTTTTCCACCCGAACAACCGCGCGGCACGAGCGCCGACACGAAATTTTATTATGAAATTTTCAGTTCCGCGCGAAATTACGGGCAAATGCGTATAATGCACTTCGAACTGTTACTATATATTTTAGATTTACAGACATCAGTGGCGTAACAAAAAAAATGGGTCTCTAAAATACTGTTATACAAAATAACCCAATAATCAAAGGCCCCAAATTACCGTACCTCCCCCCCACGCAACGCGGGGTCTGTGGGCCCACAGTTACGCCACTGTCAATAGAGGATAGTCCGGAGGATTCGTGATTGCAGATTGCAGATGCCGATATCATGACGTGCTCAGACGTTAATAGGTGACTATATTATATGAACTATGAATTTGCAAAAAAATTATGTTTTTAAAATATGTAATACGCGTACGTTCCGATTATTTGCAATGCTTGAATAACACCGACGAATGATCGGGTGTAAATCTGCACTGTAAGAATTGAAAAAAATACGTACGTGCCACCACGAAGATGCGTTGGGGCGTCACTCTGCAGCAATAAATTGTATATAATACTGCAGTTATCCTTTGTATTTACCGTGTCTATTATATTATGTTCGCCTCAACGTCAGCTGCCAGGACGCTCACTGCATGTGGCCGGGAAATTCGGACTGATGTAAACAAAAATTGTGACATTATTTCCCTTATAGTTCTTCTTTTTTTTTATTTTTACATTTTTACTGTGAAATTTGTCATTTTAGTATTGAAAATGATATATCTGTACCGTTATTTTTATCCCGGCACGTCAGGAATTTGCAAGCTTCCTGGAAATCGGGTCCGAAACGATTTCTCGCGTTTTTTTATACATAATATTATATTCTACGTCCTTCAAGAGTATGAGTATCTGTATGTGCACCGATCCGGTTTTGGAAGATGGAACACTTTTGTTTTTTCCTTTTAAATCTATATCCGGCACGTCCTTTTCTACAAACACCATTATATCTTTGGGTACCTACGATGTATAATAATACTACTTATATATAATATATGTACTTACTGGTTTATTGGATATACTAGCCGTATTATAATAAGCCAGTATTTCAATTCCAGTTACCACAACTCATGAAATACATTTTATTACAATTCTAATAAATTTAAGATGTCTATGATTTTGTCAAAATTTAAACTTCAAGCGTTTATTATAATATAAAATTGATCACAATGTATTTTTATATATTTTTGAACTATACAGTAAGAGCAGCTTATATGAAGACTTTGTTTTAATCTTTTTGACTTAGAAATATTATCAACACAAAAAAAAAAAATAAAAACCAAAAAAGTGGACTTTTTTAAATTTCTATAAATGCGAAATTATTTTAAATATAATATTATGTATAGAAAGTTATAATATTTATATTACATATCTGGACAGATTTTAAGTGTCGAATAAGTCATTAGTTTTTGAATTAACATCACAAGATAAATTGCAATTGCCCGCCCGACTTCGTTAGTTTTTATTTAGTTTATGATAGTTTTGTTCCTCCCAAGTGCCAATTATATTCAATTTACATTTAACTATATCAGAAACTACACTCTGAACTAAAGATTAAAGTAGGTACTTTCTTCTGTTTAAAAACTACGACTGCTGCAGATTTAAAAATGTATAATAATGTATTATGAATATGAGACTGTTGTAAGTTAGATGGAATATTGATAAACTTTATCGGTGTGTACTATAATAACGTTGAGATCAACTATAAATTTCCTCTACAATTTCCAGTTTGTTGGAGACTTAAACGATTCATGCTCTAGCGCTTATACCGAATGTTACCATTCAAGTAAGAGTAATATCGTTAATGTCGTACCCTCGCTGCAGGTAACACACTTGTTAATGGTGTATACATATCTGTGTATGAAAATAATATATAACATGTTTTTTTAATCTCCACCGACTCTGCGTTATAACAAACCATACCTACGATGTTATAGGAGAAATAAAGTATAACTTACGTGGCGGTGCGTCAATTACGTGTCATTATATATCGTACGTAATGTAACACAGCTATTATGGTGAAATAATTGTTTTACATTTTATAGTATGTTTTTTTTAGGTTCGTTCGTTTTACCAATTACACTTCGACCTATACTTAAAAAGTGTGCGTAACAGTAATGTTATAGTTGTAACGCTGATTGTTTATATATAGCTAGGTATACGCGCCCCCATCTAGATTTATGTGTTGGTTTGTGCGGTTATAATATATAGGTAATATATAGTATTATCGTTATTTATTACTAATATTATATTGAATTTATAGAAGTTTACACGTATAGGAGTGAACAAATTTCAATTTTCCACAAAACGATTGTATTTTCGACATTAATAAAAAAAAATTAAGAAAACTCAGTTGCTTCCCGTAAAAAACTAATTTATTCTGTGAAATCGACGAAACGCGTATAGCTGGTATAGGTACTATACTTACAATATATTAAAGGCGTGTCACTGTTGCAGCGGTATGTGTGAACTCGTGAAGTGTATATTTTCGGAAATTATACGTCTTACACGCGTTGTGCAATACAAGACTTGAATGAGTTTTTTAAGGACTTGAAAAAAATCACTTCTTACTATTATGTGTTTGAACAACGATTGTTTATGCTGCAGCAGTATTATATGCATTTCCGTTCCTCAAGTGTAAAAATTTAGCTTTTTAACTGTCTTTTGTTTGTTATGTGATTCTTTCTGTATTTCTGAATATGAAATACAATGAATACATGCGTTATCATGCGCTCTCAGCTCTTTCATTCTTCCGAATCCATTGTAATGCGCGTATGTATATATTTTATATACACTTATTTTGAGGGAATAAGTGATCAAAATCATACAAGAAAAAAAATGTTAAACGTAAAAAAATCAATACATTTCACTCGGAACATATTATACTATATTAGCGCGAATTTTCCGTGGCACAAAAATCGTATATTATGTATTTGAGTATTTCCAAACATTTGAGACGATTGAATTTGAGCTTCATTCGGGACCACACCGATGTCATGAACCGGTTCTGTAACCGGAACTCAACAGCAACACTTGTTTATTTATTCACCGGAACCGATACGTTGACAGTAAGTCTTTTTTCATGTTTAAATGCTTTGCTCGTTTTTATTTTTTCGAGTACGTTATTATTACTATTTATGTACTTTTCTAAATACTATTGGAACCACTCAAAATAAGTATCATGGAAACAGACAATTCGAAGAACCGGAAATAAAACTGGAACAGAGTATATCGCATTTAATGAATAGGTACTTACAATTCTCTGCAGGGTTATCGAGTGCGTCGCTATAACACATATTATATTATTATCTTTCTACAACAAACTCGAAACGCGTAAACAATAAAATCTAACCCCCATCTATAGCGTCATATTTTTTAAACATTTTAATATAATATGATATATTGAATCGACTCTTCTCATTGGACACAGTGACGTTCGTGCATTTCAGACGAATTTGCATAATATTATTATTGCGCATTATTCGCAATCCGCGCAGATGACCATTATAATATAATATATATTTGCAACCCATTGTGCTGTGAAGTCGCTTATAATATATCGATGTTATCTGTAAGGTTTCATGTCACGCGAAACCGTATATATGCGTACGTATACAGCCTATTCCTCGGTGCGGGCGTACCTACGTATATATTCGTATCGGTTACGCGGAGCGCAAACGGAAAGGAAAAGAAGAAATAATTACACGAGATGATAAAAAAAAAAAGACCCAACAGAATTATTGATCACATGCACACATAATACTCATTTGTGTCAGACAGAAGCTATGCCGACCGGACCGCCGCCTTGTAAAACGGCCATCCGCCTCGGCAGACATCGGCACACGCACGCGCTGAGACCCCACACTATGATAATTTATAACTACATAATAACAATAATTAAACCGCCGTAACGAACGCGTAATCGATGTACATAAATAATTAATACGCCGTGCGTGTGTGCGCGTGCGAATGAAGCAGGTAATATTATAATATGATATTTTTATAAATCGCGATCGAAAAATATAATATAAAACGTATAAATCATATAATATGCGTAGGTATACACGGTATCGGCGAAATCATCCGGAAAAACGTGCTCGTCAATCCTCCGCCGCCGCCGCCGCCACCGCCGTGGTACACATAATACGATTAAACGTGTCTATTATTATGTATACCCACCCATACATTATAGTCAGAGTTATGACGGGTACCTGCTCGTAAGCATATATATTTTTTCCAATTTAGATTTCGGCAGCAGTGGTCCGATCGGGTCGGCTAAACGGGCGCGATCATACCCTGCACCGCGAATAATATTTATTACGATTATAATATATACACGTGTATACCATTGTCCATTGTGATGTAATATTAAATATTGTCGGTATAACATTGACGTAATACGCATACTGACCGCTAAATGTAAATGTACAAGACGATATTATTCTTGTTTATCACACGAAACACTCTTCATCGTTTAAAATTTGAAATGAACGAAGAACAATATGAGTGTCTCGAGGTAAAAAAGATATACTCCAATTTAGTATTATTAACCTAAATGATACTCACCTACACCGTCATCGTCCTCATCGTTACATATATATACACATTATTAGGATTGGAAAAAAATCAACTAGACATAAAAAATATAACGTGAGACAGGCACGTACACAAAAAAAAAATTCGGGGGGAGGGTTCATAAAAAATATTCAATATTTATCGATGAATGATGATACAAATAAACTACACAACTATTAATTTTCGGGGGGGGGTTGAACCCCCCCCCCCCCTGTGTACGTGCCTGACGCGAGATATGAAAGAAAACTGAGTACGGTTAAAATAATGTATACGGTTGTGTGTGCGTGACATAATTGTATAATATCGAAGGGTGGCGAACCATTTTCGAGTCGCTTGCCTAAATGTCGTAATCAAAGTCTTAAAAAATATTCACGTGCCAGTAATATATATGTTTTTAGATAAGCATCTATTTATACACCATTTTTTTCTTTGGTCGACGAGAAGGGGAGATCTTAAACAATTTCAGCGTAAATGTTTTAATATCATTATATCAGTAAAGTTGTGGATTTTATTAGTGTTCGATATTTTAATTAAAACAGGCAGCATAATATTATTAGTTACCTTCTTTCAACGTTGTATTATTCCTATATTTTGATTTGAAAAGATTCAGTGTGAAAAATAAACTTTCACACATCTCGTATTGTATAATAAACTGAAGTAAAAATTGACTTTATTCAAATAAACTAATTTTTTTTTTCAACGTAAAAAATATTATATCAGGAAGTAGTGAATTCCAAACTTTTATATAATTGATGATTATGTTTTTTAGTAATAATAAATAATTTTGTTTACTATTATTTGTTTCACTTAACGCAACCTCAAACAATGAAAAAAACATTATAGTAAGCCGACATGCCACAGGTTGGTTTGCCATCCCTGGCGATGGAATAAATATTTAAAAATGCATTTATGCTTTTTTTTATACAACTTAATGAAAAACACAATTTTCACAAAAAAATGATTTATTAATAACGAATTTGATTTTAAATTATATACATTTTTATTTTTTATTGTGTACTATTACACTTTTAAGGGCTTTGTAATGCATTCTATAATTCATAAATCTAATATTATTTAAAGTAGAACAACTGCAGTGTATAAGTAAACATGAACAGACTTTGTATTGAATTACCGACGAGTCTATATATAACGGTATACAATATAGTATAATTTAATTAAATATATCATTAAACACACATTGATTTCAAACGAATATTGCTTTTGCAAAAATTGCTTCATTTCATTCAAAAATACTTCATTTAAATGCGTGTGTTATAGTATATATGGCTGTACCTCGGAATGCAACCACTCAATCGTGTTATATTATACAATAATACGAGTACCAATAATATACATTATATATTATGATATTGACAGAAAATTTCTGTAGTAGTTTTATGGTCTACTACAGTTGTCGTCAGGTTCCGGAGATTATCAGGGCGAATGCAACGGGAATCAGAACGCTATAATATTATGTATTATTATATTAAGTATTGTGTAAAAGAATTATTGGATAGGCCGCATAGAAATTATATAATAACTTATAAATGAAATCTACTCACAAATCGATATAATATAAGTGGACATTGAAAATATAATAAATAATAATACTTTTAAGTACATCACATTTTAAATTTAAAACGAAGTACCTATACGGACAAATCTGCTCGCTGATATACATCATATACCTATTTCGCCGAGATCCTGTGTTCCAAGTCAAGTATATATTAATATATTATAATATATACCAATTTTAGTATACACGCTCAGGACAATATTTCGATAAATTAATTTTATTTTTATTATTGATATTGATATTTATTAATAACTTTGGCAGTGATATAGGCATCAGTTGGGCCCATTTTTGTGTTTACAGATTATTTTAACAGTAGTGGTCAGGTCAGTGGCGTGTTTTTGAGGAGGGTTGATGATAGGGGTGATAGGGGCTTCACTGAGTTGGGTAAATTGTAATAGGTATACCACTGCTCACTTAAATTTCAAGTTTTTTGAATTTTTCAGGATCACCGTATTTGATTTAAAAAGTAAATAATAATAATTAAAATTAAAAATAATATTTTAGTTTGGAGTTGGTTCAAGCGATGAGTCAAGACCGAATCGATGGTATCGTTAACGTTCAGTTAGAATGTGTTTTGTTGTTAGCTATTCACGTAATATGGGTATCCATTATGCGTTATAGTTTATTTTAGATGAATTATATTTATTGAGACATCGTGTTATTTGTACAGCAATATTTCAATAAAATACGTATATTCAATAATAATTGAAAAATACGTGTTATTAGTTCGTAATAACCATATTAAAAACTTGAACAAAATGTTCCAATGTTATAATATGAGATTATAGGTATGTTATTTTTTTACACGTTACGTAATTTTTAACTAATCAATTTTTAAATGAAAATATATTATGACGTGTGCCTCTGAGCATTTTGTATTGTCGAGTATATGCATACATTTGTGTTCCTACTAAATTTTGTGTTGAATATTCCAATGTTTAGGTTTTTCGGAGGTCATTTAACATTCCAAACTATAACAGATCTCGATCTAATGACCACACTAATTTCCTGAGAATATGTTGGTAATTAAGTATAAACGACTGATGACTTAGGGCTAAATGAAATATCAGAAATAAATTATAGACCATGTTATAGGAAAAAGTTGTATATAATAAAAACTCGTTTAATCAATGTCTTGTAAAATAATATAATATTATAATGTATACCGTATAGTCACATACATACGTCTATATAATCTATGCATCGACTATTTTAAAATATCGACTCTTAAATCGTCAATAAATTGTAATGAGTTTATAAAATATCGTGTAATCTTGTTGTTTATGTAAATGATGGTAACAATTAGGTCGCTTGTTATTTTTCCTGCGAATATATTTATAATGTGTGTGCTAAATAACAAATTTTCTTTAAAATCTACATGATTAAAATTAGTATTAATTATACTATTATCAGTTGATTTATATTCAAACTACATGGTTTATAATTTATTTTTTTGTCGAATATCACACGCACGGTGCATCCACGGTAGCAACAGTTATTGGAGATTATAGAAAAGGTTTAGAAACGTGATTAAAATTAAAAAAGTATAAATTATTGTTTTATTGTAATACTGGTACCTATCCATACTAAGGATTATTTTAAGATGAGTAGAGGAGAGATTAGGTCTTGACGTTCGAATATTTCATTTTATTTGTAGTTCACTTAGTGTACGCAATACGAGTATAATATTAAAGTTATAAATCTTTTCGTACTATTTTAATTCAAAACCTGAGGTTTATGAAAAAATCTTCCATCAATAATAACTACCATAACAACTTCTAGTTTTATAAATTTAAAATTTAGAATAGTAAAAAAAAGAAATATTTAAATAACTATACTGTAGGTAGTTGTAAGTTGTATGATGATTTTATATATTTTTGTTAAATCACTTTATTGATTATATTATTTACACTATAAAATACCAATTTTGTGTATTTATTATAAATACCGCGGCATTCATTTTAACAATAAGAACTTAAAATTAAATATGGTCACCTATATGAAACCACCAAATTAAATTTTTTAATTTGATTTCGAACCCGAAAATACCTATTGTTTGGTCTGCAATACGAGAATGTATACGTGTTTGGCTGCAAAACCAAGTTTAATATACTTAACCGCATTACGCGAAATAACTACAACCGTATATTTATTGACAGCTAATTTGTACAATGCATACGAATGCAAAAAATAAAATGTTATTTTTAATCCGACTTGTGGCGGGGAAAAATGTATCTAGCAGATTATTAGTTATTACTACAGCAGTCGGATTACAGCAGAAAAAACTCGTTATTGCAGCACTGCAATGGATTGATAATAGCTGTATGGTGCCATTGAAAATCAATTTGGACGGGCTAAATATAAGAAATTCTCGATATCGACCAACAGTATTTGTCCATTATTATTAGATATTAAATATGTTTAAAGTGAACGTACAATTTTAATTTTTAAGTAGATAGGTACATCAATGCGCTTGAAATATTATATTTGCATGATGTTTCACGAAAAACTATAATCGTTGACTTCCCCGCTGGTTTGTATAATATTGTTATCACAAATTGTACACTGGAAGTAGTTCCGTTTGGATTCGAGAACAGTAAATGTCTGCGTTTCGTTGATCGAAAAATGTTCAACATGATGATAAAAAAGAGACTTCACTTAAGGATTGGTGCACATCGGTCCACTGAATACGGGAAGCAATATTCGGTGCATATAATATATTTTTTATGTATACCTATATAACTTCACCACCCCTCGGTAATATACAGCACGACACATGTCGGTAGTAGACCTATAAGATAAGGTTAGGCTAGGCATCTCTAAGGTCAAACCACTTCTCGTAGGAACCCGAAACATCGCACGGGTATACAATTTTCATTTCCTGCCCACCACTTCCAGCGCGTTACGACCAAAGGATGTTTTCACGAATAAGTACAATTTGTTTTTTTTTTGTGATTATTATTTTATACGTTGTATTATTGAAAATATATTCTACGTATTATCAAAATAACCTTTACACTGCAACAGAAATAACAGAAATGAAACTTTTTATTTGTCATTAAAAATAATAATCATTATTATTACTTCCCTTTTACCCGGATAAAAAAAAATACATAAAAAATACACACACACTACAAGTGTACGCTCGCGAGAATTTTTTTCAATTGTTCTAAATACTTAAATCAGTTAAATCGATTAAAAAAAAAAATAAGTAACCACTACAAGACAGACGGCCATAACTGTTAATAGATTTCGCAAAAAGTGGATCGCACAATAACGATTATTTATTCGTGGACAATGATTAAATCGGCCACAACGTTTGACATATTTTATTGTATTTTCGATTGGTCAATCGATACGAACATACATTTTGTTTTAAAAAAATTAACAGTTATCTATTTGTTTATTGACGTTTCTGCAGATCCGAATTATTCGTTGGCTCAAAACCCGCAGACAATAACATTATACTATGTTACTGTTATGGATGTGAGCTAAATTACGTCATATTTTACTAGATTAATCAGTTTCCGCAGCGGTCAGCGCAATAAAAACCACTGATTGATGCGACCGTCGATTAAAGTTAGTGTTCAAAAGGTATATATTATTATTATAATATCGAAGATAAATCTTCGAGAGCCACAAACGAGATCTGCAGTTGCGCTATCCGACTATCCGACGGTAGTTCGCTTCGGGAAGGAGACTGATAATTTGTTTTATAGGGTCTCTCTGCACGCGGCAGATAAATCGCGGGGAGAATAGCATTTTAGACTTTTGCAGCGGTCTCGGTAAAAACAATCCGATCGTAGTACGTCATAATATACGCTGCAGGTGACCCACGCGTATACGACACGTTCATGCGTCGGAACGTTCAAAGCGCATCCCTATATTATATAGTAATTAGATTTTCATGAAAATTTTCCGAGAGGACTGCCGAGTGTACCTGTATAATCTCTCTCTCTCTCCGTATTCGCATTGTACACACGACGACAACGACGGTAGGCATAATATGACAATAATATATTATGTAAACGACTTTATTATCATATTATCATATTATTATAATATTATTATTATTGCTATATTATACGTACAAACGTGCAGGAACGGTATATATAATTATATTACGGACGCGTGCGCGGGACTAACCTAACCCGGGAACACGAGGGGGGGACCGTGCGCGGGGGCTCGGTACGCAATACGCATAACACACATACGTCGTCGACTTATTATAATTATTATATATATGTATACAGTGATAGTCTCGGCGGGCGGCCGCAGTCGATCTCACCACGCGCGAGCGCGCGCGCGAGCCCACTCTCGCACACAATATATATATATATGTGTGTGTTGTATATATAGTATAATGTGTACACGAACCGTCTTGTGTTGCTACACTCGCGCGCCGTTCCCACGCTTCCTGAGAAGTCCGTTTCACGACGAGTGTTTTATTATCGTAGTCGTCGTAGTCGTTTTGTTTTTTTTTTTTTATTTCGTTTTATTATTATTATTATTCTTTTTTTTATATTCGTCTTGGATTTTTTATTATTATTATCGTCGTCGTCGTCGTCGTCGTTCGTTCGTTCTCCGTCTTATGCACGCGTTAAGCATGATATTATGAGGTACCGTATTATTATTATATTGTTATATTCGTTTCCGCGCGCGCTCGCATACACGGTATACATAATATTATATTATATCTATATACACGGCCGCTTATGCTCGAGGTTCGGCGTTGCATAAAACGAAAATCGACTCGGCTTGCCCGTGAGTACACTATATACCTACGGTCAGAGTCGACGTTCGGCGAGAGGAGATGACTGCAGGGGGTGCGCGCTTTGGCGCCCTTATTTTTTTTCGGCGTCTCTAGCTCCTACCTGTTGTATATAAATATAATATGGCGTGTGGCCTAAAATACATCATACGATTTCAGTCGACACACTTATCAATTTAACTGTTACACCTTTGTGCTTTGACAGATTATATGTACCATTTACCTTACACAATATTATTTACCTAGATGGTACTAAAAATGTATAAAATAAATACGAGTAAAAGTTCAAAATATTTTAAATTGTGTTGAAATTCCTAAATGTTTCTTATTACTTACTTATTTCGGAGATCAAAACTAAAAACACGTTATAAAACTTGGACACACGCGTTTGATATTCAGGGGACACGCAGTATTTTAGACCCTGATATGACACTTATATACAATCATACATCGTATGATAAATTAGATTGCAGGCAATTTTTATTTTATTTTAAAACAGTAAATATGATATTATGACCTTTCAACACCACATACATGAAATACACATAATTTTGACAAAAAAATTGGACCGCTCAAATTTTGACACCCCTTTCAAAAACTCAAATATCTCCACTGCGTACACAGCGCCCTGCAGTTCCGACACGAATACCGCGTTCTCATTTAGGCGCCCGCGGTTTGATTTTAAATTTATTCGTGGCTCGAACGATCTTATGTAAATACAATATAGGCGTATACTTAGCATCGTTCATTTAATATTATTTACGTAAGATTTCGATTTTAAAATCTGGACATCGCGGAGCCTGTCTATATATATTTGTATATATATATAGTTCGTGTCCGTGTACGAATAAATCATATTACATACCTACGTCTGACAAAATGTCGCCCATAAACGATATTATTTTAAATTATAATATTATAATGGTTTATTGGGGCGTATATACGTAACGGTTTTTGGTTTTGGATCGATAAATGTAGCAGTAAACGTTTTTCGCATCATATATCATCATAGTACCTATACTTAAATAATATGTATACTATGACTTATGTTCTATTTTTATTATATTTATATATCAACTCTAATTTTATAATTTTATATCGTATTATTATGTATTGATAAGCAGCTATGAATCGAGATGAAAAATCGCTCTGTATACGATATTATACATAGGTAAGTATATAAAGTATACATTATAAGCGTGTCGTACCATCGGTACCTCGATGTACCTATGCATTATTTCCCACAGCGATCGCACGCGATCCGCGGCCGACGACCAAGTCGCTTTTATTTTCGTTTCCTTTTTTTTTTATCCCCTCTTACCGTGGAGGACGACTTTGACGGATGAATGGACGCGATTCGTGACGGCCCGCACTATTATTATAATATAGGTACATTGTATTGTATTATATTACATTTTATTATTTCGTGTACATAATAATAATAATAATATATATATATATCACCATAGGTACATTACCGGATTATGTCTGCGATAATTCCGCGTTCACTCCATTTGACCGTGTCCTTCGCGTGCGCCTCCTCCTCACCGTCGGCCAACTTTTTTTTAATAATATATATATATCATAAGATAATACATAATACCTATCGAGAGAGAGAGAGAGAGGTATTGCTATGGAGTATATAGTACTTATATAAAAAAAAATTCACGTGTTTTTCTCGATTTCCCACTCGTCTCGTTCTTTCTTGTACACATCGTATTAAATTCGTTTCTTCTTATTAAATTATATTATTTCACCGCGAACCTCTTCTACCCCTCCTACAAGACAATATAATATATTTATCGTACATCACTGTGAGTATTGTCGTTGTAAGTGTATAACATAATATTATATTATATATAAGTATAGTGATGTCGCCTTACCTTATGATGTTTTATTGGTGCAGCGACTGCTTCGTATATATTTTAAACGTCCGTAAAACGTGTTCCGATTTGTTTTTTCTGTATACCGATTTGTCCCGCAGCAGACCGTTTCCGCCGGACGAGACTTATTTTCGATACCATAAAAATATCAGATAATGACTGCATAATGTATTATTATTACAATAATATCTGTGTCCTAATATATGTTATACGCCAATTTCAAAAGTTTAAACCATTAAATTATGTGTATATAAATAACAACGCCATTACGTCATACCTATACTTCTGCAGCTGATTTCTGTATAATTCGATAATGACGACGAATTCGTTGAAACATAAGACTTAGGTCAAAAAAAAAAAAATAAACACGAACCTATATTATACGTATAGCGAGATGATAAAACATATACATATCATATTTTATTATGCGATTCCCTTTTTTACATCTGCGCTGTTCCCTGTTCGATTTACCCTAAATCTATTATAAGGGTTGTTATGTATTTTATATTAATGAAGCGTCTAACCCTGATGATTAAATCTGTATAACTTCTCAATCTCTGCAGAGTGATTGATATATCTAATAATGTGAAAAAATTGATTTTTTTCATCGTATATAATAAAAGCATTATAGTACTTAATAATTATTATCCTATTATGACAATGTGTATTGTCATAAGTATAAGTAAACGGCACAAAAATAAAACTTTAGTAACAAAGTATTTTTTTATAATTTTGTATGGTTGTCATTAAGATATAATAGACTTATTATCAAACTTATGCATATAAGAAAATTATATTTTTTAGGATCAATAAATTTCGGTACTAATAAACACAGATTCCTTGTGTTAACACAAAATATATTGTTGTTTTAATGAATGTTATTAACTGTTGAAAACAAAACTCCAAGACAATAATAATAATAAAATAAAAACGCATTTGTACGAGTTTATGTTAAGTAGTTTGATTGTACCTACTTAAACTAATATAATAAAAGTATACATTTTTATTTTAAAAATCTAATCCAAATCCATTTATTGCGAAAGACTATTATACACTTTTATGCATTTATTCAATAATACTTGGAATAACAAGATGAAACATCATTGCGGTCGAGTAAAATAATAAGACGGCGAAGTTGATTTGAATACGTTTTACATTTTACATGTTAATTAGTTTATTGCACTTGAATTAAATTTTATTAGCGATTCCCATAGCACGTATAAGTGTAGTATAATAATTACGTATAATAAAGCGATTAACTGTTGAGTATAATTTAATATTATGTACATCGTATACGGTACAAGTATTTTAAAAAAATCTAAAAGTATAATTTTCACGGGTCACAGTCTTATATAAAAAAAAAAAATGTTGATAGATGTGATTTAAATTTGTCCATTTATACAAGCAAAGAAGTAGTGAACATAATGATATTATGACGTCATAATAATTAATGCATTTGAATAGATAATCTTCAAACCTAAAAAATAATGTCTAGTACGTATTAAAAATAAATTATACTACGAAAACTGTTTTACTATAATATATTATGTATATGTTACATGACGTACAACGTTAATTTTTTATTTTTTTTTCACAAAGCAGTGAATTAAATGATGAAGTTATAAATTAGCAACAGGTATAATAATCAACATTTATAAATTATCTAATATTTATACTAACATGGGTCGATCATAATTCTATAACACCTTTATTTTTGTAATTTAGAAAACGTAAAAATTGTGAATTTTCGCGGACTTAACATCATTATTTATTTTTAAATATGCTTTACTTATAAAATTCTATCTCTAATTAGTAGCCAAGTAAAGATGATCAACAATAAATTACGTTAATATTACAGTATCATATGCGATTTTTTTATTTTCTAGAAAATTATGATTAAAATCCATAAAAAAAAAAATGGTTCAGATCACATTCCAAACGTTTATCAATTCGTAAAAATATATTAGTATAAAAGTATAAAAGATTAGGAGAAATTTTTAAGTAAATAATTGTTATTATATTTTATAAGCAATAAATTAGAACATTATGATGGCACGCGAAATTGATAGTTATGGCTTATACTACAAATATATATAATAAATATAAGTATAATTATGTATTGTATAGATTTTTTTTTGAACAATTGAAACATTAAAAAAAATATATATATATCAGACAATCTTATCAGTTTAAAAATTTGGAAAAATCTCGTTTTTTAAATAAACAACTAACTTTTGGATATTTTATTTACATTCTTATAGATATCGATAAGTTTTCGACTAATAATAATAAATAATATAGTAAATACTCATGTGAAAATAGTTTCATAATTAATACGGTTATTAGAAAACGTATAAAATTGTATAAAATTGTGTTCGATGCTGCTGTTTGGCGTTGTTTCCGAATTTCCGGGGCACAGAGCACGTGGCCCGCGAATAGCGTCTCCGTCCGTATCGGGGCGCGGCGTCGCGGGGAGCAAAATAATAATATAAATAGGAAGCTGTGGGGGACGCGCACGCCACCTTACCAGACGACCCGAGCGAGACTCACCTTTACCTATATGCGCAATACGCGCGGACGAACGGAATAATGTAATTACGGGCGCGCGCGCTCGCGACGATCTCGGGCGGACGGGCGCCGAAGGGGGTGTGAACGGCGTATCCGTGGGAACCGAACGACAGCTCTCCCGAGGGGGTTACGCACGCGAAGGGTACGAGGGACCCGAGAGATCGTGTGTCGGTGGCGCGCGAGCCGATATCA
Source organism: Aphis gossypii (assembly GCF_020184175.1). Lineage (NCBI taxonomy): Eukaryota > Metazoa > Arthropoda > Insecta > Hemiptera > Aphididae > Aphis > Aphis gossypii. The sequence continues at coordinate 8,835,448 of NC_065532.1, forward strand.
TCCCCCCCGGTACGAGTGTTTTTTTTTAGAAGGGGAGCGACGGCAGTGGCGGCGACGGAAGAGGAAGAAGCGCGTCGGCGGTGGCGGCGGCGGCGGCGGAGTGAGACGGGCAACAGGCACGCCGCCGTCGTAGGTTCAGTCCGATACCCACCGTCGTCCGGCGAGCATTTCGCGCTCGCGTGTTCGCCGATTGTCGATACTATTATTATTATTATTCGAATGGTTTATTATTTACGCGTTTTCGCGACGGTATAATATTATAACACTATAATATTGTTGTTGTTTTTTATTCCCGGTTTACGGCCGTCGGATTTGTTTTTTTTTTTTTTTTTTGTTTAACCAGCTATAGTCGACTGCACGTCATGTTTTCGCCAACTCCGTCGCCGATTTCTCGGACCGTAACCTACAGAAAGGTAAGCCATATTGTTTTTTTTTTTCCCATCATCACTCATTCACGCGCAGGTCGCATATATGAATAATAATTATCACAATAATATATGATTCCGCGATGATGTCGTTTGTTTTATGAAATAATATAATATAGCGTTTATCGTTGAGTTTACTGGCAGCGAACAACACTTTGGCATTTTTTTATACGATTTTCAGATTATGTCGGGTAGTTTATAGACTATAAAGTATGAACGTCCGGGCTATGCTATAAATTTCATATCGTATACATTATTTGTATTTAAGTATAACTATGAGTATTATAAACGATTTGATTTAGAATACAGATCTTATCGTTAATATGAATGGTTTTAAATCGATTTTCCCTCCACTATAACCTCCCTGACAGCAAACATTCATCCCATAAAATATATCCATCATATAATATAAGGCTGTATAATATAGTATTGTTATAAGAATATTATAAAAGAAATACATACCACCCGTATGCACGATGTCACGCACAATAATAAAACAACCATATCAGTATATCACGGTAAATAGAAAAATAAGATATTATCTATACACGAATAAATTTTAAAACTATTGATCAAATATCGTGTTTGTATTGTATCGTAATTTTTGAACTAAGCGATTTTCCAGATCGTATCTTAGCATTTTTCCATAGTATCCTCCGTATGTTAGATTCCGATATGTTCATATCACACTCGACAAAAATTGCGCAACCACACAAATTTTAAATATATACTTACTTCATTAAATGTATAGAAATTAAAATTTATTTTACCGTTCGCGTTTTTAATACATATTATTATATTATACGATTTAACAAAGGCTATGCTTGTATAAACTACGATTTTATAATGTTTTTTTTAGCTTTACGTATTAGTGGTTTGACGTGTGGACCGGGAGAGAAGTGAAAATATAAGGTTCTGTATATTATAAATACATCTATATTTTAATAGTTTACTATATTCGAGTTTTTGTTTGATTAATTTTTAGTATAGAATACGTTTTGTGATTTTGGGATGATCGATGAATGCGTTTCGTGTGGATTTTAAAACTGTGTGTAGTGTGTACATCGTAGTTTGGTATTAATAAATGACATACAGTCACGTGTTTCATATTACCTAAGTTAGTTTGGTTTGGTTTGTAGTAGGTAGCAAGTATATAATTATGCCGACTAAATTACTTAGTTAATCGACTAAAATGCTCGAGGAAATATGTGTTTTATTATTTTGAAACTTTTTTTATCATATATTTATTCTATTTGTATTTTATTGTAGAAATTGATTTTTTTTTAAATTATCACCATCTATAATAATTATTATTTTGATTAACAGATAACAAAACCGTTATTGGAACGAAAGCGACGTGCTCGCATCAATCGGTGTTTAGACGAATTGAAGGATCTAATGTTTTCTGCCTTAGAGGTTAGAGGACATTTTAAAATAATTGCTTTATTTAAAAATTTATTGAATGCAATGTTGGTTTTATTTTTAGGCTGAAGGTGAAAATGTTGATAAACTCGAAAAGGCAGACATTTTGGAATTTACCGTTAAACATCTGCAAAAGATTACTAGGAGAGATCCTGTAGAAGAAGCTTATAAATTTCAAGTAAGTTTAAAATAATTATGTATTTGATGTACCAAGACTATTATTACGGTTCATTATCATTTGATGACATTAAGTATCATACAAGTTATATAAAAGCCAAAGTCACTTTCATTTGTCATTATGCGTACTAATTTTTATTTTTCGATTGCGTGGTAACAATTACATTATTATATCTACAATTTTATTATGTGCAGGGTTAATGTAGAAGAGGTTAAATGAAATTTAAAATATATTAATTTAGTTTTAAAGTACCTAAGTAATTCTAATCAGTGAACATCTAATGTGACGAAATAAAAAAAAAATTACTAGAGTGTAATAGTTATAATATTATTTCTTCTAGTATATTAATATACCACATTAAATACACTTTCACTCAGTATAAAAAATAATACCAGGTATTTATTATTAAAATTTAAAACACAAACAAATTATTATTTTATTAAAATATTTTGTAAAATTAGTAAGAATCTAAAAGTTTATCTGAAAACGCCATACAAAATAGTTTTGTAAATTAAAATATACACGCAAAGGTATGTACAGGCTAATAGCATAATATCATTGTTATATTATACTCGTGTTCTTATAAATATTATAATGTGATTAATTTTAAAAAGAATTGATGCTCACGAAAATAAAATCATAATTTGTATAACATAACAGTTATTTTAGAAGAATGAAACACATCCAAGTTATAGTATTTCTAACACATTTCCGGGTTTCCAGAGCGTATCCGGAGACATCGGCATAATGTAGAGTTTAACAATAAATGTCATATTTCATTAGGTCAAGGCCACATTCATGTTTATCTTTTAATTAATTGTTTATTACTGATAAAACGCATGTAAAAAAAAATGGTTCCTCCTCCCAAAAAAAAACAGTTCAGAGCAACTCGGGGTCATTGTTTACGGTTACCTACCGAATTATGAGCGTGGTGGTGAGGCGAGGGGAAACACACATGGGGCGTCGGAAGTTCGCGTGAGAACTGAGAATAGTATTTATACACTATACAGGTATATACATATTTAAAACAAAATTACGATTATGGTATACATAATATAAACGGTACACGCTTTAGAATATCAGTGACGTGTGGGAGTGTTATCGCCACTGCGGCGGTGGCATTCTATACAATTTAAACATATTATCGTAAAGGTATACACACGCGTAATGTATCACGGCTATGATGGAATATTTTTTTTTTTTTTTTTTTGATAATTTTCGCGTTAAACACAGCTTGTTATAACACACAAACACGCGGGGTCTCTGATTTTGAAATAAAAACAAATGCGCATAATATTGTGATTTTTAACATTTTAACCTGTATATAGATTTTTAAATATTATAATACCTAATATTATATCTACGCGAGTCATTTGTGAAAACTATACCGTTATTATCAAGTCAGGATTAATACTGATATAATATTTAATCGTTTATGTAAGAACAGAGTCAAAAAACGAAAAAAAAATGCATGTTCACAAATCGCATATAATTACTTGTCATTTATAAAAATACAATACTATACTATATATATTATTATTTGTCGATGCACTTTACGATCGATCGCTAAACAATTCCGTTATATGAATTTGTCGTGTTAATATTTTCAACTGTCCGCAGGAAGGATTCAGCCACTGCGCCAGCGAAGCGTGCAGTTTCCTGTTGTCGCTGCCCGGCCTGGACTCGGTGGTCGGCCGACGGTTGGTCGAGTACCTGGCCAAATCGGTGTCGCGCGCGCTCGAATCCCAACTGCCGGCCGCCGCAGCAGCCGCCACCGCAGCCGCGGCCGCGGCGATGGCCGCCACCGACAAGCGACAGATCGCCCCCGCGGCAGCGTCCGACGACCGGACGCCGCCGACCAGGGCGCCCGACAACACGCCGCCGACGCCCCCGCCGTCGGCCTCGACCGTGTTCGCGCCTCCGTGCCAGACCGGAAACGCCGCGGAAGCCGTCCACTTTGCCGCCATCGCCGCCGCCTCCCCGACGACGCTCAAGCCCGTCGCTCTGAACGCGTCGAACCGGGGCCCGCCGCACACGGTCGTCAGGCCGAAACCCACCAGGCCCGCGTTCGGCCGGTCGCCGCCTACTCTGCAGCAAGACGCCGCCGCCGCCGCTGCCCTTCGCGATCCCATGTGGCGGCCGTGGTGAGGGGGACGACTTTGAGCAGGAAGAACGCAAAGCCAGCTGTTAACCTATATATATTTTAATGTTACGATATTTTAAACTGTTTTCTGTAAGTCGCGTACACGGGAGGGAGGCGAATAGCATCGTGTTCGTGTGTAGTCGAACATTTATTTGTATGTTTTTTTTTTTTTTTTTTTTAAGTTTGGGTGGGAAACGGGTTCCTACCTACGCGTCAGAGTCGCAACGAAGCGAGTTCAGTGATTTTTGGTTTATTTTTGACTAAGTATAATTGTTTCGTGTTTTTCAACAATCGCAAATTTATTATTTTAATACGTTGCATAGCGAGTTTGCCTCAGCAACTATTTTCGGGTATACTCGATTACACAAACTTTTTTGATTTTAGAATTTTTTTTCTGGGGGGGGGGGGGGAGCAGATAGAATTTGTTATAAGTACGAAGTGTATGTCATCGTTTGATTTGGCGCGATATCACTCGCGGTAATTTATTATGTTTTCAGCTTTTGTAAATATAAACATTATTTATTATTATTATTATCACTACTATTATTTTAATTATTATTATTATTTTATGAGTACCAATATCATACGTTGTTGAAACGTATATAATATTACTATTATGCTTGATTTTATTTTATGTTATTAATATTATTCTATTGTGTTCACGAGTGTTTGAATGTGTATATTGATTTCGATTGAGTTTTGTGTATAATAATATATATACTCGAAAATAAAAAGTATTGTGCTTTAATGATGATCTCATCCACGACGTCGATCGGGAAATCTATTATAAAATAAAAACTTTGATATCCTAATAATGTTATAAACTGTGACTTATACTATAATTATCTATAAAAATAAAAAAACCGATCGCTCGTATATTGATTAAAAATACGAATAGGTACACAACTTATTTTTATTTTATTATCCGTGTTGCGGAAACACTGTGGTAACGAATTTCGATTGTATAAATATTATAACTTTCGAATTTTATCGTCGTTTTACTTTCGTACATTCGATATCATAATATTATTATTATTAAGCATATATAATATGAATTAGAATAATATCATGTATTATATTTATTTCGTCACTGTACGAGTCCTTAGTTCTAACGTGTTACAATAATAGTCTTTGTTTAAAACACTTAAAACAATATCCGCTTGTCGTTTAGTAATGAGTATATTATATTAATCGTATTTTAGTACACAGAAATAAGACAGTTCGTGTATAATGATATTATAATAACTATAAGTATCTACCTATAATATTATATATTTATATAGTATAAATAATTATTGTGTATAGTTAGATTGTGTTTATTTCACCGTAACTCGTGAAATATTTTAACACTTAGAATGTGTATAATTATATAATATAACAGCTGCTAAAACAGCAACATCGTTACACGCATGATAATGTTATACGATTTTATAGAGACATCGCTATTTCGATGTTTATTTTATTGAAATAATATTGAGGTTAATCGATGTGCATAGGATCGAATATTCCTGCCCAATTTTTACTTTAATCTCGCAGTTAGAGTTTAGTATCTAAATTTGTATGCATCTAGTTTTGAAATTTGACCAAGTAGTTCCCGAGTTATTAAAACGCGTATGTACTAATAGGATTTAAAGATAATAATATAGTCCTTAAAATTGTTTTTTACAAAAATATAAAATATATGTCTTATCGAATCTATAAAATGTTTTACGCTAGTTGCTGATTTTTTTTGTAGAACAGTGCGTCGATCGCGTCCCAGTCCCGGTCAGACGTCATGACACGTTTCACAAAAAAATGTCAAGTATTCGAAAACATGCTTGTCTGTAAGTAGATATAGCTGTTTAAAATAATTTAAAAAATCATATTTGAAATAACAGCATTATATATTAAAATATGGTAACAATAAAGTCCTTCTCAAAATTGCCTATATTAAACCCCTTAAATAGCGGGGTGTATTGTTTTGGTTGCCTTGCCAAATGTTGTACGCCGTGCAAGTGTGCACAGTCCAACAGACTCGATAGGTGTTCGGGCTGGAAGACTCGAGTTGAAAATTGTTCCTCTATTGTGCATAGTAAGATAGGATGGTATTTAGTTAGTCAAAAATACGATTTTTCAATATTCATAAAATATCGAGTGTGAAATTATATTTTTAATAGTATATTAAAAGTAAATTCTCAAAATTAATAATTTCATTTTTGAACGACCTAAAAGTCGTCGGCGTACTGTTGAGCTGCACGGAGTGCGATTTTCATCACGTGTCGATCGCAATACTCCTTCTAAACACTGCAGTGTCACTCTTAAGTCCGATTTACTGGCGTCTAGGTACTTTTTCCTTTGTGGGGGGTGGTCAGTACGTTAAACGTACGTAAAAAAAAAAATTTTTTTTGGTCAAACGTCATCCTGTCACACCGTGCGGCGGTGGCCTCACACGGAATATTATAAGACATAAATCACGCGGGCATGGATTACCTAGTGCGACGTGTGCGTCGTCGCCGTCGTTGCGGTCCGAAAATCAGACGCACGTCCGGCCACGGTTCGCCTGAGCCACGTAGAGCGTCGGACAAACACTTCGAATTACACGCTCGATCGTACACAACAATAATCACGATAATATATCATATTAATAATAATATTATTATTTTTTTATTTGTATTTACGAGTGCCTACGACGACCTACCTATATACGAGTCGTAAATCGTATCGCCTCGTTTACTCGCGTCAGCGTATATTATTTTATGATTATAAACCCGTTTACACACGTCTCGTGTGCTGGTACATTGTGTAGATCTTGTAATATCGCTATTATATGGCTGAGGACTTGTAGTTTGATGGGTGTCACGGAATAATGCGAATGACCTATGTATATACTTATACCGAAAATGGTCATTGATTATAGTAGAAAAGTCAAAAGTTAGAAAAAATACTTCGGTTTAATATTCTTGTCTGTAATTGCCGCCGTCATAGCCGATTGTGTTTTCACGTATTTATTGAACTACTGTTATTTTCGATAATCTGAGAATTTGTGTAAATATAGATAATAATAATGAAGTAATAAAATTCAAAAAAATAAAATAAAAGGTAGGCAAGTGCCAAGTGGGTACCTCTCTGCTGCAGTGCAGTCATAGGTGTCGAGTGAGTCACTGTAATCGCTGCAATAGATGTGTTAAATTTGAATTCAATGATATTGTGTTGTTGTGAGATTGCAGTGTACGAAAAACGATTCTGAACGAAGACGGTAAATCGGCCTAAATCACCAAGTATATTAATTCATTATACATAAGCTTATTGATACTACTATTAAACTATTAAAACAATCTATTTTTGATATTAGTAAAAAATCTTAATTTTTATTAGAAAAAGTAATGGAAAAACTTATTTTTGGGGCATTTCGTATAATTTTGAGTTGGTGAGGGAAGGAGTTTTGAATGAATTTCAAGTATGCATGATCGAGAAATGGCGTGTTTTACATTCACAAAACAAACGAAAAATTGTTAAAGTTAATTTTTACTATTGAAATGTATTGTGTATTGGTGAATTCTGTTGATTGCCGTTTTCTTGTATTGTTCTGGTGAATACAGAATACACATAATTTCGTACAAATTTGAACTTCAAACCTCATATAGAAAATGAATCAGACTTTTCAGTAGCTGATCATGATTTCGAATACATTATAACTTTTTTTTAAAAAAAAAACATATATTTTGAAGGGCATATATATTATTTTTTTTGTGCGTATTTTGAAATATTTAAGTACCACAGGTCCTCAACCTTAATCATAATAATACCACATAAACAAAATACATATAACAAAATGTGTGTACGGAGCGATGCGGTTAACCGCACTGACCACTGATAATATCGTTACGAATGTTCTCTTTATTTATTTATTATTGTTATATATTATTATACCATCGTCGTCATCGATTTTTCTTCTTTCCAAAAGGTGTGATGTGCGTCTATGATATTATTATATTGTTATAACACTGCACACATCTAGTGTCTCGGATTATTATACTTCGATCACGTTCCACGGCGGTTGTTATGATATATTATTTATATATTATTATATCGTATATGATATACTTATGAACAGGTCGCGGTCAAGTGGCAGTCCCGAGATTATATAGTAGTAGTAATAATAATAATGATGATAATAATATTATAATATATAGGTACGATATGATATATTTTCCACGTACTTGTGCGTGTATTGTTATAATGCGTTGCACTCAATATTATGTATTGTTTAGGCGGCGAAGCGTTCAAGTGTCATAATATCGTCGAGGGCTCGGATCAGCGATAAAAAACAAAGATCCGATGTGCGTGCATATGCATTAAAAAATCTTAAATATGCAAAATAATTCGTATATTTATTATTATTTTCTTATTAAACGTGCATTTTTATGAAAATAAATTTCAAAAAAGCATACTTACTATAAAACTATATAATAAAATGCTCACATATATGCATAATAATAAAATGTTATTATTATTATTATTGTCAAAACGACACGTTTTACTTTTTTGATTTAAACTCGCAGTATTAATATTACATAAACATAAGTAATATACAATTACTATGAAATCTATGTAGTGTGTGATTTAAAATATAGTTGACGATACAATACGTTAGATATAAGTGAACGTTCTTTATTTTTAAATTAAATTAATTTTATAACTGTAATTCTGTAATTTAATTTGGTCCATTATAGTCAATACTAAGACGTGTATACTATTTAAACATAAATTTGGTAAAATTCAATAAATGAAATGTTGAATTTGTGTTGTACGTATATAAAACGAATTTGTGTATGGTCAGATTTTTAATACGCAACTCCATAATATAATATAATATACATTACACAAAAAGTAAGTCTTGATAGACGTATAAATTATGTCTCTGCACTCAGAAAAAAATAATATACTGTCTAGAGTTTGTAGAAAAAATATTGTTGAGGATTTAATTGAAAATAAAATACATCAGGGGTCACCAACTAATTTCTATGGGGGTCCGTTTTGAAACTTACCAAACTTTACGAGGTCAAACAGTTAGATAAAAACTATTTCGTAGATAAGGCCCGTTTCACATGGACGCGTATCATACGCGACGTATCGTACGTGCGCGTTTTAATTTACATTGGTCAAATTCATACGCGTCACTCCGACGACGGCGCGTTTCCCTCGCCGGTTTGGCGCGTATGAACTTAATCAATGTAAAATGAAAACGCACTCGCGGTCCGTAAAAATAGTGCTCGAGGTCCGTATCCGGACCGCGGTCCGCCAGTTGGTGACCCCTGAAATACATGTTTCTCCAAAAAGGTTTGGAAAATATTGCCGAGAGTATAATATAGTATAGTATATTCAATGTTTCAATATTTATAAGTAAAAGTGTGTGTATAAAAATATATTTATTTATGATACTTATATATTCAATTACGTCATATTCAACAATAAACTTAATTCATACATTTTATAAACATGTCTATCGTATCTCTCGTATTTCCGTAAATTCCCAAAATTGAACATTTAAAAACACCGTAGGGCATTGACCATAGCAGCCTTATTGCGTCATTATTTGTACATTCAATTTGTCAACTATAACAAACGATATTATTACGCGATAAAAGCTGACGAATTTATATTATTCTGTTATTCGATCGATATCTTGATCGAAGGTCGTATTTCAAAATATGTTGTTGTTCTTGGTGAAGTTATGCTGTGTAATCTTGGTTTTGATTTCAAAATATGTCGTATTTAATATATTTTACTATAGGTACTAGGTAGAAACAATATTGTAAGTAAAACGATTTCACGATTAAAAATATTGATATTATGGTATTTTATTCTTTTACACAAAAAATATGATGTATTATTATTATTATTATTTATAATTTTATACTTATACAGTGTGATGAGTTTGTCTTTTTGAGTACCTACAGTTTTTATTTCTTGCATCTTACATTACCTTTTTACTTTGGTACGTATAATATTTTAATACTTCGGATAATATGATTTTTTTTACAGTTAAATTTTCTAAACGATAATCAAAAATAAAGGATTTTCATAATCTTCAGGATGTATATTTTATGGTTTTATCGTAGATATCACTCACGAGTACGCGACGACAAATTAGATAAGAATATTATAACACAACTGTTCGCAGTAATATCTCGATAGGCAACACAAATTACTCTCGACACCGTGTTCTGCGGTGGTTATTTTCTGTTTCAAATTGAACCTACTATGAACATAATACATAATTAGGGCTTGGATTTTAAAGCACATGCTTCTTTTTTATATATGAGATAGAGATATAATTTTTATACATAAATTCGTTTCACGTCATTCTGATTCCAAATAAACCAATTTTTTTTTTGCTTTTTTTCAATTACTCTAGTTGTGGATTTTTTATATGTTTATTATTATGCTATTGAAATAAAAATAAATAAATAAATAATTAACAATAAATGGAAAACCCAGAATGCGAATATTAAATATTAATATTGGATTGTTTATTAAATGTTTTAAACGTATAGCATGCAGTACTTCGGTCAGTATGCTTATTACCTAACCTCTGGTATGAAGTATGCACCGATCATTTCAGTGGATTCGTTTTCTAATTTCTATGTATAAAAGTATTCTGCCGGATAAAATATTTTGTCCGAGTCAGTTTTAAATTTTAATACTGCGAATCAAGGGAAATACAATAAAATGGTAAATAATTCTTTTTTTAAATTTAAATTAATTTTTCAAAATTGTTTATTATTTTTATAACTAGTCCATGTTGATTTTTGGTCTGGCTTTTTTTTTTGTTTTTTTTTTTTAATAGATATTATACTTCTTTAATCTTTTTTGCATTTGTAAAACAATAGTGTGATTTTTTGTTACTTATTATGTTTTAAAATCCAAGCCCTATGTATAATATAATATTAGATATGATAATAAGTTATAATAAACTGATAGTATCTCTATGTATTTCGCGTGGAGGGAGAAAAACTATTTTAGTCATATCTCCTCTCTCAAATAAATCCTAAATATTTTGAAAAAAAAAAATACTGAAATTGAATAAAACTCAACCGCCTATAAACACATTTTTTTTGTTCATGTAGTTATAGCTATTTAGACGAGAAGTGATGTAATTATTATTTATACTATATACATAAAACAATAAATAAGACCATTTCTCGGATCGAAATGTATTCACAGCACTTCTTCACATAATTCGAAAACGCCAGTGGCGGATTTTTAAAAAATTTCTGGGGGGTGTCCTGTGTTATATTATATTGTGTTTATGTATGTATACTAGGGATAAAATTCTGTGTATGCATTATAATATTGTATATAATATGTATATATCAGTATCTGGGGGGGGGGGATCCAGACCACTGGAAAACGTAAGTGATCGAGAACATCGTTTAGGTAGTACAACTATGATATTAGAAAGTACCGATATATGTTGTCGGTTACCGGGTTACTGGAGGTAATGACCAGTGTGTGTGAGTGTGTCGAGAGCTCGTTTCGCTTCCAACGTCGTTGGACACCTGTTGGCCGCGATAGCGGTTTATACCGAGAACGTGCGACCGGTCGCGCGTACGTCGTGTGCACTGCTCTATAATTCAATAATATTCGATATTACGTTATCCCGTGCATGTATATGAACTATGAGTGTGTGGAATCGATAAATTGCGGTTTGTAAAATGCGGTCTCGAATTATTCGGTTTTTTTCGATGTTTCTCTCGGTTGTAACCGCTACGGCACGTCGATTTTCTGTACATGGTTCCTTATTGTATATTATAATGTTATATTCAATATCAGTATATATTACGCTATTCAAGTATTATAATATTGTGTGTCGATACTCAGTGTTTTTTACAGAGTGTTACACCAGTCATATGACATGCTCGTTCTTATAGTTTTGTATTCTGTACTGATAAAAATCGTTTATTAGATTTCTGATTTTTAGATTTTTTTTTTGAATTTTATACTTACTCGTGATTTTTATTACACTCTCGTGCCTTATATACGGTGATATTGAATTGAGTCTGTATAGATAAAATCTTATAACTACAGTACTACCTACCGGTGGCAACCTTGAACTTTGCACATCATATTATAGCAGGGGTGACCAGCGAGAAGATAGACTCGTGAGCAGCTACCAAATGTATTAATAAATAGGGAAGAGCCAAAAAAAAGGTCATATTATTATACAATACATAAATTCATATTAATATAATGTTTTGTGAAAATTTTTAATGTTACTATAAGATGCGAGCAACAAAGGTCTATGTGGCGAGCCTCAAGTTTCGATTTAATAAAATGTGGCAAGGCGAAGTTCAACGGTGGACATTTGCAAAAACTCATTGTTTATTAAAACATTATTATTAAAAACAATGAAAGCGAACACACACGTTTTTGGAGATTAAACAGCCAACCTCTGGTGTCCCTTGGGTAACGCTAATAAGCTGAAGGGGCTAAACTCGAATAACCTAACAATACTGGTAGGACTCAACTCCGATAACCCAAAAATATTTGCGGGACTCGATCCAATACTCGGGATTGAATTCAACGTCAGTCCTGGCTGCGGTATACGTCACGTCTTGTGAATGGAAACGTGCCGTTCATTGATCAAAACTATATACAAGGGCTGACGTTATGTGTTATATAGTTTTGAATGTTTTGATCAATGAACGGCACGTTTCCATTCACAAGACGTGACGTTATCGTATACCGCAGCTCCAGTGCCCTCTGCCCTACACAGTATTCGTGTGTGCACTGCGATATGTCATTACAAAACATTATTTATATTGTAACGTTATATTATAATATTATTGCGATGTATATATTATTACGTTCGACGAACGAGCCCGTTCGAAACGACCGTCGTCCATACGTGTGCGGTGGTCGTCCGGCTCGTTTTCCGCCCTCCGGTCAGCCGGGTTTGCGGGTCAGGTTCGTAATCGATTTTTTTTCTTCTCTAGTCGTCATCGTCCGTCACGGTGTAATTACATTATAATAATATTGTATTATCGTTTTATTTTTCATTTTATTTTTTTATGGTTTTTATCCACGACGTCCGGTAAATACGTGTGTAATTCACGTGTGAAACGTACGCGACTGCGGCTAGACCGTAATATAATAATAATAATAATAATAGACAGTCACTCAATATACGATGTACAAACTCGTTATTGATTATTGTGCCCAATATGCACGCGTAACGATATCATAATAATATTTTTTATCGTACTATATCGTTATTGTACATCATCATTCACAAGTGCGTATTATTATTATAATATAGTTGCAGACGCGTGTCAGACTCTAACACTATAATACTGTATACACTAAACAAAAAGGTATAGCAAAATAATGGTATACGTATAATATATCATAATACATAATAGCAATTCGAGATAGATAATCAGTGCTAGAATGCATTTTAAACAAGTGGTTTTGTTTAAAACGCTTTATACTTTGAAACGTTTAAAGCGTCTTATCAATATTTGAAAAAAAATTATGTCGTAATTTTTTCTATGAAATATACATTTTGTTAGAAAATCTCGGTATACACATCCATGCTGTCGTATTATACCGAAAAGTATAATATAAATGTAAAGTAAAATATACTTTTAAAACAGAAAAAAAAGCAATGTATTTATTATTTAAAAATGCCGTCTTTCAGTTCGACTATATCAACGACTCGTACCTAATATACATAGAAAAAATTCAGATAACTCTTATTAATCAATAATTGAATTGTTGAGATTTTTAAAACTCTTCCTGAATTAGTATTCTAAATCGTAGATCAACCAAAAATTGAAATACTTAAACATTATATTTTATAGATAATATTTTGTATTATTTTCTAAATACGCGATTATAGCAACGAGCGTAGTAACAAAGTGTTTCATATTATATTTATGTTTTCAACTGTCTATTCTAGAATTGCAATTATTTCAGAAGAAAAAATTCCACTTAAGAGGAATTATGGTCCAAGCGTTGTATTGGATGAGTGATTTCGATCAGCAGTTTATGATTCCGGTGTGTATATAATATATATATATATATCTACTATAGATCCGTTCGATAAAACAACACAACATTTTACAATAATATGCGATTCGTTGAGTAAATGAAATGCAATAGCTAACATTAATGAAAAATAAACATCTTAAACGCGTTTTGTGTATTGTGAAATTAATATTTCAGGAGAAAATCAATTTATCAAGTATTCGAATTAATTAAAGTATTAAACTGAATTAACTAAACGATGTTTTAATATTTAATTGAAATTTAGTATAAGCTGTAAATACATTTAAATTATAATTTATACATAATTATTTTTAAAATCTTTGTTAAGACCAGTTCCGGATCTAGGGAAGGTGGGATCAAGTGTGTATTCTCGTCACAGGCGCTGTTGGTATAAAAAATCTCGCTGGTTATCCCCAAAAAAAAAATTTCCGATTTTGCCAAATGCCAATACCGTTTTCAGCCTGTTACAAATTAAATAATTCTAAAGTTTAGGAACGTTTACGTAAAAATTTAATAATATAATATTTTTAGTAACCATAATGTATGTATAGACTATAGATACACACTATACAGTAAAATAATAATAACAAGACAAAACATATTATGAAAAATACCAACAATATAACAATACATGTATTTCGAGAAAATATTTTACTCCTATGAAATATTAAATTTAATTATTACCTAAGTGTTATGATAAAATATTATATTTTTTGACTTATTTTGTCGATACATACAATTTTGTCGAATTAAAACACAATAAAACTTAAATTTATAGAATGCATATAATTTAAGAAAATACTAAGTTAATTGTGTAGTATAATAAGAGTATAAAAAATTTGAATATACTATTATATATACCGTACAGTATATTGCATAAACAAGAACTCATAATGAAAATAACTTATATCCACTCCCTCATTTACTAAAATAGTAAAATGTATGATTTGAATGTAAATATGCTTTTGCACAATAAATCTGAGACAAATATTTGATTTCAAGTTTTCTAAAAAAAATGCTGTTGAAAGATGTTTATGCCATAATGGTAATAATTCTAAATTTTACTATGAATGGATGACTACCTCGGAATTTTAGGAACATACACGCCATGTCTTACCTAACCAAAATTATCGACATAAGAATAGTAACTAACTAATTAAACTTACTATAGTTACTTTTAATTATACCTTATCGTTGTCAATACAAAAAATATAAACAAATGTTAAACTTCGATTTTGTACTTAAGTACTACCTAGTATAGTGCCTCGCATCAACAATAAAAAAAATCAATTTAAAATTCAAGTGAGTATTTACACCTTAAGTCTTATTACTTTACCCTTCACACTTCCTTTTAAAATAAACACAGAATTTGATGGTTAATAGTTGGAAAATAGAATAGTTTTTGGTGGTATGGGTGATAATACTCAAAAAAAAAAGTTTTCTTAAGAATGTAAAATTTTTTAAAAAAGCTGCCGATCATGAGTCATGACACAATAGTGTAAGTCGGCGCTTTGTGTAGGTAATTTATGGGCACAGTAATCTTATTTTATGAATTATTGGTTTTTATATTTAATTTTAATTTAATTTTTTATTCATATACATTTTTATTATGTCTAATTTTGATTTTTTTTTCAATAGATAGATGAAGAAGATACAGAGGATGACGACTTCTATGAAAATAGAACGATGTCAAAGTATAGATTTCGAGTCCGATTTATGATGATAATAACAATAATAGTTCAAGTATGAAAACATACGATATAATAAATCGCGCGAAGTCCATAACACGCAGTGATACCGAATTAGCGAATTATCAAATACTATATAATATATATATATTAATTAATATATAAACGATAGGCACATCATTTATAGATTATTATACTGCTTGTTTGCTTATTCGTCAGTGGTGCATTTAAGAATTATTGTTATAGGGAGAAGATGAGTAATTGAATGGTATACATTCAAAAAACATTCTTTGAAATTAAATAAATAAAAATTAATACCATCTTACTATCCTACTATATATGATATCCAATAATACAATAATAAATGTTATAGTACAGTGGTACAGGGGTGGGCACGAATGCCATGGATTTGCCATCCTTGTTATAGTAGGTACAACAATAAATATTTATTTATATTAAAATGATTATTAATTAGAACATCTAACATCAAAATCCTTAATAAACAAATCAATTTGTCTTTATTGTTAGTGGCCATTTCATCAATATTTATGTCTATTGTCCGATAACTGATAAAAAACTAGTCCTTTAAGACTATAAGAACAATAAAAATAATAATTATGTATTAGGTAATAATAAAACATTATAAATTATAATACTGGATAACAAAATTAGAAATTAATATAAGAAAAATTTCATTCATTGAATTTCTGAAGTACGGGTTTAATGTGTTTAACCGTTTTTATGTAGAAAAGCTCCGTTTCTAAGTTGCTGTAGACACAGGTAAAGTTACTAATTTGTTAAACTAAAAAAAAAAAAACGGATGTTTGGAAAAATATCTTGATTGCAGTTTTGTAAGATTTCTGATCAATTTTTTGATAGATTTTCACAGTTTGTAGCGTATTTTAGTTAACCCAAAACATTATTGTGCTCGTCGGTAATAAGACAATATATACACTGCTTAATTTTTAATCTGCTTTGTAGTACAGTTATACAGCTATGTGTTGCTGTGACTCGCATATAGAACTTCGTGATTGAATAAGAATCGCCGCACCTTTATTTAATCATAATATTATACATAAATTCTCTAATAACAGCAAAAACTCGTACGGCTTATTTATCTCAATTTTAGGTACTCTCTCAAAGCATTTGGGGACCTATAATCGAGGAATCAACATATGCATTTCCGAATTGGACAAGCAAATCACTTAATTACTTGTTCGTGTGGAACTGTATAACACCGACTATCTTGACAATAGAAGCCTGTAGGTTAATGAATAAATATGGTACGAAAACGAGTAATATAATAATATTAGTATATTATAAGAGATTATTATCGTCCATCTGGACGATTGTTATTATTATCATGAATAACTACAATATCAACGCAAACAATCTTTTTTATATAATATATTATCATTGCAGGATTGGGATTGAGCTGGTCGGTTTCATGTGTTTTATACATGCTGGGCACGGGAATACGATGCATGCCAGCCGTGGCCTCGAATACGCTGTAAGTGTGTTTCCTGTATTATTTATACTAAAATTTGTTACCGTTTGGGAACGAAAAAATAATATTATAGTGTCTCACGCACGGTCGTGAAATCTTGAGTATATATAGTATTATATATGATTACATAAAATTGCTTTGGCACAGACGCACAGTACACGATATAATATATAATATCTATCGAATAATTGTGCAAGTCTGGGCAAGTCAAATATTTTTTTTAACTAGTCTAGCTAAGTTTAAAACAGAAAAAGAAGTAAGTTAAATTGAAAGTTAAGAGTTGCATCATTTATTTTTCTCGTGCAAAAGTTACTACATAGTTAAATAAAATAAGAGAATAGCTTATAACTTTTAGATACGTTTTATTTCTAAGCTGAATGCTTACAATATAATATAGCGAATTGGCAAACCATAATGAGTAGTGAATATTACAAAATTTACACATTAGTTTTTAAAATAAATAAAAAAAAATTAACTACATAACTCTATATCTCATTATTCGTTAATAGTAATATTTTAAATATAACACATTATAATTTACCAAAACGGAGCATACGTTTCTCAATTCTACGCGCTGCAGCTTATTCTTTATGATTCAAATAATTTCTGTTACACATATTTCGGCAAAAACTAAAATAAGGTAATAGGTATTTTAATATATTAGCTAATACCATTGATAATAATTTACAAAAACTACTCTTTATAATGTATAAAGGATATGTATAAGGGTTACCGACCCGCGGTATGTGTCGACGAGCAGTGAGGGTAGAATGTGTAGATTTTTGAAAGTACGGGTAGACGTGTTGATCTTCGAAGAGTCTTGATAATAAATACATAAGCTGCGATGTCCGAATTGCATGCCACGTTATTGAGGGATTTGTCCAAATTACATGTCCTACATAATTTTATTGATAATGAAATAATTTAACTTAGTTTTCCATTTCCAGAACGAGCTTTTGTTACATTACACTCATTACAGTAAAATATTGGAGAAGACGACACCGTTAATACCAAATATTAAATAGAAAGATTTTAGTTTAGTATAATAAATTGAATCTATTGTACATTAATTGTACATGGTTTATTTTAAATAAATAATTATATAATAATAATATAAAATTTGGTGGAGTTTTTTAAATAATAATATTAAATATATTGGTTAGGTTATGCCGCGTAATTCGGATACAGACTTTTCACTGTTGTGTATTCCTATTCGAGTCGCATACCACTTACACTTCTGCATAGGTCACTGTTGTAAGCACGACGCGTGCCAGAAAACCATCGGTCTGCAGTCAGCTCCGTCTGTTATTTCTTACATTCGATCATAATCGTTACATCACCGTATAAAACCGATTAAAATGTTATTTTATTTTAGGTATGCTAATATTACACCAAAATTAAACAGTAAATTTGCTTATAATATCATTTTTGGACATAACATCATTATAGTTCGTATAGGATCTTACGCGTGCTATAAGTATAAATACACCTCTTTGTAACGTGAATAGCTAAAATCATTACAACCATTCATCACACTATACACACTTAATACAATATCATATTTATGTTACTATAGGTGTTTGCACTTGTCGGCGTTTTTATTTAGCCTAGGATCTTTAATAATGATGCCTCTCATCATAACAATGTCGTTGTTTTGGTTCCCTGAGAACGAGAGGAGATTTACTATCGGTAAGTGATGACACGAATGATCGTTGCGCCCGATCTTTCGAAAAACACATACTATTTAAATCTACATAGACTGAAATATTATACGGTGTTATTGACTAGTCCATTTTCGTTTAAAGGATTAGTTTACGGCTTCAAAATGGCGAGTTCTGCGCTCGCTTACTTTATCTACCCCAACGTGGTATCGATGCCCACAGACATACCAGAGAATGCCCCTCTAATAAGGCATCGTATTATGATAATTTTATATGCATGTAAGGATAACTTAGTTTTACGTCCACACAAAACCCGAGTGTGCAATGACATTGACGCTTTACGATGTGTATTTACAGGTTGTATTGTCAACATTATGACGATTTTATTGTGCTTAGTGTACCACCTGATTCCAAAAAATGATGGTAATAGTTCGACTTTAATCAACGAATCTAAATCGTCAACGGAGTTGTACGAAAATGTGAATTATTTTTCTTCGATTAAAGCGATCTGCGAGTATGTTAATCGTCTCCCGGTGTATTAATATGCGGAGAATCGTTATTTTAATGTATTCTCTGTTTTCTAGAAACCGCAACGCTTTGTACCTAGTGTTGGCATATGCTCTATCAAACACGATGTCGGGTCATTGGGTCCAGTCGATACCGTCGATGTTTCATAAAATAGGACACCAACCCGTAATCTGTTGTTGATTAATATTAATATTTATTTCTTTTGTATGACTAATGATTTTTTTTTCTCTAGATATCCGCCAACCATTGCTATATTTTCATAACCGTAATTGCATTTATTCTGAACTCGGTGTTCTGTAGTTATTTTAAGGACCACAAAAAGAATATCATGCTGGGGTGCTTTTCAATATCAACGTTATCATTTTTTTGGTTAATGATGGTGGTTGGGCTTACAACCTGGCTCTCTCTCAGTATGAACATAGTAGTAGTTACATAAGGATTACCACGATAACGATCGTAATATTATTAATAGTGAATTATTTTTACTTGCGTTTTCAGCTGTTTTGAAATATAGCTGTTGTGTGATAGTGGTAGCGATTTCATTTAACTGGAGTTGCCAGAGTATGTTCTTCAATATGAGCTCCGAATTCGAGTACCCATTGGCCCAACCTTTATTCGCTGGATTCATGACGGTCATAAGCAATTTGTTCCAAAACATAGTTTATTTAGTGTTATATTTTTTTCCTAGTTTCGGTAATAATTATTGATTTTTTCAAACAGTACACTGGAAAAACACTATACATATGATTTTGACCGACCGCGTTTGCGTCGCATTAAAATGTTAATGTATACTTACATGCATTATAATTTTACGTTGGTCATGGAAATATCATTTAGACTATGTATATTTTACTCGTTTTTTCAGTGTTCTTATTACTGTAGAAAATCGTATTGTTTTATTTTGTATAATCTGCTTTTATTTTTCAGACGAATACGGGCTGCACATTAGCGCGTGTGGTTGTGCCACTCTAAGTCTATTCTTCCTTTGTCTTGTGTCGAATATTGACACTAAGAAAAACAATCGGTGTCAGAATTCTAACATAGTTAATAGATATACAGTTAGCTATGACTGATTATTTTTATTAGTGTCAATATCCGACAGCAGACAAAGGAATATTAGTCTTAAAGTAAACGGAGAAAAATATCGCTAAATAAACAGTCTTCTGACAAATTATTTACGACCGCCACGTGTCCCACAAAGAAAGGTTTGGGATATGGGTACATGAATTTGATGCTCATCTTGAAGAACAAATGCTAACAAACTCAGGTAAATGAGAACGCTACCACTACCGGGTATTTCAAAACAGAAGTTAAACATCATCATAAACCAAAATAAGAAAAACTTTGATATGCAAAGGCACTCCAGCATGATTCTCTTTTTGTGGACGGGGCGCGAATCAGGAAACCCAGGACGCCATAGGTCGATTTGGGTATGCTATGTTCTCTTTGGCCCATTTCAAATTTATGGCGTCCTGGGTTTCCTAATACGCGCACAGTTCTGGTCCACAAAGTAACTACACACCAAGTTCACGATAAATGCTATTATGGTCATGAAAAAGTTGTACTGGGTGGCGGATTTTTTGGCGGACTAGTTTATAAAAAATCGACGGTAACCGAGACGCCCATGACCCGACTTCGAGTTTGTTAGAGAAAATGCCAACACGAGGTACAAGATGTAATCGAAGAAAAAAAATCAGCAATTTTGTTTGACTCCATGGACGATTTAGATTCGTTGCGTGATGTCGAATTATGACATTGATTTTTCGAGAACAGAAAGTACATCAAAATCGTCATTCAACTGTTCATATTATAATCGTTAAGCACACATTAAACTAAGTATCCTTACATGCATATAACATATTCATGAAGAGGTTCCTCATTAGAGGGGCTTTCTCAGGTATGGCCGTGGGCTGCGACAACACGTAGAGGCCGGTTATTTAAGTGATCGCAGTTACTCGTATTTTGAAGCCACTAACCGGTAGTCAAAATCCTTTCGTTTTTGTGAAATCACAACGCCGATATAGTTATTATTAAAGATGTCAATAATACGGAGCGGAATACATCGTCGTCAAGTACAGTAAAATTATGTTATAATATTATTATATTTTTTTATATAATATTAAGTTTCCGTATTTTATTAAATGCTCTCTCATAAATCATAATATGAGTTTTTTGTATTAATAATGCAGGTAACACATTTATATCGTACTCGAGATCGCGGTTGACATGCAACTTATGGCCGTGCCAAATGTGTAAAAACTGCAAAAACATAACAGGCTCAATTTCAATACTGCGATGATAATATATTATTATGTTACTCTATGATGCATTGCGAAAATGCCTAAAATGGAGTTAAATAAGCCACACTTTATGGTCTGTAGATAATCTATTATATATTTATTATTTTACACAGTTAATACGGGCAATAATGTTTATGATTTTCTAGTCCAATTTGTCAATCATTTATTAGGTTTATAATGCTGTACCTGAGAGGCAGAAGAATCCAACTCCATTATTGTAACTTTTCAGGAGAGCCAAAAACCGTTTTTCAACTATTTTTATTTTACTTAAATGGCTGGTGTAAATTAAATTTAATGATTATACCTATTAGGTTTGTTTTAAATTATAGGCTATATTATTCTCAATAAGATAAATATTTTTTCTTTAATTTATAACTTACCTATAATTGTTTATTTTGATGATTTAAATTAAATATTTTGGACTTAGACCGCCTCGATTTCTATGTTTATTTTGATTATTTTAAAAATATTTTATTGATAATAAATTTATTATAACATTAAGTGTTGTAAATTGTAATATAAGTAAAAATTATAATATTATATTTAATAATTTAATTTTTTTATGAATTATGGTAATAGTAAAGTTACACTGTATTCCAGTTAAATCTAAAAATCTTTTATTGCCAATTGCAAGACTTACATGTTTACTCCTTCTGTTCATAGTATTTAGTATATTTATATACTTTTTATAATATTATATTCTAAACCTGTGTGTTTATGTTGTGCTTGACATCATAACACTCAAATTAATTAATATGCTGATTTACTAACAAGTAACAACTTTGGTTATCTTTATAAAAAAATAAAACTATGAATAATGTATTAGTATAATAATAATAATAACGTTATCAATAAGGTCTAAGTCACAGAAAATTCTAGCAAGACGAACCAAGTCCAAAAAAACCGTCTTATCAATTGGGGCCAAGTCCTTATAAATATTTTCCAAAATTATCTAAGTCCGAATTGTATGGACTTATGAATCATAATTCATAAATCAAAGTTTGTATAAGGACTTGGTTCGTTTTGTTTTCTCCCGATAGGTCGGTAAATATTAGTAATTCAACTAAAATAAAGAGAGGTAAAACAACGTACATCAAAGTTTCACATAAGAAAAAACAATCTCAATTTTGATATAAATGGTTTTAGATCCTTCTACTTCTAAGGTACAGAATTCAAATTTCAATAGGTAATATATTAGACATTTAACTGTTGCAGATAGATGTTATATGTTCGATACTCAGCGCCTTTTATATTTTTTTTGGAATAGGAGAAATGATTGCTAAACGAAAATTGAATAAGTATGATTTAACTGCTTTGCATTGCAAAAATCATGACTAAACGTTTGAAAAAAAGATTGTAAAATCAATT
Organism: Aphis gossypii; assembly: GCF_020184175.1. Taxonomy (NCBI): domain Eukaryota; kingdom Metazoa; phylum Arthropoda; class Insecta; order Hemiptera; family Aphididae; genus Aphis; species Aphis gossypii. Next base: position 8,858,700 of record NC_065532.1, read on the forward strand.
GTCAAGTTATTTATCAATTATTGGCGTATTGAAGTTAATCGTATTTTACTTGGTAAAAGGTTTTACAACTGGGAGAAAATGATCCTATCAAACAACTGGCTTCACTATGGCACATAGAACATAAAAAAAAACTATCACTGGAAATTATAATTAAGTAAAGTAAACCAAAAACTGTATTTTTTTATTTATTATTGTTATTACAAGTTTCACCTATTTTTCCTATTGTACAAGTTTTACCTAATGTACATACCTATTATTATTATGAGCATGATTTTATGTATAAAATACAATAAAAATTAAAGACTGAAGTTAGGTTAACATTAAAAAAAGGGGGATTACATTTTCTAAAAATCAAGTTAAAATTCATTCTAAAAGAATACAATTTAATATTTTGCCATGTCGTACTTTTATTTTATATTATGTTTTTACCGATCAGATAATTTTACTCGTATGACACGGTTCTCACCTATAATACGGTTTGTCAAATGAAATTATTATTATTGACACACGTAGACACTTCATACTTGCCCCGCACAGCATAGATATAATATCATTTAGATATATTTATTTAATATTTTAATAATAAATAAATATTTAAGAAAATATTTCGATCATTATTAAATGTCGAAATCTCATTGACAATACATTTAAAATATTTAATTTTGATTAAATAACCACTATGTGTACCGCCCGCTCAACAGTACGGGCTACTCGAGGACCACTCGGTGACGTCTGAGAGCGAAATGAATGAATTGAATAATAATAATAGTTTTTGCGGGGCGTGGGTAGGCAATTCAATAGCCGAAGTCTTATAATAATTAATAGGGTAGGCAATATAATGTGCACTACGACAACGAGACAGGAAATGATGAACAAGGGAAATAGGATGTGACAGTTTATTTATGAGGGGGGATCTCTGTGGTCGAATCGATCTAGTGCAACGACCACAGAGTTTACATGACGAGTCAAACATCACAGGGTTTATCTATAAAAAATGTAGATTTTGAAAAAAGTTTGTATAACAGGGGATCGTGTAAATATACAAACTAAAATATTATTAAGTATATCATGGTATTAGCTACATGGCCATATTCATTCATCAATATTTAACAGTGTATAGTCATTAAATTTAGTTTTTTTTTTCATGATTTGCTAATTTTTTTTGTGTTAATCAAAGTTCTTTATTTTATGGGATAATATTTGAAACAAAAAAAATTATCTTCGAATCACCTAACATAGTAAGAGGATCGTACCTTAGATTAGGGAAATATCTCGTTTTCAAGTTACAACAAGCCGTATATTGCGCCGCTCAAACGACACAACATACAATTGTGTTGTTTGAATTGCTGCGTACTGTTGTAGGCGGGGTGGTTAACTTAACATGTTATCAGTTATTATATTTGACGAAGATATAAAGTTTATATTTTGTACTTTGTACAAAAACGTTTCTTAAAATAATTCTATCTTAAACACCGTAATAAAATAAACGGCACTTAAGGAATCCACGTTTTTTGGTATAATATTAAACATGTTAAAAAAATGGGTATTTTTGATGATTTAAAAACTATATGAATCATATAAAGTGCGTACTGCCGGTGGATTATCACAGTCCAAGAATATTCCATAATTGCGTCTGAAGGATGGCGTGTGGACAAATTATGAGCTATTTTGTTTTTAATTGTATACTGATAATAAAATAAATATTTAACTTAATCGAATTATTTAAATCACAATAGGACAAAAAAAGTTGAACGAGCAAAAACCGTTCAACAAATTATGTTATGTTTATAAACATCTGCAAAATTACTTTTTTTGTAGCTATATATTATGACATTTGAAAAATGTTAGAAGTAGCTTTAGAATGACATCAATCGGGCGGGCAAGCACACTCAGAACTTCGTCATTATAATATTATTTTACATTATAATATTGTATCGGACAGTGTTTCCAGTTAAAAATTTGACGAGTTCTGATTTAATTCTTAAAAGTCTCAATTTTTAGGATTAAAATATTAAGATTATTTTTCTTTTAAGGTCGGACCTCAAAATTAATTGAATATATTTTGTAATTATTAAATATTTATATTATGTTATTATATTTAATATAATATTGCATTTCAAGAAAACATTTTTATAATACAATAAATCTTAGTGTTTTCAGTTGAAATTTAACTAGTTCAAGTTCAAGTATATTGTGTTTATATCACATAATCATTATATACACCACAATAAAGACAATTTAAGATATGTATATTGTTTATATTGCACTGAATATTGTTTTTAAATAAACTTAATACAACAATACCGTTTGATATTAACAAACGTAACGTTTAAAAAACTTATAAATGTACAGCTCTAAACATATAGATACTCAGTCTCTAGATAGGTACAATTTACCTTGATTATCAGTCAAGCATAATAATGTATAAAGATAATAAGGAATCATATATTATACTATAGATACAATGTCTAATAGCCAATATTTTGTATACTGATATAATCATTAGTTGACATTATTCCATCTTAAAACCTATACTTCTTATCGATAAATACTAGCATTATATTCGCATTAAAAATATGCTCTCATGTTTTAAACCTGAAATTATAAAAAAAAACTGTTGACACTGATACTTGATATTATTATAATCATATTATTGTTTCAGTGATAAGTGATAATAAATCGTAATAATAAACAGCAACACTCAACAGTTAACACTCGTCGGTAAGCGATAGAATTGTTGACAACAATCCGATTTATATCGAACTATAGAAGAAGCAATACGCATTCAGTTACGGTTTAACGATCGGAATGTTTGGTTTGTCGAGCATTTGATATTTTAATTTTTTCATAACTTAACGATAATGTTTAATTGGTTATGGGCAAGTATTCAAATTTCAAAGCCACCATGTAAAGAAAAATCTAAAAATTGAATTCAATTCAAAAACGACGTTTATGATCCGTCGTTACAAGGAGAAATGTGTAGTAATTCTTCAAATTTCCATGAACGTATAAAAATTTCATTAAATAAAATATATTTTAAATTTAAACGAAATAAAGTTTATCAAAAAATGTTTATAGAATCCTATGTGGACAACGACCGACCCACTGTTTCAAGCTCTATTAATGTTGTTCATCCATTTCATCCTGTACTAGCTAACAACACAAGCTTCATATCTGAGCCTAGTAAGTATCATAGTGAAGACTTATAATTTGTAGTATGACTTATGTTTATGTATATTACAATATATTAACTTTAAAATTTATACAGTTTCAAATTTGATACTATAGATAAAAAACGTTCGTACTTAAATATTCAATGAAGATAGTAGAATAGCACTATTTATTTTATACTGCAATTGTAATTTTTTTTTAGGTACCTTACAACTTACAATATATTTTATAATAAGTTAAAATAACGGTATTGAATTAAATATAATAATTATTTAATAATTTGATTTATAATTTGTATTGTACTATTGTAGTGATTTCGACTATGCCCTGACCAAGAATAAAAAAGTACTTTTTATGCAAAGGAAATAGAGGAAATAATTTTCTCAAATAGGTAACTTTTTTTGTCTTCCCTCAAATAAAAAAACAAAAAGTTCTTATGAAGACGAGTTACAAACATATTTGAATAGTCTATCTAACGATATCAGTATGTTGCTGTATTACTCAGCTGTTATGAAAGTTTTTTTTTGAATACAATGCACCATTGCCCCCAAGTAATCACGTTACTATCGGAATGACAGTTAAACGTTACAACTTTTGTGACGAACTATTTGAAAAACTTGTCTTTCTAAAATAAAATAAAATACCATTAGATATAATGTAGCATTAATTAATTGAAAATATGATAGTCAAATTGTTTGTAATTTGAATAATATTTTTAATTTAAATTAAATGAGAAATCAACATCAATTATTTATTATTTTAACTTTAAAGATAAATACGTATTAATATTAATAATGTTTAATACGTATGTACTTATGGGTGTTGTGAACCAAATAAATACATCAAAAAAAATATATATAAACATACTGTTATTGACAATTATTTTTAAGTTATTATTGTGTAGGTACTATAGCTGTATGTAAGTAATCTTATGAAGTTTTCTTGATTTCAATATTAAATATAAAAATATAAATATTATTAAATATTTCACTCTATTACTTACACATTGTAAAGTAAAATAATCTCTCTATCAATTATTGGTGATGTCTTACGTCGATATATAGTGGAGTATTTGTTACACACCAATTGAGTTGAATTCGTATTTTAATTATTATTATTATCTAATTGTTATTTTGGAATTTTCTAGTATTTTAATATTGTGTTTCTTTTAAAGTCTCCGTTAGTATGATAATTTTTATCTACATATAAAATACACATTTATGATAATTATGAATGATGTGTTATTATTTATCAGAAAAATTCGACATAGTTAATCATGTAAATTTATTTACTGTAAATTTATCAGCTACCTACTTCCTATCTATTTATAACTTATGTAAAGTACGTAACATAATAAAGCAAATTTAACGTTTTTAACCAATTCACAGAACTGTTATTTTTTTGAGGCGGATTAATGAATTTTTTTATTGCTATAATAAGGAACCAGTAAAAAAATTTCTTAAGAATCTAAGCCATTACCAAGTTGAAAGTTCAATTAAAGTTAAGTTGTAAATTTTTATATTTTCTACGTTTAATATATAATATATTGTTTCTAAATAATACAGATATCGAGATATGTTCGCGAAAATAATTATTTTCATCATCTCAAGTCAAAATTATAATGGTAATGTGGCAGGAAAACATTTTTTACAAACCATATAACACAAAAATTTGACAGTAAATAAATATTTGCATAGTATAACATTATAATGGAAATTATTTCTTTCAATCGATGACTAACGACAGCAATAAACAAATTCTATACTAATATTTATAAAGTATAATAATTTCCAAATTACGCACATAAATAGTTGTATTTTGATTTAAAATCATATAATTTACAGGTACCTATAGGATTTTTTTTAAGTTCAATTGATTAAAAAAAGAATTTATGCGTCATATAATATAATTTATGATGTTAAGTAAAAAAATACATTCAGATATGAACGATGGATTTTCACACAGTTATAATTTTGTTAGATTAAAAAAAAATTCCATGCGTCATAATATTATTATGTAACTATATTTTGATACTATACAAAAAATAACTATAATGTATTAATAATATATTTGAAAATTCCAAACGAAAAACATAGTTTTATCAAATATCATATAGCAATGTACTTAAATATTTATATTTAAATTATGATTTCAAATCATACATTTTTAACTGGATGTAACACTAAACATTTAGTGGACAATATTTTCATATTACAATAAGAGGTACTTACCTAAGAAACATACGATAAGATGTGTCTTCAATAACTATCACTAAAATCACTCTAGAAAACGTATATTTGTGAAATTGTATTTTTTTTTTTTGTATGTTTTCGAGTTTTACGCTTATGTGTTTTAACTTTTCTGTTAATAGAAATCAAAAATCATTTTTCACGAATTTATAATGTTGGAAAAATGTTCTAAGTTGATAAATGTCGGAGTAATAACATTCTCAAACTTAGATATTAATATTGTTGTTCGTTTTTAACCGTTGAGGAACATATAAGTATAATTAAAAAAAAAAAACAATTTTTCATATCATACCTATAATTATTAATTACTGCGAAATATATTCGAAATAATAAGGCTAATATACAATATAATATTTCATTTTGGTCATCCATTTCACATTATAGACACTTACCAATCATTTTAGTTTTAAATTTCCGAACTATTTGACCTGATGTTATATTTAAGTGTTTAAAATCTTTATTATTACTATTTTATGCAATAACTGTTATAAATTTAAACATTTTAATATAATTAAAAATACCATTGTTATTTGTCTGTGATAAATATTCTAATTTAAATCTGTTATGCATAGTGCAGACTTACACAATAAGCTCTTCGTCAATAATTTTACCATAGTTATTTTAAGCTTTAATGTTATAATAAATTATTTTTCTATCGTCAAATTTATGAATGTACATATTATCTGCGTTTTCTTATTGTTTTTTTTTACAATATATAGGTATTTTAATTTTCAAGCTAGATATGGGAATTTTTTATTAGTAATACTTCACATTATTCTCGTAACGATAACTTGTTGAAAAACAATAGGTACAAAAATACCAACGCGTGTAAACATAAATAATATTTCACGATTTTAAGTTTGATAATAAGTCGATTTACTCTAATATTAAATCTAATCACATAAAGTTAGTTCTGCTGAATGTAAATGGAAATAGAGGTAATCGTATACGTATCATACGATTAATCTCTGAAGAATACATTATTGTATTATATATTCATATAATAAATATGAAATATTCAAAAGCAATAAACTAAGTATATTTATAATACATTATATTATTGAGTATGTTTGAATGACCACTGTCCATTGTCCACATTAGACTTTTGGAGTGCGTATCGTATGTCTGTGAATAATAAAATCCGTGCATTCGAAAAAAATTCACAGGATAAATCGGCAAGTTATAATTTCATCAAAGCAATACAACGGGTAGACACTTGATATTCATAAATGTGATTCGGATATAAATAACAACGTTATTTATTAACTGTATATAAGTGTACTAAAATACCCTCGAAAAAGTCTTTTGGAAAATGCATTTTACGTGACGTGCGTATAATAATTAATATTACCTATGTTTTTAATAACCCTCGTATTTTCTTTTTTTTTTTTAATAATTTAATAAATTATAATTGTAAATATGTAATTTCATATAATAATACATATAAAATTAAATTATTATCTAATAAAAATTGCTGAACATTTGCAGTTCTTCATAATTATAATAAATTAAAAACAATCACAAATGTAATAAAAATTGTGTAATAATAAAAATATGTATAACAATTTTATATAAATATAATAGGTATAGCTAAAAGATAAAATACGGCAAAATAAATATTAAATTGTAAACTTAAAAAAAAACGGAAGTGGGGGAGGGGTGATGTCCGCCATTCAGCAAAACGATCTTCCGCTTTGCGACTTCCGCCATCAACGACATAAATAACTGTATATTATTATTACCTTTTATCGGAATTCTCGAACAATGATATAACTGTCGTTATAATTATATTATCGTGTCATTTCCATTAACGTCACAGTTCGCAGACGGGACCAATGACGACGAGCTGCAGACCGGGGTGTGTAGATAAATAACTGTCGTCGATCGGAGGTCCGTTCATTTCACACCATGAAGTCCGACGGGTTGGTTCTTCGCGCTTTTTTCGCGTTCGCTTTTCTCTCCGCCGTCCGCCGTGCGACCGGGTCGTCCGACGACACGTGGTCTTTCGCGTCCAACGGCACCGGCAGAGCCATGCAACCGGACAGACGGTGTATTTTACACTCGGACGATATATACAGAGGTAACATTACGGCAGTGTATATTATTAGGGCGATTTAATTAATTTTTTTTTAACTACTACGAGTAAACAGTGTATAATTATTAAGTTTAATGCGATACTTTGCTTGTTTGTAATTCGTGACGATTAAAAACTAACTCGTTTATTTGTCTTGAGAATCGGGTAAAATATTTCTGTTGTTTTTTTAAGATCGATGGCTAAGTAGGAAAATAGCAAATTTAAAAATACATATAGTTCAAAATCACATATTATTATGAATGATTTACAAAATAATAAATAGCAAAAATAGAGGAGGACAGCCAATAATGATGGAATACTATATGAATACTATATATTATTATACTTACCGAATAATAATTAATTATTTATTATTCATATAGGTATACTTTTGATTAGCTAATTTTTAAGAAAATAACCGACAATCTTTTATTAATTAGAGATTTGAAATTAATGTTTTCGGCCGTTTGTCTCTTTATCGAACACTTAAATTCACTACTTGCATTTAAAGGTTTAACAATGCACAATATTCATCATTATTAAAAAATGTATAATTTTAATACATATACTTATATAGTATGTTACAGTTAAAGTGTTGAATTCCGTTATTTTATGAATTAACTAGGTATATAGGTTTATGAATTCCCAAACAAAGGCGAAAAATAGAATATCGTACGGGCGACCAAAATCAATGAACAGTGAACATATTTTGTACAATATGACATATTATATTGACGAAGTGATGCCATATAATGTATAGAACAGCTAGGTAGTTAAAGTATAAATTACATACATTACCTACACGTTTGGTTACTTCATAAATTACCTAGGTATTTCACAAACTATTTCATTCAACGCTTTAATTGTAACACGTCAAATAACATTCTGAGTAATATTTTCGTATATATTTTTTTAGTATAAAAAAATTTGTATACGAAAAAAAAATAGAAACATTTTTTTTTGTGGCTTATCTGGAAAATAAGCTTTTAATAAATTACGATCGATATTATTGTTATTAATATTATCATTTATTATTATTCTAAGGCTCACGGCACAGTGAGGCGTGTGCCTCGTGTAGTTACAAAGACTTACATACCGATAATATTTAATAATATGTTTTCAGTGAGTTACTGCGCGAACAGAAAGTGTCCGAACTGGAAGTGTCTTGACGATTCGGCAATAATACATGGAACGTGTTGCGGATGTCCCAACATTTTTGGAGGTAAATAAAAAATATGATAACGTTTAAAATTCAGGGAAAAATTAACGTCGTGTCCTTAAGTCTTACATTCAAAGTTTTGTATTCTTTCCGATATAATATTATAAATAAAAAACCGACCACCTCACATAAAATCGGATCTCAGGTTTGAAACAATATCGTTTGTCCAGTTTTCAACAAGCCGTATACTGTGCTGTTCAAACGACACAAGATACAACCGCGTTGTTTGAATTGCGGCGTAATGTTGTGTGCCGGGCGGTTAACTATATTTTTTCGATTATTATATAAAATTAAGGGTGATGAAAATATGATGTTTATATTTTGTACAAAAACGTAACTTAAAATAATTTTATCGTTAACACCGTAATAAATAAAAAGGACACTTAAGAAATCTATATTTTTTGGTATAATATTAAAAGACGTATTGAAAAATCGGTATTTTTGATGATTTAAAAACCAGACAAATCATAAAGTGTGTATAGTGTATCTCGGTATCTCGGTATAGAGTCAATTCGCGTAATATTCCAACTCTTATATAAGTTATAACTTATAACATTATTGATTATGAGTAGGTACGAGTCTAAAGTTGTCTATGTAATATAGTTATATACGTAAGCATGAAATATAGTGACGATGATCTGTTTGATAATATTATTATGTATTTTCTATTTTTAGATGATGTACCTGTGCTCTGTTCAAAGGATTTAAAATGCCCACGTTTAATGAAGGACCTGTGCACCGATTTCAATTATATGATTTTATGTTGTTGTTCCACTAATAATAATTATTATAATATCTACAGCAGTAGCTAATTTATGTTTTGTTCCGTCAAATCGAATTGTGTACCAAAATGTAATGAATTCACTGACATTAATAATAAATTATAAAAATATCGTCAAACTTATTGTACAGAACATTATTAAAACCCGGGGTATTTGTTAGTAAACATATTAATTAATGAATGTGTTTACTTCACGATGGACAAAATACTTCGTTGGTTCTGCCGTGATGCGTAACATATAGGTAATGACTTCATAATAGTCAACATATTTTAATGATTTACAATATTACATACTATTATAACTTATTAAAGGTTTAGGTAACTTAAAATACATTTACTGCCGATCAGATTGATAAACGAAAAAACAAATGTCGAATATAATAAATAGGTGATAATATTTTTCTCTGGCGTGGTAGGTACTAGTAACCATAAGTGATTCGTTGAATATTAATTATATCTTATTACTTCTGGGTTTTTTTACTGATTTAGTTTTAATTACATATCGTTTAATAATGCATTAAAAAATACTTTTTTATTTGTATCAATATAAATGCTTATCACATACGTTATTTCCCAATTGTGTAATGACGAATGACTAAAACTAAAATAGTTACCTATACCCGTGTGATTGATTAACTATTTTATTTTGTTATCTAGACAAAGACAATAATGTGTTTTTACTAAATATTTTATAGTGCATTTTATACTATACACCGTGAATCAAACAAACGGAATGTTTTCCTATGACTGACTTGACTTTAATATATTAAATATGAACTGTTAAGGTTCACTTTTTAAAGTCACTCGTCACCGATAAAGTATTTTCATGGGAAAATTTTGATTTCTTTACCATATAGCTGCTATTTTTTTTTTTCTATATATAATTTAATCTTGTTGTATTACATTAAAATCAAAAATTACAGTATGTCACCGACATAATACAACTTATAAAATACTTTAAATATTATAATATCGTAAAAGATTTAAATTGCAATAATATTGCCTATACCCAACCCTTTAAAATGCGATGATGTGACGACCTTTTCACAAGAAATATTTTTATAATGCGAGTCAAAATTCAACGCCTATACATTTATCTAATAATTATAACACATTAATCTTAATTTATTACTACTTACTATATAAGTCAGTTTTTAAATATTAAAATTACGGTGATGTCTTGTTGTATTAAAATGTAATATGCTATAACAGATATTCTGTTTGTGGATCACATCACCCTCGGTGGCCGTCAACTGATTATTTACTATCGAAAATAAAATAATAATAAATCGTCGGTCTAACTCCAAAAATGCCATTTCGGGACTATTTTATTTTCTTATAGATAATAATTTTATGTTTAAAATCATTATTACTCCAATCGGTTACTTGTTTTTGCATGCAATCAGCTGTTAAAGTTCTGAAGGAATTAGTCTAAATCCAGTCTCCTGCAGGTATTAAAAATCTCAACTTCTTTTTAAAATATTCTATTTATTTAAGTTATAAAAAAAAATATGTATATATAATCATGAATAATATACACATAAATATTTTAGGTTTTAATAAAGTTTTTTAAATTAATGAAACGTTTTTTCATCTCTACTGAAAAGTTATCATTTTGGATTTAGAACGATTGCGAGTTATAAGCCGTCGAAAATATATAGTACATGCGTTGCATAACGCAATAATGAAAACAAAATAAGATAGAATCTGAATTGAATTAACAAGAATTTAAGCATGCACCACATTATGTCTATTATGATATACATAAGTAGTTTTCTACCGGGCTGACATGGGCCCAGCTTAGGGGTGACATGACACGAAAAATCAACGAGAAAACGAAAAAAAATTTTAAAATAAATATATTTTTGCGAAAAAAAAACATTATTATATTCATATTAATATCAACGTTTTAAACGTTTTTTTCCGTGTACTGTATTTTTTTTTTATTATTTAATACTAGAATAATTTTTAAAATTTGAATATTAAGCTAAGACTGTAATATGACTTTGATGTTAGGGTGACGCAGTGTTTGGTTCTAGTGGTTATTAAAGGTGACACGAATCAAAAAAGGTCGATAACTATACTGGCATACATCATCGCGTGAACCGGAAAAAATAAGGATTGCCGAGATCGTCAGTGGATCCGTATTCCAATATATCGGTGTATAATATATTATTTTAAAAGTGACTGTAGTACAGTTATATCGAGCACAATAATAACACTACGTACGTCATCGGTACGGTCATTTTCATATCGCTGTCACTATTGTCGTCACTGCTGTTATTCGGTTGTGCTCGGGTCTTGCAGTAAAATATAAGTCGACAATACGGCATTATAGCTTTACGAATCGGTGGCGTCACACTACACAAAATATATATCATTATATATTTGGACAATGTCGCCTACATAATATGTCATTGCATAATATATTATATCAGACGGTGTTTATCCCACGATAATCGGACGGAAATGACGACGAGAAGTCTGCAGCCGGAGTGCTCGCAATAAGTATAATAACTACGGATTAACGCATATAGGATATTGTAATATCGTTATTGCGGTGTATTACAATTATTATTATAATAGCGTACAATAATTAATAATATTATAAACGTGCCAGTGGCGTAGCCAGCGGGTAGTAGGTCCGGGCCTACCCACTTTTCTCCAAAACTGAATGTTTTATGTCATGTTTTTCGTCTGATAAAAATATTCATTGATAATCCTTATTACATCAAAATATTCGGGCCTACCCTAGAAAAAGTGTCTAGTTACGCCACTGAGACACGCCGAGTACGCGATTCTGTGATGTGCTCGTCGCGCTTGGCGCGTGCGCACGACGTCGCTGCGATCGACGATTCAAAACGCGTACCTAGCTCGTGCGGCTTTTGTGTGCGGCTGACAGTGTAGCTGGTAATATTATAATGTATATGATATTATGCATGCTACGACGTGATCCAATCGCATAACAATAACACGACTGCTGTAATGTATAGTACAATACGCCAATATAGTGCTTGTTTGTGTTTTTGAAGAAGAGAATTAATGTTTTTTTTCTATATCGTAGTTATTTCGAGTTGTACACGCATTGCTCGGGGTAGATACGATTAATCGGGGAGGGGCTGAATAATCGGGAGTCTCGATAAGTCGACCGGTACATTGACAGTCGTCGGGTTGTGTGATGAACAAGGTGTTTTCCGTTTTTATTTTATTGAACACGACAAAATATGTGTTGATTACAAATTAATCGTCTTCGACCGTGCAGGTCAAAGCTTTGTTACTGCGTATTTAATAATAGTTTGTGGTATATCACCAAGCTAACTATATATACTCTCGTACGGAAATTTCGTCCTTTTTTTTCTCGTGTCCTTAAACGTGCAGTATACAATATATATATAATATATATAGGTAATTCGACAATGTACGGTTGTTCGAAATCTAATTATTGTTTTGTTTTTTTTTTCAAATATTGTCTCGTAATCGAACGACTGCAAAGAGTGCGTATAATATTTATTTCGAAATTTCTGTAAATTATTTTAATATTGTAATATTACATATTATTATAGTACTGCTGCACGCGCAGTGCACACAATACGATAATGCCGTGCGTAGTCGTATACTGTGACACTGTTTTATTTGTGTCGTCGCTCGTCTATAATATATTATCGTATTACATTATTAGATAGGTATTGTAGAGGCGGCGGCAAAGACGACGATAATTAGCATAAACACAAACGGGCGAAAAGACCGCGCCGCCGACGCGAGACGCGAGCGACCTTCGTTGATTTACACTACAAAGGCTGACGACGCCGCCGCCGTCCTACTTACACAAACGGCAGTGTATAATATAATATTGTGTGTTTGTCGCGTGTACTCTCGCGCGCGGTGTTTGAAAAACAAAAAATAACGACAGGTCGGAGGAAACCGTATAATGTTATACGGCTCGTGCCGTGCTCATGTGTGTGTGTTATATTGTTATAATGACAATGGTAATTTCAAGTTCGGAAAGTTTGACGTTGCCGCCGCCGCCGCGGTATCCTACCCATCGTCATCGTATTAATATAATGTAATATAATATGAGGCACGCGCGTTAATGTTGTGTGTTGGTGTGTAATAGGTATACGGCGATATACCATAGTATACTGTGGTTATGGTACCCGCTGACGATAGGTATACCTGCGATGTTATAAATGTTATAAACACATATTATTATGATATACGTCATACGACGATGTGATGAAACTTCGACTTTCCGCAAAACAAACTCTATATAGCTCGACTGTTAAAATTCTCTTTAAAATAGCCATTATTGATTTTGAAAACGTATTTGAATTCCTTATTCTCTTTTCTAGGTCTGGTATGAAATGGATTTTATTATGTTTTTTTTTTAATAACACTAAATTAAGGTGAATTACAAAAAAAATTTTTACATGAATATAATTCATTTGTTACTATAGTAATTAAACAACAAAAAAAAAATCAAAAATCCATTTCCTACAAAACCTTGAAAAAAGATTAAGGTATTTAAAATTTAAATCTGACTTTTTTTACCGGGTAAATTTTTCTTTCGCTTTTTGCAATTTTCATGCGCGTATGTACGTTACTGATTTCCAAGAATCTTAGCCGTAGCCTATCTTTAATTACATTAAGCGTTAGGGGAATTCACCCACACTAATGATCAGTCACAACACACACAGTTACACTTAGCTCACGAAGGATATCGAATATTGCCTAAATACGACTCCTTAAAAATGGTGACATTTTGGACGGCGCACGAGTAATTCAAATAATTTTAATATCCACTAAGTTATTGTGATGACGACTAATAAAGAAATCACACAGTTTTTTTTCGTTTTCTGAACATAAAATATGTTTTTAGAATAAGTGTTGAAAAATATTTATGATTAAAACAAATGTTCTCACTCAAGTGCGTTGAAATTGCCTAAATCATACCCCTTTAGCTGGTGTATAGTATTAAGACCCTATTCAAGGGCATCGGAGATGAAGAATTTTTTTAATACAAAATTGAAAGCTTGCCACACCATAACAACACTTGTAAAATAGCCAGATTTTAAATCATTAGTTTTATATAGATTATGAAGACTTTTAAATGTGGCATTGGACTCTGATTTAAAATACGTTTTGAACTAATGTAGGTATATTTTTAAAACTTGTAACAAACGTTTGAATAATAAAAAACGGGACACGGCGTGCGCATTGGACACCACACCAGTTGCAGCATGACGGAGTTGGTGTTGTACTAGCGACTAGTAGGAAGTTCCCAAATTAGGCCGGACCATTTAGACATTTTAGTGACAAACACGCTAGTATGTCCTACCTAACCGTAATAATACAATCGCCGTCGAGATAAAAATAGTAACTAGGTAGCTAAAATCTTTTCTTAAATTTATTCATTATACGGTGGTCGATTATTTTGTGTTGAAAACACACCGCAACGGCGTCGGCTCGGATTCTGTTAAGCTCGAACGTTTACGGGTATATACCACCGGTCACCACCGCCGCAGCGAGTATACCCATAATGAACGTTCGTTTATTACAATAATATTATAATATTTCCTTTATACACTCGTCCCCGGACAAAACATATTTTATGAATAAGTATAAATACGGACTTGGGTATACAAATGTCGTTAATTTGACATTACCCGCCGCGGCGCGCGCGCAATCGAATGTAATTACACGTACTACCTATATAATAATATACGTATGTATATTGTATATGTGTAGTACGTACGGCGACGTCGACGTTTTTGAAAAGCGCCAACATTTCTTGAATATTTCCTCTTCACAAATGACCTGCGTGCCACTGTGCCGCGTGAGTAATAATAAGTATAGATACAATGAGTATACCTACGTGAGTAATATATAATATTATATAGGTACCAAGACTGCGGGACATTAAATATTACAATACACGTAATATATACACGATGAGTTGGTATATTATGTAGGTTTACATATTATATAGTATATAGCAGTAATATTATGCATTTTGTCGTGTTAATTTTTGTTTTTTATCTCGTCGTGTTGGCTTTTTCGCTTTAACTCGTGTTTTATAGCGAGATTTAATGTATCGATCACACGCGCGGCGTGTATCAGCGTGATGACGGGTGTGATTTTTATTTGATATAAAATAATTAAGTTTGAAATTCCAAAGAAAACTCAAAATACTATTTGTGTGTAAGTGTAAACGTCGGTCTAATTAAAAGTAGTCTCATTTTGTTTTTCCGTATTCTCTGCTATTCTCGTAAATGAATAATATTGGGGAAAACATCATCGAGTCTAAACATTACATAATATTTTCGCACGAATATTTTAAATTTCAATATTGTTTAGAGTGATATTAATGTTATTGTTCAATATTGTTGTTATAGATCGAATAATATTATAATGTTTGACGGGACAATAACAATGACGATACGTTTCCGAGTATGTGTGGTAGTCTACTGCACGGGGCAGTGTGGTGATTTTTAATTTTTAATATTATTATGACTTGTACCGTGGACGATCGATAATATTGTATTATTTATCATTTTGCAAGGTGATCGAAGTCGTAAGTGTTTTAAGGCGTATGATGTAGGCAAATTTTCTCGACCCGAACGTGGTCACACAATATTATTATAGGAACCACTTATGGTGATTTGGGGAAAAACTTTGGGACGCGTGTTCGAATGATTTATATTCATTAACAGGTTTACAGAAATTAATTTCAATGTTTATTTTTATTTTTCATAAACAGTTTTTTGAGTATTTTAAAATATTATAGTTTTAGTAAATAATAAATATATAATATTACAAGTATCCGTGCTCATTTATTAATAAATAAAACTTGATTTTTGAGGTGTTAATTATTTCATATAGTTGAGAAGTTTATAGCCCTCCAGTCAGTCAATGGTCACTAATTCCTACCGCGTTAACCTAACGACTTTTTGATTAACGGAAGAATATTTCACACATAATATTATAAATTGTATTATTATTTTACCGCCCTATCCGCAGAATTATCAGCATACATCGTGTGCGTTTTACGTACCAAATCCGCGGTCGTTGGCTAAGACGCGCCAACACGATTTGCATCGTACTTTTGAAAAAATGTCCTCCAAACGCGTATTATATTATTATCGTATGGGCGTGTCACGACTGTCGTCATCGCACGAATTCTAATGCGTTGTCTCTTGTCTAGTTGTCTGCAGTAATCGCGGACCCCGTCGTCCTTTCGTATTACTTTTCCCGTACTTTACATATTACAATATATTGTCTGACCGTGCAGACGTATACGGTGGGCGTCCGATGAATCCATCACGATTAAAACGTATTAATAAAACGTACTTAAAGTCTTTTGGCCCTAACCAGTATTTCAGTGTGGGTGTGCTCTTTGCGACTTCGAGTACACCAAGGATAGGTCGTTTGTACGACTGTAAAAGTACCTGACCATGACCGTAGTTAGTTTTTAGCGCACTTTGGTTTTTGCGTTGCCAGTGTAAGGCGAACTGCAAGCTCTACGATTTAATAGTTTATTATGTTTATACATCATTTGGAAATCTATATTTAAATATATAACATTTGTTGGATTTCGGAGTACCTACACTTTTATGGATCAATAAACTGCTATAGGTACCAACCAAAATATATTAAATTATAAATAGATAAAAATACAATCAGTCTCATAAAAAAGATTTTCTTTTTAAGCATTTTTATCCTTAAAAATTAGCTTTCAAGTTTTGACGAATTAGATTACATATTTGATAACTTTTTAGTACAAAATTTCCCTAATACCAATTTAATAACAACTATGTTGTTATCGAATAATATTTGAGGTTATAAAATGTTATAAAATTCATGTTTGTCGGGGAACGACCTCCCTCATTTCTCAATATCCATCGTTGAGTGTGACGCGTCGCTATAGAAGGCAATAGAATTTTCTCTCAAAAACAGCCATCTAACGACTGTTGAGTTATAGTATCTGATTTTATACAATCTGTGGCAATGATTCAATACTACTTATTAGAGTTTTTAGTTTTTTACTACTGACATCTAACTTTCAATATTGAATACAGTTAATAATTAATATTGAAGTCTGAAATAGTAGTATTAAAAATATGCACATTTTTAAGGTTTATGCTATATTAATATCGTTTACAGTATGCCGTGCAAATTATTTGACCAAAGATATTTATTTACACGTATGTTTTAGTGCTATATAATATATTAAAAAAGTTCTTATGTACCTATTAGACAAAATAGTTGTAATAATATTATGCTTCTTAAATTAATACAATTAACTGCAGTTAACTACTGTACATTTTATGTTTTAGTAAGAATCTTAAAATAATACTTAAATAAACAATACTATTTTCTTATCTTAGAAACTGGCATTTTTAGGACTATGGAAATTATCCGGTAAATTGGTTTGATGAAGTTTTAATACTTTGTAAGTTTTTTTGTAATTCGCTAATAAACTATTATAAACAAAATGTACTATTAAATATAATCATAGATGTAACCTTAATAAATGACGGGGATTGTCCGGTTATGGTATCCGTCAAGATGATACAATGCTGTGAACAACTTTTTACGAGTAACGACATGCATTGCAATGTAATAAAATAATTGATTTCTTATAACGTAAACCGGTCAAGTAAAAGTTAAATCGTTAAATTATATTAAATCTAGTTGAAACAAATCATATTAATATTTACAAATAAGGTACATTTAATTAAATAACCAATAGTCTCACCTTGTTGCATATCCACCCATCTATATTAAATACAATTCCTCTCAAGTACGTCATGTAAAAGAGACACAGGATGTGTAATTGCACTTATTTTCAAACTATTCAATAATATCGTAAAAATGCAGAATATATTAATTTTAAGTATTTTAAGATATTAGGTAAAAATAAATATTCATATTATTATATTTCAAAATAATATTTTTTATTTTACTTTTTAAAATTATTTTTTAGAAAGGGTTTTACGTTTTTTTTTATCATTGACTAGTACATAATAAATGTGTTTATTTACTTTTATGACTTTCGTGGTAATGTACAATATTGTTTTAATATTATATTAAAATTAACAGCATTTACATTTTTATGGATCGCAAAAACAGTTGGAAAGAGCCAGAAATGCTAACTTTACACTTATATATCCTAATATTGTAAGTAAACCATATATTTTATGATTTTCAATAAATTTAGAATTAACAATAAAATGTGTGATAGCAATCCTAAAAATTCTTAATCTGTAATCTTAATTTTTTATACTATTCGTTATAGATTTAAATTTAAATACCTATTATTTAAGAAAACGGTCACTTTTAGATAAAATCTTAACATTTTTCGTTAAATTGAACTTGACTCAAAGCAAAAAGTTCCAAGATTATATAAGATTGGTCTCTGATTCCGTCATTCCGATATCGACATTAATTCTAATACAGTGATATAAAATTTAAAATATAATTATAATAATTATATAATGCTATATTAAATTTTTTAGTGGAGATTGATTTACCGGACAACGGTCAAGAAATTGTTAAAACACGTGTACTTTTATTCTGATTCTTTTTTTTTTTTAGCAGTTTCTGCTGTTTTTATATTTTCATTCGAAAGTTTGTCCTTTTAAAGTACATCTATGTAAAACGTTTATCCACCATATTTTTCTATACTGTACATTTCATCAACAGAATATTAAAAGAATATTATTGAGTTTATAATTATATAGATATAATAGTAGATATTTTTAATCGTATTCATAAACAATATTTTATGTTTTGTAGTTGATTTTTCTTGATAGTGTCTATGTCTAGTTGTTTACATTATTTAAAAAATATGCTTTATATGTATTTTTTTGATTTATTTTTATTAAAGCTTGCAAATTATAGTCTATAATAATCTTTAACAGTTGGATGTTAAAACAATAAACTAGGTAGTTTTACAAAACATTTTTAATTTTATTCGTATGTTATTATTTGTCAGATAATTTAGAAAAAACGCGGTCCAAATATAAATAATTTAATTTTAGTTAATTTCCACTATCATTTAATTATTCACAAAAAAATATTATGTTATTTTCTTCAGTACCCGTATAATCGCAAAGGTAAATGTAAAGTAGCCATGACCATAACCAAAAATCAAAGTATAATATCGAAATACAAGCTAATTATACCATTCGACACGACTAAAACATTAGAAGATATTACGGCGTTACGATCAAGTGAGTGTTCAGAATGTATGCATTTTATATTTTACATTTTATTATCCGAATTAATTAAGTATATTTAAATATATTTTCAGTTAAGAGAAATAAGTTTGATGTTAATTATCTAATTTATAATTATGATTTTATGTATACAACATTATATTTTTAATATTAAAAATAATAATACCAAGAAAGTTACTCTTAATTAGTATATTAGATGTCGTCATATTGAGTGTACTCAGTGGCATATTCAATGGATGCACTTATAGCTTAAGGGGTTTCGTGGAGAGCTCAAGTTAAGCATTCTATGAAATTTCAGAAAAATTAAATACCTGTTTTCAGTGTTCTTTGGCCGTTTAAAAAAAAAGACTAAAATACTACATAACCATATGGCATCAGCATAGAAAGTTTATGAATAATCTTAGTTTTAGATTTTACGACGAATTATCAACCTCCTAAAACAAAATTCCGGTTTCAACATTGAGTTTACCTCGTCATTAGAATAAGTCATAGTAATAAATGTTTTGAATTGGAATTGAATGATAAATAATCATTAAAAACGAAAAATTATTCTGAACGGAGTCGGTCTGCTCCTCTTTATTTATATCAGATAATTTGTTGTATATTTATATTGCTATTTATAATTTTATAATAATAATACGATAGATTAAACAAATTATTTCCCAAAACAAAGAAATTGTATATTATATTATAAAGTATTTATTATAATATTATTCTATATTAAATTATCAGCTATTTCTTGTTATGAATTTATAAGTAAATAATTCAAAAACAGAAAACCCCTTCAAAGTTGAAGATATAAAAATATTATTAGTCTCGTTTGATCTAAATGTCTCCACGAAAATGAAAAATAAATTTCAAACACACCATTATTACATTAAAACCAATGCATCTATCGTTCCACTCAGAATCTAAGACTATGAAACTTTAACTATTTGCTATTAAGTATTAGCTGTTTTTTTTTTTAAATAAATCGACTATACTCAGTATAATGATAATCTACTTACTACTTAGCACTGCCGTACCTTATACATTATTTAACATATTATTATGTATATAACAAAATTTAAATATTTATAGGTGTAGGTATGTTAAAATTGTGCGAATCCCAAGATGAAGATCCATTAGATTTATGCGCGCCAGTAGATTGTCACATGAAATATCAAGGTTTCAGGAGTTTGTTCGACACTATTAAACGGCAATGCGTATCTATTCCAATATGCGATGGAAAACCAAACAATGGAAATTCATCAAACATAGTAATTGCATAAAATATTATTACTTTTCTCATGGTTATCATGTAAAATAATTTTAAGCACTATTTGATAATTTCTAGAGACTTTCTTCTAAACTAAACTTTTGTACTTATATTAATTAACATTAAAAATAATTATACCCTAAAATAGAATATTTAATAATGTATTATTCTTTTTACAATTGTACTAAGTATTACATGCAATGTTGTGCTTATGACCACTATACCGCAACTAGGTACTGGAGATGAAATAGATCAAGTTAGGGCCACAAAGTCATGTTCGGACCAATCTGTTTGATTTTAAATAAAATATATTATTAATATTTTATTTATTGGCATATTTTCAACTAATCCAACTAATAGAATAAATACCTAGTTTTGACACTGAATACAATATACGTTCAGCTTGTTAATAATATAATTTATCAGAATATATTAAATATATTATGATAAATTACAAAATTTTATTTCATATAATTCTAAAGACTAAGCTTTTGAGGCATTATATATAAAGACCAATCAAGAGTAATAATACATCATGCATTCAAAATATTTATAAAATAAATAATTTATAGTTATTTTGATTTTGGTTTTATTAAAGGTATATGATCCTTATAGCAATAAATGCACAGCTTTAACCGATCAGATATCAAAATCTGACATTGATTGTATACTTAATGAAACAGAAGACAAAAAAATAAAAAAAATAAAAACGAATAATCGGTATCAATCAAATATTCGATGTCACCATGGAAAGATGGACGAGATTAAAAGATCATGTATCTGTGACGATGGTTGGACCAGTATACAGAATTGGAATTTTCCTATTATTTCCACAGTGCCTATTCATATGTGCACTGTTCGAAATATTAAGAGTAAAACTTTTATTGGAAAAATTCTATTTAAGATAAAAAATCTTAAACCTAAAAATATCGTATCCTTTAAACAACCCTTAGTATTAATTAATTTATCCTTAAAATATCAATTTCTATTATTATAGCTAACAATAGTATCAAACAAAATATTTTTTTTTTCAAATAACAAATTTAATAATCTATACATTTTAATGAGTTATTCAAAGACCTTAAAATATATTTAAGTAAAACTTTCTGACTCACGTCTATAACTTTAGATAAAAATATCTCTGAAACTTAAATAAGTAACGTTACACCCAATTAATATTTATTTTAGAAATTATTATTAATTTTTTTTTAAATATTCCTTAATTTTTTTTTTTAGTATCGGGCAATACTCTTATCGATAATATGGTTTTTAATTATTCAAATAATAATAACCTGTTTCGTCTTGAAGTTATAACCATATTATTATATTTAGTTTAAAGAATTTCCTATATAAAACATAATATTCATAAAGCTATTTATAGTTCAAAATTAAAAAATTATATAATATTAATAAACAATCAAACTGTAAATTTAAATGCATATGATTTTTTTCTATTTTGTAGAAAAAAATTAAAATTAAAATCTGTTTGACATCATTGTTATAATTACAGTTACAACGAAAAATGATGTTGCATAATATACTTAAATATTTGGAATTTTGTGCATTATACTGTTTATATTTTCTACTCTTATTCTAATTTCTAATAAGTATATTTAACTTATTAATTATAAAAGTTTTGTAACAATCTGGTGATCTCGATTAGTTGATTACCGTCGGATTCTTTTTCTATGAATGTCGATTGTTGGGCACACTAATAATTTTAATTATTTCAAAGACTATTCTTATTTTCAATAACACTGCATCAGAAAATATGTAGGTACTACAAACTAAAAACAAACGAGTTTTCATGTACCTATTAGAAATTATAATTGATTGAAAAAAAAACATACACAATACTATGCTAAAATAATATAATATTTTGTCATTCAATTAAACAAATAAACAATTACTCTATAATATATAATATCTTATAAATATAATGACATTCAAACGCGCTTTGGCAAACATGCGACACCGCGGATATTCACTTCGCATTTTACGACAGAATAAAATACGAATTTTTCCTGTTCGTTTGTGGCATGTCCGTTCGAAATAATTCGATTGTTACGCATAACGGTTATGTAATTGTATAGCACACATCGTTAGGATTTACACAGTAAAAGGGCAATAAAATACGTTTACATGTAATCGTTAATATTAGAATAAGATTTAGATCGATTCCTATCGTGCATAATATTACAGTGATTTAGATTATAAGTAATAAGTATACAACATACGCGTTGCCCGTAATAGTTAAGGTGGTGTGATGTAACCAATAATAAGTAGGTATAATAATAACCCTCTTCTAAGTGTCGGAAAAATATCGACCAAAGTGTCCCTTTGGTGTTGCTCCATCGGATCGAATAATTGATCGTTGTCGGAGGCGGCGTTCTTTGAAGGAAAAACAAAAACGTAGAGCGTCTCAAAGGGTTCATTCAAATCACCACCCCTATCGTCTCGAGGCGTGTTTAATGTGAAAACAAAACGTGTGTTTAAGACTACAAATGACACGGTGATTGTCGGTCTCGGTGAGATTACGCCGAAAAACGTACCGAATATAATGCGTAGGTACGAGTAGGAATATAAACACACGAATCGAGCGGAGTTCGAGGTTTTGTATATAAACTTAATATAATAATTATTGCGTTTGACGAAACTAACTTTTTAATGTTTAGTTACAGATATTAATGCGTCGTAGCTGCAGGTTTCGTCGTGTGACTTTTGAATTTTCTTCTTCCGAAATCGTGATAACTGTGTTTTGAATACGATCACGTACTGCGACGTATAATTAATACCGAAGGTGTAGGTACTACAATAGTATAATAATTATAGTGCTCGAATTTGTATAAAATTGCAAATTTTTTTTACTGTTGACTTACAATAACTCTGATTTAATATGTCGACATTTTGTAGTGCATAGATTCTATAAAATATAGGTTATTATTTTTGTTTGCATATTTTTTTGTATGCTATTGGGTAATGATTAATAGGTATTCGATTTACCTATACAAATTTCTAAATACTTGCATAAAAGTTACATGTTATATTAAACAATTATAAATACATATCGGGTTGTAATATACTGAGTAAATATTTTACAAATTTCGTGTTCATAAAATATATTAAAATATGTCCGTAGGTACTCTACAATATTTTTTGACGTATACAAATCCGGAACCTATATTGATAACTGAGTAATAAGTATAACTGTTTACGGAGAGGCACGAGCTAAGCTGACAATAACCTGACCCACAAACGAATTTGGTACGTTTTTGGAACCTATATAATATCATTTTGTATATACAATATAAAATACAATAAATACGACGAATTATTTAAATGCCAATAAAGCGCCTACGAATATTCGTATCGTGAACAATTTGTTTTATATATAGGGCAGGTCCATAAAATGTTGTTTATAGTATATTGTTTCTGCATATTAACGTTTTCTTAAAAATAAAAGATTTCATTTTCGCTGTAGGTTAAGTCGTTCGGGCACTATATACGCAGTGCACCTCATCATATTATTGTACGCTGTCGGACTGCAGTGACACATATATTTGATGGTGTGTATAGGTACATATTATTGCAGTTATAATATATTGTCCTAAAGTACTATATGTATATGCATTATAACTATATTGCAGTTATAATATATTGTCCTAAAGTACTATATGTATATGCATACATTATAGCGCTTGTGATGACCTTGCTGCGTGAATGCAATTATCGGTAATGACGAGTGTTTAAGTTATCACCAAAGTGTGCTTGAATATATTATAATGACATTGGTTCAAAACGAAGAAAACCCGCGTATTTATAGGCGGGCATAAATCATGTATTTTATCGATTTCAATATACGCGTATGTGTGTATGTGTGTGTAATGTAATATCGGTGGACGATGTGTGCAAATACGACGTATGAAAACGTAATAAATACGCTACACGGGTACTACAAACACTCTCTCACATACACACGAACGCACGTTAATACAGAGTGTTTCATAAAATAAACAGTAATCGACATAGTTTGTTCTTTTGATTTAGTGAAACTATTCTGAATTTCTAATTTTCAGAAATCGTTTGAAAATAATAATTGAGCGCCTTATGATATTTTCAAATACACAAAACGTGGCGTTGCAAATAATAAATATATTTTAAATTGTACCTATTTATAAGACAAACGATCTGCAATAATAAAATTAAGTGTTATAATGAGGCAATAAGCATAATACTATATGTAAATAGTATATTAATATGTTATATGACTTAGATACACATAAATAAAGCAGCCACTAACGATGACATTTTATAAAAATATTTGACAATATAATAGGACTAACTATAGTTTAGGATAATATTCAGAGTTAAAAAAGATTTAAGTCTATATGTACACAATGTTCTCTTCATCCTGTTAATAGGATTACTAGGAATATTGTGTCAATAGCATTGTTATAGATAATATTTTGTATTGTTTTCTAAATACGCGGTTTAGCAACGAGCGTGGCAACAAAATGTATCATATTTTATTTATGTTTTCAATAATTGTATCAAGAATTCTGAATACTAGCTTTAAGTCCAATAATTATAGTAAAAACTAAAATTCCACGTCTTAGTGAGAAATAATGATTTAGGCTTATGGAATCAGTGATTTTGACCAGCAATTTATCATTTAGGTGTATATATATTATATATACATCTACTATAAATCCGTCCGATAAAACAACACAACATTTTACATTATGCGATTCGTTGAATAAATAAAATGTAATATTATTATTATACTTATACTATAATAACTTGAGAAAAAAATCCCACGAATTGATTTAAATAGTTGTAGGTGAACAATAAAATTAAATGATTTAACTATGTAGTTTGTACCATACACACATTATAGATAGTAGTTACTATAAAATATCATAATCAAATCTATTCATAAGGATTCCCATGAGCAATAATTTATAACTGACGGAAAAAGGAATGGTTTTTTTCTAATTTTGCGGAATAATACATTATTAAAGAAATAAAAGATAAATAAACATGCTTAGAAAATTAATTTTTATAAAGTATACGTTAATAATAATAATTATTATAAATTATCGTTTTCAAAACTAAAACATACATACCTATAAATTATTTATAAATAAATAATTATAATTAAAATTTATTTATTTATAAATTATTCAGTCCAAAGCTCAGATTTCGAGGGACGAGGTCACAGTTTACAGGGAACATGCTTATATTACACACACACCGCAACCATACGTATATTATATTATATAATATCTATTTTAATATTATGTACACGTCATGTATAGGTTTTCATATTATATATTATATTCAGTGAAGTTTTTGATTATTTGCAAAGTAGCTGTTATTGTGAGGACACCTGTCACCAATGCGCGATCGAACAATCCATGTATATATATATATACGACCACACGAACTTCTCACACAAAGTACAATCATATTGTACTTATGGAGGCGTTACTGTATATAATATTATGCCCTCGCACTCCAGCAGGACGAGAGGGTCTCTGGAGAGCGTCCACGTCGAACGTGTTTACATATCATATATAATACTTGAAAACGGAAAAAAAGTGATGAAGTGCTCCCGGGGGTACGATTCGAACACGTTCTTTTTGTTATTTTATATAATGCTGTGTTTTTTTTTCTTTTTTTGAGCAGCGTTTATGTACAATAATATGTGTGTGTGTGTATCATTTATTATTGTACCGCAACAGCAGACCGACCGACGACCGCGGCGCCGGTCAATGGAGCTCGTGACCACTAGGTTTTTTTCTTCTTTTTTTTTTTTTTTTGCTTATCGACGAGAGTACATCGTAATAATAATAATAATAATAGTAATCTGTCGTTTTCATTATTGCAAGACTGCAGGAATGATCGATACAATAATTGTATTCACGCGCCCTAATGTATAAAATACATAAAATCCTTGTATTTTACAACGATGTGAGTACAATGTACATTATTATATTTTATGTTTAATGCTGTTGGATGTGATCAATGATCGTATAAAACCGTAAATCATATTACAATATTATATCTTTTTGCGCACGTCTCCGTCTCGACATATTATTGAAAAAAAACCGCTTAACACCATGAAATATTTTGTGACAGTATTAATTCGCATAGGTAGGTACAAGTTTATGATAGGTATGTATGACTGTCGAAAAAACGGAGCTACTATTCTCGAGTTCGGCGTAAAAAATTGATTTAGCTATCGAATGAATGTTACATTTAACGCATCTAAAGTATGTATCTATATGTTAAGTACTTAATATTTGTAATATGCTTGCAATATTCAGAATATATTATAATACATACAAATACTTTTGAAACATTATAACAATTATGTAAATGAGTTGACGATTTTATGTAACTGTCACATAATCTATAATATATTATATTGCCAAGTGGCCAAGTATATGTAATATTTATATAGGTAAATATAACCTATAACTAGTATAAAAAATATATATTGTTTATAATTATTTATTTAGCGGAGTTTTGTTAGAATGACCTCAAATTTTCTGGGAAGGTCTGAGGGAAGTTTATGAACACGTCTTTGTTTTTAATTTTATGGAATTCCGAATGAAATTATTTTTAGTTACACATATTGGTACAATACAATTTGAATTGTGGTATTACGTGTCTTGTTTCGTTGCAAGTTGAATTGCTATTGCTATATAACGGGTTTAGATATCTTTTGCTGCCAATCTCGTTTTCTTTTATATTAGAATGAGCTAGGTAGTATTCAGCAGAACTGAATAATGTTTCCTTTTTCTCTTCCGTATTGTAAAAATTGTATGCAATTGCAATGTAGGTATAAATAGACGTGATTATGTTAGCAGCATATAAATAGTAATAGCTATAGCCCTATAGGTTTCAAATATCATATACCTATTATGATGTACTATTTAGTATACGAGAATAATAAATTGATCGCTGCAACCTTTGAACTTCTTACTTCCATAATTCCTTAAGCATATAATTTATATTTGAGGCTATAAGACATTTTTTTTTTAATACTATAGGTTAATTAGCAGTTACAGCAGTATAGATGCAATTTTATAGTACTTTTTTATCGATTACATTCTAATTGCAAACTGAAGTCTATATTTTAATTTTCAATAACCGGATACACTAGTAAAAAATACTTTTCTTCGTCCGATCATCAAAATCATAGTAATAATACTTTTCCTAAGCAATAAATTATTTTCAACCATGCTCTAAAATATTGAATATTATTTTTTATTTAATTATTTTTCATATTCATAGTGAAAATTAAAATCTTACTACATTATCACCTATAAAAATAATTTTTTGGTAACCTGCTATTAGTTATCAAAAAGTTTGTCTGTTTTTCCCTGGGTACAATGAAGTTCAAATTTAATGAATTCAGTGCCTGTAGATGGAGAGTTACACTCGACACCTACCTGTTGTGCTATAATAGTTACCTATATATCTGACGGGTTATTTTTTGTAATGCAGTGCATAATTATAAAAATGTATTTAAATAGTTTATGATTTTTATATTTTTTAAGCAACTAAATATCGTACTAGTAATAAGCACATAATCCACCCATTATATCGTATTCATGTATACCTATCTATATGAACAATCATGAAAATTATACAATGTATAATAAATGATTCGACAACAATTAGAAGCTAGTTATAATAAATCTATTTTTATGAATTACAATCACAATTATTATTTATGATAATTTGTTATTTTGTTTATATCATACCGTAAATATATTTACACAAATAAAGGTGTCTTGACAATAATAATTATTACAAATTCATGCAAGTCATTATTAGTTTATAATTTAATTAGATATTTTCATTGAGTGACTTTCAAATGTACGTTTTCATTTAGATGACTATAATTGAATAATTAATGTCTACGCAATGCCATAAATATAAATATTCATTAAAAATCAAAACAAATAAAATAATATTTATCTGCTTGTATACATAGTTATAGATATATTAGAAATATTATTATTATACAATATTAAATTACTTAACCAAAAAAAGAAATTTGTAGAACACTGCAGAATATAATTATATTACCTAGGCGTATCCTTAAATATAGTTATTTACACTTCTGCACATATAAATGTTTAATCTACTGAATTTAATTGATTATTGATTATAAACATGCTATAGTATTTTTAATAAATATTCACAATAATATACGGCAACTATACCTACCTATACCTATATATTATGCATTTACCTAAGTAAATATTTTGTGATGATCGTATTTCAATTATACACCTAATATCATACAAGATTTCAATAACTATTTTTCAAAACGCGTACCTACCTATAATAAATAGATTGTACCTACTTATAGATGTAATCAAAATTTTAGCATAGCCATTTCAGAAAAAAATCTGTTTATGGAAATTATTAATTTTATCTATTAAGTATAGGTACCAATGTATTTTAAACATAAAATAAAATAAATAAATTTATAATAGCTGGTATATACGCCCTGATCTAAATAATATATTACGTACCTATTATTCAAACTGACAGTCAGTGTTGAATCCTGACAACATCTCTGGGGGTGAGAGTCCACTTTGTTATTCACTGGTTAATGGTGTTACAGTCAGTAGATAGTTCCTATACTGGCAATGCGGTATAAAAATATAAAATTGATGTAAATAAACTATATTTTATTGAACACCACTATATAAGTGAGGTAATTGAACGAGTATTGTGAATTTGATAAATAGATAATATATTTTGTTGAAAGTTGTATTTTTCAGGGGATGCGAAAAAAATTTCAGGGCATTCGCCCCCCCCCCCTCTGAAGTATACTTGGATTCAACACTGTTGACAGCAGTGAACACTATTATAATATATGATATTATAACTATGTTGTATTATCTATCTAATAATAGTAGTATAATATATAATATAGAGCATATATAAATAGGTATTTTGATACATTTTTATATTCTATACATAATATATGTATAATATATATTATAGATATGTCTGAATTCGCATAAGGATATTATATTTTAGTAGGTGTATAATATTGTAAATTTTTAATCACTTCGTCATGGGTGTGGTTTAAAGATAATTAATAATTATATTTATCGCGATTCACGGTGATATTATATATATGCCATAATCATGCCCGCTAAATAAGTTAATATGTTATATAGGTAATTGTGTCCGGATCCGTTTAATACTCAAATATAATATGGTTAACCTTAACACAACCATATATATAAAATATTAAATAACACATATATAACAACACGTTTGGGATCTTCATACAGAAGCGAGTAGAGATGCTGGAACGAGTGTAACATAAGTTTTGGCGTTTTGTAAGTTACACAATATATTAATATAGGTATTATTATAATTGCTTGTCCTCTACAGTCTACATGGCTGCACTCCAGTATAAAAATATAATATATTATTGGTGTATCTTATTTAGTTGAACGAAAATAGACATACTGCGAGGGACGCGGCTATTAGGTTCATATTGAAGGATTCTTGAATCATTTGTAATTATAAATGTATAATATATAATTCGTTTTAAGTTACCTCAACGTTCAACTCGACAGACTATATAGCTATTTCGTTTTATGTCTCACAAGGCCACTACATGCCACCACTAATTACTCATTGCAAACGAACCGACACTATGGCGATCATTAATGTCAAACACCAATGCGGACCCTAATTTCACATTCTATAATTATTATGTCTAATTTTTATGTTCTTTCGTTTTTTTTCTCTATTTTTATTGTCACCATTGTGCAATCCTATTGCAGCGTTTCTGAATCTGTGGGCTGCAAGTTAATTTTTAGTAAGTTTTGAGAATTGTATTAATTGTATAAATCTTAAGATATTTATGATATTATTTATTTAGTAGGTATATAAACATAATAATTATTAGTTGTTTCTGCAGTCATCAGGATACAAGTACACACTTCGTATACGTCTCAATATTAAGAATACACATTTTGTAAAATTATAGGTATTTATTACAAACATATATATAAACTTTATTATATGAATAATTAATAAGTTTAGTAAATGCATAATAAACCGACTTTGATTTTTTAGAATTACTTTCTGTAAGTGTAAAATTAATAATCATGTTAAAAAAATCACGCTCAAGTGTTTAAACAGACCTAAGTAAACATGAGTTTTGCCACCCTTTACTATACTTACTAAATAATAAATCGAATATTTTTTTTTATCTATAATACAAAAATGTTAAATGCCGTCTTAGAAAAATGCCACCCTAGGCGTGGGCCCTAACCCCCTTTGCCAAGCCTATTTAACATTTTATTTTTTTAGTCAAACTCGATATCGTATAACCATCATCTCATTATTATATTGTCATTATCTTATCTCGACTACAGCTGTAGTCTATTAAAATACTATACCTACATAACAACACTGCAGATTGGAATATAAAAATATGCTTTAGGATAATAGGTAGAACGTTTATCAAGAGCGACGTAGGTACCTATACATTTATATAATGTTCGTTATAGCGATTATATAATAGGTATATTATGCTTGCGATAACTGACCATGACATATTATAATATCTGTACCGACATAGGTAATATGTATAGGTATAGAAACGTTTGATTTTTAGTTATTATAATAGGTATAAGAATTATACAATACACAAAAACTCATGTTAAATAGCACCCCCCTGTCAACGCTTGCTATTTGACATACAATATTCACCCCTGTAGCAAATCGTAGGTTAGGTTATTGTATTACGATATATATTATTATTTATATATTATATTATATTATAAATTCACATCCGCATAAAATTCAATCGGCAGCGTGACGATCGAACGATATTCTGTTTGTTTTCAGCCGATTGACATATAATATATTAATCAAATTCGTTTAATGCATTATATATATCGATCTCATTATCATTATAACGTAATATACCTAAGCGTATATTTATATATCACATAACGCGAGTCTTGTTCTGTATATACATATAGTTATATAAGATATTGTGTGCATGCATATATCGATATATAATATCTATTATAGACCCTTCCTTTTTTTTTTTTTAATTGTTTATATTCAACGGTGAAGAGACGAAACAATCGCCTGTTTGCATATTACAACAACAACAACAATAATAATAATAATAATAATAATAATAATAAAAATATAACAATTACGAGTACCTTAGGTAGTTTGCACACGGGCGCACGACGAGAGAACTGTGCGCACCGTACACGCCCATCGACGACGCCGTCGACCAATGACAGTCCGTCCGGTTTCCGCGTCACTCGTACCGTGCGGGGCGGGGTCGGCGTACGGGGCCGCCGACGCACCGGCCGAAGGAGCAGTGTCCGACTCACGGGCGGTAGTGTACGTTTTGCGGTCATCGTGCGAGTACCATTTCCGACGTGCTGTGGTGAATTTTTATCGACACGCATACACATCACACACACACACATTTTCAAACATTTTATATTCGATTTCGTTTAATTTTCCACTCGCGTTTATTATTATTCGTTATCGGTTTTCGCCCATATTCGTTCATCGTTCGTTCATTATTCATACGACGCTCAAGACCGGGAAAATCCACGATGTCCGTGTCCACGTTGAACATGACACCCTACTTCACCGGATACCCGTTTCAAGGTAAATAGAAAAACTACAATATTTTTTTACTAGTGCCACGCTCGTTAGGGACACGTCGAAATTATAATATTATATATTATCGTTGCTACGATTTTTACCCCTGTATGGCTGTATTATCTACTTAACTCGATTTAATCACGATCGCGACTATCATCTATGACGAACGTTTCGCTGATTATATAATTATAATATACTATACATAATTTATATTATTATATTATATTATATATGCGCGATAGTATCTGATTATATTCTACATAATATCCATTTTTATATCATAATAATATTACGCGTATGAGTCAATGTTATACGTATCTTAACGACATCGTTTTTTTTTTGGCGCGCGAAACAGGCCAGGGCCGCATGAACCAGCTCGGTGGCGTGTTCATCAACGGTCGGCCTCTTCCCAATCACATCAGGTTGAAGATCGTCGAAATGGCCGCGGCAGGTGTCCGCCCGTGCGTCATATCCAGGCAGCTCAGAGTGTCCCACGGTTGCGTGTCGAAAATCCTTAATCGGTACCAAGAGACCGGAAGCATACGTCCCGGCGTGATTGGCGGCAGCAAGCCTAGAGTGGCCACGCCGGACGTGGAGAGGCGCATCGAAGAGTACAAGAAGGCCAACCCGGCAATGTTCAGCTGGGAGATCCGTGACAAGCTCGTAAAGGTGCGTTTACATTTATATGACTATATAGTATATATATACACACGAAATTATCTATACAAGTATAGGTTTAAGTTCAGTATCCGTAAAACATGCGTATATAATATAGGTTTATACATATGAATAATATATGATATACCTATATTAAATTGAAATTTCATCGTAATTAAATAATAACCTGTACCGGCTGTACCTACCTATATATTAAGTACGTTATCATCCTCGTTCACGCTTAACATTCTTAACGTCTTTTAAGAATACGATTTTGAGAATAAGACGTATAATTTAAGATTTTACAAATTTTAAAATTGTTTCCACAAATGCATTTTTTCTTTTTAAATCTTTATTTAATAATATTATATGTTTGCTTCTCAGCAGAAGCACATATTTTAACTACAGCGATCTCACTATTGCATGTAGGGATTGTGATGGATATGATAGATATTTATACTAGATATTATTTTTCATTATTAAATTGGAGATGTTTATGGTTACAATTACATTTTTTTCTTGATATTTCGATAGGTTTTTGCTAAATTATTGTGTCTTTATAATGTGCGCTTCTGCTGGGACACTCAGCTTTTGTATTGCATTTTGAACAAAAATGAAACAAAACGTGATGACACAGATACTGTTTTTTAAGACATATATTATATTGATTGTGTGGATAGTTAACTACAGATTGCAATAAATTATTATGTGTATATTATTTTATTAACTGTATCAGAAGTTCTGATTCAGATCTTATATTTATTTTCATAGTATCGATATAACTATATATATTTACTAATATTTTTAATATTTACAATATTATTATAATATTAAATATACATGCGTGTCAAATAGGTATAATATAATATATGATATACACTAACGTTAAAGTCTCTAGAAATCGATTGCACTCACAATAATAACGCGTTATATAATAGGTGTTTATATAAATATAAATGATAATATAGAGTCTATTTACACGGGTTTGTGATCAATATTAATAAGTTAAGTTAACTGTAAGTAATATTTATGATAGGTACTTATATATCGATTTAAATTACATATATTTTAAACAATATACGACGATAGCGTTGAAAACTGTTATTATATCAGTTATTCAAATAATCATGCTTAAATATATTATGTTTTTATATGAACATATTATATATTATATTGTATTTTGTCAAGTTTTTCCAATAATTTATGTATTTATTGCATTTATACCATAAAAACCATTGATTTTATAAGTACCTACAGATTAAAACTGATAAGTACATTTTCCAACTTCTAAGATTGTTAGGTATGTATACTGTAAATTAAAAACTAAATCTAACCAATGAGAACTGCAAGTACCTATACAATTGTGAGAGGTGGTTATATCGACTAATATTTAAATTTATAAGGCCTGGCATAGGTATATATATATATATATATATGAATTGGATGGTTATATCTATAGGAAATATGATGTTGGGGTAGTAGAAACAGCTAGCTAGGGTGTATGTTTTGAATGTATTGTGCGTATACGTTTACGGAGAGAGATAAAGGAGAGTATTTCTATGGGTCATCGAGAGTTAATTAGTAATAATATTCTTATGGCATATTGATAGAATGCAACAATGATAATATAAAGTAGTTCAGAATAAAATATTTCTAATATTATTAAATAGATCTAAAAATATAGGTATATTTAAATTAAAAAAATATTGTACCTAAAAGTAGCAATGTGACATAATCACATAATTATATATCATTATCCAACCATCATTATCTCAATAGTCTTTATAGTTAGCATACATTTAACTTTTTAAGTATATATTCATAATTTGAATTTAAAAGTATTAAATTTAACTAACTTTCAATCTATAGTATTGTGTTGTTTTATACACCATATAAATGTAAAATATGTAGATTATAATAGTACATTACATTTATAAAATTATAATAGCATTTTATAATATAGGTACGTAGGTAGGTATAGGTATACAATTGTAATATAACACTTGTATACGTGATTAAATACAGTAGAATTCCATTATATATTATAAATATCTATAATAATATTATTATGCAACATTTACGTTCTCATATAAATTAATTATTAGTTTTTAATTTTATATCGTAGCGTTACTATTATATAATTGTAGATTAAAATAGTTTTTAGGCTAACTATAAATGTAAATATTTTTCTAATTATCCCAGCAGGACGGCATTTGTGACAAAAACTCGGCCCCGTCTATCAGTTCCATCAGCCGACTACTGCGTGGTGGTAGAAGGGACGAGCTGAAAAACCATTCAATCGATGGGATTTTGGGTAAGTCTTAAACTCTTAAACAATGTTCTATGCGCGCATTTGTTATTATATTATGTTGTCGTACAACTTATACCGGTACGGCGGTACCTCTGTATTTATGGCTATATTCTGTACATAAGATGATATATTATACACACCTACTTCGTCACAAATCACACGCCGCACAAAACACGAGTTCCGAGTAGGTTTACATATTTGCCTGTCTATACCTACCTGCGGACAAGACGAATGTGTAAATAACGGGGTTTAAAGGGAAAATGGGGAAAAAACTACCCAAACGTCTACCCTCGCCGATTGTTACGTCTTAACTCTATCGCCACCGCCGTGCGATGTGTGCGCGTTACATCGTTTAAGAGTATACGCTTTTGGCTACTTGGTGGCTACCGAAGAGCGAATACCGTTAGCCGAAAGGATATAAAAACCATTGTTGACTACGGACCACGAAAAAAAAAATAAGAAAAGGGGGCGAAGAAAGCGGTGAAAGAATAATGCATAATACTATTATACACCTAATATATATTATTATGAATAGCGAAGGCGTGTCCGCCGCCGCGCGTGAAGTGCGTGTGAGAATCGCACGGCGGCGACCACCAAGGGTTTTGCTACCACAGGGGTTTTGGTTAACACTTTTCTACAAAAAAAAATAAAAATAAAATTCACGGCCACACAATATTTATCACCTATACGCGGGGTGGTCGAACACGGGCGTTTACGACCTTATATTATAATACACCGGTCGCGGCTACTAGTCCGCTACTTTTACATTATTATATATTATGTAGATATAGGTACCGGTACGTCTTATATATACATATATATTATATTATATTTTGTGGATTCATTTTTTTTTAAATAGTTTTAACAAAATATTATCCTCGCAGTATATTATATCAACGCGTTATTCGAATTCGTCTAATACAACAATAATAATCATAATGCAACAACTGTTGCAGTTAGATATTATTATAATTATCTAATGAAAATCGAACGAGAACGACTCGAGTTTTTCGGTAAACGTGACGTTCATAATTTTTTTATATCTACGGACATCGGCAGCTTCAGAAGAACCCGTCTCCGCGGGGTGTCCCCTAATGTAAAAGGCTTGCCGACACGTAAAACCCGTTTAATTCGCCGTAATTTAAAAATGGATTTTTCTCCTTCAAGCAGGCTTGCTGGCCCGCACACCTTATTATTATTATTTTTTTTTCCACATAGGATTTAATGTCAACTCGCCAACACACTCGCGAGTTATTAGCCCAGTTTAATCGCTACCCACATCCGCCGCCGCCAAATAGGTATACACTATTATAATACCTATATCGGATTGTGATGCAGCCGCTGCAAAGATGATGGTAGTTGGTATTCGGTGTATATTAATATATTACATAGTATATACTCTATTATTTGTTGGTGATGAATGATGATAATATTATATTATTCAAATTCACTATACAGTATTGTTGTTTATTTCCCTCCGTCGCGATAAGCCCGTAAAAAAATGTAAAAATATACCGTCTCAGACAAAAGGCGTGTCTCGAGCGTTTTATTGAAAAAAAATAAATCGAAAAGCTTCGTCGTTATATATTCATTAATCTAATGTTATACTGTCTGGAAAAAGTACCCCGTGAGATTAAATTGTTGCACTCGTCGTAAATAAGTACCTACGTGCATCTGTGTATTTAAACATTCGCTTTTTTTCAATATTCTCATTGCGTTTACAATTCCCTATTGTTGTGATTTCTTATTTATATATATATATATTTAATGTATAGTCTATAAAGTACGTCATAACGCGTATAAATTGTTTTTTTATCTTTGCCCGCAATAAAAATTAAGTTCGATTCTATATAATATATTTCATTAGTTATATGACGTTTAGCGTATCCTATAACTAGTTTTACATAGTGGTCAAAAATAAAATGTAGATGAGTAATCAAAAAATACAAAATTATAATTATTTAAATGTTAAATTATCGGAATAATAGATCAACGTTTTGTGAATATCCCTTATTATAGCTATTGAACTTCGTATGATTAATCCATTAGAACTTTTCAAAATACCTATGAATGTTAACATTTAAATCGATCACGTTGTATACCAACCTAGAAAAATATAAACATATGTATCTGTGTGTAATACGCAGGCTGACTATTTTCAAACGTGTTTATAAAAAAAAAAAAAAATTAAATACGAATACCAAACCAGTAATTTTTGTATAATTCCGTCGAGTCGCGTTTAAAATATGTACCTATATATACAGTTACACCTATCGTAAGTATACCTATCAATGTTCAGTCGAGGCAATTTACGACTGCTTTTATATTAATATACGATTGCACTACAAGTACGCTTGCCAAATCTCGTGTACACATCAACAGCGTTTTAAAGGTATTAAAAATAACGATATAATCTCGCGAAATAATATTCTGCAATGGAAAATTATGAAAAATTATGAATTTCGATTTTCGTGTAATATGCATGTATAACTACGATAATATTAAGACTTATCCGAGTGCGGAATGGTGAAGGCAGATTTTTAGAGCGCTCAAGTCACCAGCTAGGAAGGTTTAGTCCTTTTATAACAAATCTTAATGTAGGTATGTGGTATGTCTAACATTAAAATAAACATAATAATATTATGTTTATTATTATATTATAATCGTTTATTATTTATTTATCTATTTACTTAATATCGTATTATAGCTAAGTACGTGTTTGCAAACGAGTCTGAAACAGGATAAATCAATTGAAACATGCGGTCCCGCGGGCCTATATTTTATACACATATACCTATATACTATAGTTGTTTTAATACGATTTGTACTCGGCAGTCGATTTGCGACGGCGGCGCGTGCGTGTATATATACTTACCTAATAATGATACCTAATAATAATATACACTGCGGCTTATCTGAGGAGCCTTGGCGGTGTATTGCCGACCAGACAATATTATATACACACATCACACGCGCATTTATACGATTTCGATGAGGATTTAGGGCCGCCCAACACTTGGCGGTATCATCTTTAATAATAGATTCGGTGGTTGAGATTTTTTCGATTTTTTCATTTTTATTTTTATTACCATTAGTATTTAGTATTACAATATCATTATAATATATATATATAGGTATAACATGGGACGCGGTATACTCGACATAGGTTATTATGTAAATCGTTCTCGTTGATAAGACGCGCGGCGGAACCGGACTCGGCTCGGGGTTGGGTAATTACTCGAAAACGGGTAAAAGAGAGGATACACACACACACACACACACACACCACACACACACACACACACACACAACACACACACGATATTATGCGCGTACCAACGGCGATCGACACACAACCGTATAGTTTTGCGCCCGGAGCGCGTTAGATGAGGTTAAATGATTTCCCGCGCGGCGACGAGCGCTCGCGACCGTTCCAAATGCAGGAATAAGGTATATCGGTAACAATATGATAATATTATTATAATAATAATTATAAATTATAATACACTGCTGGCGACGCGTGATTGAACGTACGGTATTTGTTAACACTGTCAAACAGCGAGACGTGAAATCAATCAACTCGCGGGCTTATTATCATTTGCATACAGCATACCTACAATATATTATATTATTATGTATTAGGTCCGGAGATTTCTCGTATAACCTTTACCTATAATACAAACAAACGAAATATTATGATAATATCACGTCCGTACGTTTTGTGTATAACATTATGTGTGTAGGATTTATGGCAATCGTTCATTATATTCGTATAATGGTCATATACACGTATAATAATACATAAATACTGAATGTACCTATAATATGTGTTATATATATGCCTACGCATGGTCCAACGATAAAAATAAAAATATGAGTATATAATATATTAGGTCTTGTCGGTGCCGCGTGGCTTATTCGTACATAATATTATACTCACTTTGCGTATAGTGCGTATAGCACTTATTGATAACGCATATCGTCGCGTAGTCGGTAGGCAATACTCACGGTTACATTAAGTATTATTTGGAAATTTCGAGGCGATAGGTACCTATCATTGTTATGGTCATCCACAATCTATGCATCTATGTATGAGACGACTACGATGAGTTGTATATTAGCATATTACAATAAAATTGTGTAGACTATTAAATGAAAGTGCAAAATTCTATTCTACACACGACTCATAATAACACAAACGTATTCTGATTTAATATTCTTTGCGCGTTAATATTATGATATGATGTGTGTACGGTAGTTTAAACAAGTGTTTTTCGGCTCTGTTTATAGGTCCGAGCAGCGCCGATGACTCTGACACGGAATCGGAACCGGGTTTTCACTTGAAACGCAAACAGCGTCGAAGCCGAACCACGTTCACGGGCGAGCAACTCGAAGACTTGGAGCGCGCATTCCATAAGTCCCAGTACCCGGACGTTTATACTAGAGAAGAGCTGGCCCAAAAGTAAGAATTTTTATTAACTTATATAGTATTATTATATCTATGTTAACTGATTCTATGACACGATAGTACCTATGCATTTCTCGATCAGGATAAGATTAAGTATTACAAAATAGTTAACTCCTGAACAAACTCCGATCATTCCAGTTCATAAATCAGCTTTTGTGTCCGACCGAGCTAACAATCACTGCTGATCAATTTAAGTATAATCACACACTATACACACTTCTACTTCAATATCTAAACAATATTTACTAGCATTTCATTTCTATAAAAATTTCATTCTTAACACATAATCAAATTATAACCTTTCTCGTCATCTCAAAACCAATTATCCATATTTATGATTTAACCTAACCTAACCTAACAACTTAACTCATGTAGGTATAATTTAAAAAATTAAAAAATGTAATAAAATTCTACAATTTCATATAGTTGAAGTAGTTTTGTTATTTCTTTTACAAATAAATATTTGATTATTGTATAATATGTTAAAATATAGATTGTAAAAATGTTGTCTATTTTAAAAGTAATATAAAAAAAAATCGACGTTTACCTATAAAAACATTATTTTTTGGGGAATTATTATGATTATTATTAATAAGCATTCAAAGCTTAGACGTGAAGAAAGAGGAGTGAACGTAACAGTGTCGGCGAGGGAACCCAGCGAATTCTTGGTGCCATCACTCCTCGTAATATGCACCGTATCACGTCTTATATAATACTGTATTATTATGGATGCACGGAGGAAAGGGACACGTAATAAAATAAACCGAATGAGGGGCGTACAGTGAT
The DNA here is from genome assembly GCF_020184175.1 of Aphis gossypii. Taxonomy (NCBI): domain Eukaryota; kingdom Metazoa; phylum Arthropoda; class Insecta; order Hemiptera; family Aphididae; genus Aphis; species Aphis gossypii. Next base: position 8,899,603 of record NC_065532.1, read on the forward strand.
TCGTCGAAACAGTACTCGGGAGGGTATATATTAGGCACATGTTATTTTTGGTACACGTTGCAGAGTGTATGCGTTGATAATAATTGCCGGCTGACTACGCGACGGCAACGCAGTGAAAGTGAATACCTTATTATAACCGACGACGCCGCCGCATCCGCCACCGCGACTATCTCACGATTGGCCCTCTGTATAATACGCGACCGACTACGGCGTAATGTCAAAAAAGGTCATTTTCGTGCGATGGAGGTCTTTCCGGGGTTTTTCGGCGTTCGTGAAAACTTTTAAGCCACAATTTCGCAGATAAGCAGGCCTTTCCTGCAAGTCGTGTTTTTCCGGTATCGAAAAACGTGTCGCTATGATTATGTTTTTTCCCGTTTTCTTTAATGATAATAATAATTATTATTACGCTTTTGTTGTTCGGACACATAATACACAGACGAGAGGAGGTCAGTAACGTGCGTGTCTAACGTAGACTGGGACTTTATTTTAAATCGTGTGAATTTTCGATTTAATCGTCTCCCCGAACATCCATAGTTTTAGCAATTATACATGGAATTTCCCGCAGCAATACGCGATGATAGACGATTGTATAATGTCGTATGATCTTACTATCGACAGTAGTGAAAAAATATATATTTGCTTTTGACAATTGTCATACTAAGTGAATTTAGTAGGTGAGACAATCCTAATAAAAACTATACTTTTTATAATAGTAAGATATATTTATAAGAAATAGGCAGGCGTTAACATTTTATGTGAAGGTGTCTATAATGTGATGTATTAAATTTTGGACTTTGGCGCAACTGACTATCCACCATTTATGTTTCGGTATTTCTAACCGCGGTTCTGTTTGTTTTTTGTCTCCAGAACCAAATTGACCGAGGCCAGAGTACAAGTATGGTTCAGTAATCGTCGGGCTCGTCTCCGGAAGCAGATGGGCACGCATCAACACATGAATGCTGCGGCTGCGGTAGCGTTCAACCCGGCAGCGGCAGTCGTGAGCCTTTCGGCCGGCTCGTTCCAGTCCGCATCCGGTGGCCAACACGGAGCTCACGGCCAATACAGCGGCCACGATCACCACTCGACAGCCGCCGCGTCAAATTTCAATTCTCCTCAAGGTAAGCACAATCAATGAAATTTTTTCCTCTGCGGTATTATACATAATATAAAATCGTTATTAAAAGGGCTCAAAGACGTTAATGTTGCGTTTGTGAGTTTTTTTTTAATTAGATCGATCATGCTAAATAAACAGATCAAATCACTTTTCAACCGATACACCGAACGTTTTTAATGCATACATTTAGTGATGACATTGATTCGAGATTTTAATCATTATAGTGGCGCTAGGTCAGCAATCACGATAACATTCATGACAGCAGACGATAATATATAATATCAATAATTATAATATATATTCCAACGGTCACATATATATCTTGTAAATAAATTTATTCGCGTGATGCCGTGATGATACTGTGTTGAAAATGCATTCAACACATCTTAACCTAACCTAACCTAACTATTATAATATATATTATACTAAATTTAAAGTAAATTCTCATTAATTTGAATTATGTATCATAAAACACGTGCAAATTCAAGAACGAAAGCAAATAAATAGGCGTACACAACGATTCATAGTTCGACATGATGTAGTGATACAAATTTAGTTCTTATTTAGAGCAACGATAAGTTCGACCCTTTTAATACGCTCATAGCACACACACACAAACACTTAGGTATATAATATAACGCGAGTATACCTATGTGTTCTATGTATAATATACGTACGGTAATATACTGCGCGGGCGCGAGCGGCCATCACGGAAATTACACGGTGTGCGACGATTAATACACACCACGGTAATGTTTTAATGGGCATAATATTATATATTTTATACTCTTTGAAGTTTAGCCGTAATTTCGACGTGTACCGCCGCCGCCGCAGTAATAATAACCGTGTTCGGGGCAGTGCGAGAGGTGAACTCGCGATCGTACACACACATATATATATGTATATTTGTACATATAGTACGACCGAACACGAATCGGGCCGGAAATTATACAAATCCGTCCGGGCACGTATACGCATTTATATAGTATAGGTAGGTATTATAATATATTATACGCAATACGCGTATGCGCACACACGCGGCGACGCTCATCGTGAGTGCGATTTTTATTTTCCATTTAATTCACCGTATACCTCTCTGTACGTACGAATATAAATCGCGTAGGTACCTACGTGTTTTTTCATTACGCACGAATACAACTTCAGTCCTATGTACAACACTGTTATAATACGTGTTATGCGCCACGTCTATGAATACCCGTCGGTTTTAAACGCTGACAATAAGTAATAATAGTAATAATATCGCGTATAAAACGATAAAATATAATATACAAAACGAGCGGCCATCATCGCGTCCATATTACATATTATATTATATTATAAAATATTTCGTATGTATTAGGGGTAGGGGGATGAGAAAAAGCGTTACACATAATGTGCGAATTTAGGGCGACGATTCCATTTTAACGCTCCCCTAGTCGTCACCTATAACTCGTTATGTGTATATAGATATACCTACCGCCGACGTCAGACTCCAATCCGGCCATTTGTGGCACGAAACTACCCCCTTCGTCGCATAGAGATTTCACCCCACTGATTTTTCCCGTCGTTTTTGTCTTTGCAGGGACTTCCCACGGCACGTGGCCCACCACCGGCGCTGCCACTGGATACTATCCTTCGACGACCTGCAACTATGGCAGTGGCGTGAACGGAGGCACTTCCGCCGACGCGATGTATCATCACCCGCACCACGCGCATCACCAGAACAACAACAACAATAACAACGGTGCCACGTCATATTCATCACAAAGTTCGGCTGTCGACCATCACTCGCTGGCATGGACAAAGCCCAACAAGGACGTGACGGCCGCTGCCACTTGGAGTTCCGACAATTACTCGTGAGTACCTACAACATTATCGTAATACTAATACACCACAATATAATATATGAGATTGAAAAAAGGAAAATCTTTTCTTTATTCACTGCACTTACCTGCAACACCATATTACTGTAGAGCAAAAATTTAGTATTTTGTGTTGTGGTGACTCGAAGACTTATAATGTATGACAAAAATGACTGTTATCGTGCTTGGTAGGAAATGTGTATTTTAAAAATGCTTATACAAAAATGAATATTTAAAAAGCTATTTAAATTACACAATATATAGGTACACTATTTTTTTCGTAATATTGATAACGCTGTATAATGTACAATTAAGATCGATTTGATACCTAAATTCTTATCAAATGGAAACATTATTAGGTAGGTACATTGATTTTATTGGTACTAAAAACTAATCGAAAAATCAACTTTACCTATAGGACATTCTGCTTCATTTTATTATGTATTTTTCAGCGACGCTCTCTTGTTATTATCACTTATCACTCTTCTATACTTTATTCCGTAGGTTAAGTTAAAATTATTACTAACAATTCAAGTAGTTATAATATAGATAATAATATAATATACACATTATATATATAAAAAAAATAATTAATACAAGTTTTCAAATGCAAAGAAATTTTAAAAACGGTAAATATTTTTATTTTCTCTCTCTCACTTATTAAAACATGTATTGAGTTGAGACTGGTCTCACTCGTCTCACCACCCATCGAACCATCACAATAGTGACGAATGACTATAATACTACATTATAATATAACAAGTAAAATATGTAATTCACAAAATATCTGATCAGACTTAAGCTGTGTTTTGACTTGTATAATGATTTAATATAATGAGGTATACGACGAGGGTCGGAAACAATTACCGTCTGTTACTACTGCGGCGTTATTACATTATTAAACTTAAATAAAACAATTTCTAATTAGATTACGTGTGATTTGTTTCGTTTTTTCCCCTTTTTACAACTCTTCTTAACCACCGCCATCACCGCCACTGTGCGTGAGTAATAGTCAGAAATTAATATACGGTTTGCCGGAGAAATTACGGACCGCCGCCGCGTATGAAATGGATTAAAGCCGATAAATCAAGCTAATGAAATTTTTTTCTTTCCCGCGTGTAGACGTGTACAGGTACGACGCGAGCGTATATCGTATACAAAATATAATATTTTTCCTCATTTCGATCGGTCAGTTGAAAAGCACTTGTCATTAGATTCCGTGTGTATTACCACCCATGCTGCAGCAGTCGGTATGTTGCAGCGGCAGTCTCGCGGGTAACCGGTGACTTTAACAAATCGACTATATTATATATTATATTATTATATATATATACGCGTATACTTATACGCCGAGCGTTGGAATAATAATAATGACCACCGAGTGTATATGTATGTATGTAATTCATTAGAACGAAAAAATAAAAATTATCTCTTCAGAAGCCCTCCGGTTCGCATTCATTACGCCGCCGCTCGGCAGTGATGTTGTCTATGAGGCATATACGTATACAATATACATAGGTACTTACCTGTGTGTAATATATAATATAATAATATATTATGCAGTGACGCGCGCTGATTTTTTCGGATTTTTTTTTTTACATCTGACGACGAATAATTATGTTTTGTGATGTTGACGGTATCTGATGGCGTTTGCCGATATCATAACATTCATAACGTATTATTTTATAATGCAGAAACGCGCCATTGATATAACGATCTTTGGCATTCGCGATAAAGTTTAGTTTTGGATTAGTACGAAAAATATAAATGTACATTTAGGGAGGGTCCATCATAATTATTCGTGGTAAGGCAGTGCAAGCAATAAACCCTAACCTAACCTATAAAATCTATACATAGGTTTCAAAAACATATGATTCTGCCATTAAATTGAGAATGTTAAAATACTGCTCACAGACATAATATAATAAATTGCCTCCGTTTGACGTACAACAAGGTAAATTTGTGCTCTACAGCTGAGTCCATGATTTTGTGTCGTTAAATTATCAAATTTTAAGATAAGGATATCACGTATAGCGATAAGGATATGCACTCCAAATTTCAGCTTTGTAATGTCGTGTTTTATTTCGCAGGTTCTTCGCCGGCGGCAACACCATATACGGGTCTGGTTCCAATCTGGCCCCGCATTCGGCCAGCGAAGCCAAATCTGGATATCCGTATTTCGGTCAGCTGTCCCAAATGGACGCCATGTGCGGCAGGGTGCACTGATCGCGTTAACTTCAGTGGTGACAGCGATTATGACATCTTCAGTATGGACACGTCCTCTTTCCCTTCCTCTAACCGCACGGCCATTGTAATATTATTGCTCTGTTTTCTCTCGACGCTCCCAGTCCACCGTGCCAATAAAAACGGCGCGAAAACGTGTTTTGATTTTATTATAATATTTATTATTATTATTATTCTTTATGTAATTTTGTATATTAAACTATTATTAGCAAATATTATCATTATTATATTTTTATTGTACACGAAACTAACTTCTAACGGTATATCGAAATTTAACCCGTGTGTACGCGTTGTATTATAATATAATTTTACATAATTTTTTTTTTTTTTTTTAAGGCGCACAATGATGCGATTCGTATTGTGCATATTATCATTTCGTAGCTATAAAGAGTAAAATATAATAATTAAAAAAAAAAAAACATTGTACTTACATTATTTTTGTATATTTTAAATATTGTATAAAAAAAAATTTCGAGTGTTGAATACACATATAATAATACATCATATACACATTATATACATATATATATAATATTATTATGTACATATTATACTAATAAAATCGTTGTCGATACGTGTTTATGATACATCACATGCGTTCTCGTTCCATTATTTCCATTATAGCGTAGTGTGCATTGTTGTTTGTCGTACACAATATTATTACGAAGACGACGACCGTAAGTGACCGTTCGCCGGCAACGCATTCTGTCGTCGACGGAACCTCCTCCTCGTTCGGCCGATGACGCGAGGTGTTTTACACCGCCGCCGTGTACTTAGGTGGACCGACCGTTTTTGAAAATGTTACGCGAACCAAAGATGCCCGATCGCGGCCAGGATTCAGTTGGTCTTATTGCGTCCCAAATTGTAAGTATGTTCCGATCGGGCCCGTACACGAATTGGTTCCCAAAATAACTACGGGTATTTACGTATAAATAAAACAGGTGCAAAAAAAAATATTATGTAATACGATTTTTTTAAACGTCATTACATAAATATCAACTTTTATTGCCATGAAAATTACCAATACGCGGTCATCTTGTAATAGCATATATTTAATTAATATTTGAAAACTATATGCATTTCTTGTGCGGAGCGAGTCAATGATTTATATATTTTAATGTCTTAATAGACACATTATAATATACCTATAAGTCAAACTTGGTCTGGTCAATAAACGGCATAAAAAAAAAAAATCATAATGTAACAGGTTGATTTTTATAAATTATACGTTTTATATTATAAACTCAGATTTAGACATTGGTTTTGTTCGCAGTCAAGCTGCGGTTTATCGGTTTTCTTGTCTTTGATAAATCATAAAGTACCATTTGCACCGAATATTGTTAGGTTGTGTTTAACATATTCTATTTTCATTGAAGCGCAATCGTATATTATGTTTATTTAGTTTTAAACCAACCCCTGAAAATAACAGTTTCTATACTTAAATTTCATATGGACCGCAACAAGGATATTGAAAAGGAAAAAAAGTCACTCTGAGCCATAGTCGACCAATACCTATTCAAATAGTAAGTATAGTATTATAACGTTCAACACGTATTAAAATACCATATTTACTATTTAATAATAATAAGGTATATCCTTATCCGTTATTAAGTCTTATCGGTAGCTGATTTGAAATCACTTTTTCAATTATGCGGACGGTGTTCGTATATGCTGTGGTTTCTCGTGGCAGGCGAGATTATCGTAGGTGTACTGTAGGGTAAGGTCGGAAATGCACTCAAAACAAAAAATAATAATAATAAAAATAGTGTTAGAATTTAACTCGTTCCGATCATTATATTTATACACAACACCTATTTATTAACAATATACTTACATAGATAAAAAAAAAAAAATAACAATTTGTATTTTTTTAAATATTATCTAAAGCTTATAGGTTTTATTAGAACTGTTGTGATAGCATTATATAGCTAAATGGTTTTTATTTAAAAATAATATTATTAATACGAGATTTTAAAATCAATTAATAAATAGCGATGACTCAAATAACACACACACACACAAAATAGAATTATAAAATTATAATAATACAAAATTATGTAGATTTGTGACTGCGGATTACGCGTATATTGTACTTACAACGATAAATTTCCACCGACAATGCACCAGAGTGTGGCGTGGACCGCACTCGACGACGATATTATGATGTGATGAATGATATTTGGTTTAATCGCCCGTGAAATGCACACACTTCAAAAGTGAGCAACAGTTATAATTTATTATTCGTATTTTGTAAGCGGAACATCACACAACCTGCGTATTCAAACTCAGGTGGATTTACAGGTGTTATCTTACTATGTTAATTTTTTCGATATCGAGTAGATCGCACCAGACCTAATAAGAACATATAGTCCGTAAAACATACTTGGGTCGAGTGGATCGATTACGTGTAACGTTTCTGGCGATTTTAAATCTAACCTTTGACCTTTCGATCGCTTTTGAGTTTTGAACTAACCACTTTGTATATAATTAATAATGTGTTCAATATTTCCTAGAGATTTATGAAAGTCCAAAAATTAGTTATAGGATAAATTATAAAAAGTTATGGGTATACATTAATTTAATTAATTGTAATTTATTATTCAATAACGAAAAATATTATTATTTAAGCGTTAGTATCAATTGTCACTCTTGAATAAATCTCCGATATAACAACCGGTATTGTCGGCATAGTGAATGAAATGAACAGAATAATTATTATTTTTATAAATAATTATAAAAATAATTGTGAAGGCTATATATTATAATATTATAATATTTTAAATCTAAATAGTGTAACTATATACAATAGTATATATTTATAAAAGTTCATTGCAAACATATTAAAATATATATAAAAAAAAATAATAATATTAAATAAAATATAAATATTATTTAGTAATAATAATAATAATAGATATATATTTATATATATTTTATACCTATATTATATAATAATAAGTATTATAGAAAATTACACGTGTATACAGCTACAAAAATAAGTAATTACTTAATTATAATATTTGCAACAATGCAACCCTCCTATTAGCTATGGTTGTGTTGAAGGGTTTTTTTAGTGTTTATAATTACATTAATTAATGTAGCTTATTATTAAAGTATTTATGTAATTTATGTATAAAATACTTACAAGATATATTTGTAACGATAGAATAATATTCTATCAAATATTATTTAATCTATGTTATAGTTAAGCCTGTTGAAAAAACATTCCGAAACTATTACTCAAAAAAATACATCAAATGGTACCACTGAAGTTATATGCATAGACTTTAAGTACTATTTTGAACAATACGCACAAGCAATGGAGTTCGGCAATATTAATAACAGGTATACGCACTTATAGACTATAAATTAATAGAGACTCCATATTATTAATATAAGTTTTATGAAAAATTTCCATTTTTTTAATCAGATTTCGTATAGCCGCTTACTATAGTCGCTCCTACGTTTAAAATATGATCACGAAGGGATGAAAAATTTTAGTCAAAAATACATACGATTCGGAATGATATGATGGTGCTCGCCGTCCCATCGCCATCGCGTAGCCTGTTGTTCATTTATACCCTGCTTATACCTGCAATGCCCACCAAGCGCGAAATCGTGTCTACGACGACGGCAGCGGCGGAAAACTGGCCACAGGATAGTACTTTTTTTAAAATTTTTTTTTTTTTTTTTGGTTCCATAGAGTTGATGTTTCCGTCAGTGCACATGTGCCGCGTCGAGCACGTACGCGACATCAGTTTCATCGCTCCGTAATTTTCGGAAACGGGTTGACACGCGTATCTCTCCTCACGTCGCGTTATTTATAATTGAATACAATATTTTACTGTTCGTATTGTCTTAAAAAAAAACAGTATCGCGGTGCCCCAACACATATGACGTGTGTGTTTGACTGGGCATACGATATTGTTCCGTCGTCTGTGTATTATATTAAACAGTATACCCGTCGACGATTTTTATTGTTTCCAAAACGTAATCGATTCCGGCCGTAACGACTGTTTTTTTTTTTTTTGTGTGTGTGTTAAAGTCAGCCCACCCCGTGCACACGCCGAACAACGGTCAACCCGATCGCGGGTACACGGCGATAGTGTTGGTATTATTATTATTATTATTGTTATTAGTCGTTTTATACTTATTAGTCGTTATGTACAACGAAAAATATGTAGGTATATTATATAGGTATTATTATAATAACGACACGCAGTGTATACATTACGAGCATATAGGTTGCAGTGTTGTTGCCGAACGTTCAGACGTCAACGTTGATGAATTTATGGGCTTATGGAAAAAAAGGGAGAAAATAATATATATAATAAGCCTTCGAAGTGATGTAAGTAGCCTTTGTTGTGCGTGCGCGCGCGATGTTAATGCGGTCGGCGTGTTAAACAAAAAAAAAAAACCACATGCCGCTTTGTAAAATTATTTGTACTAAAAAACGTATTTTTTCTTTCTTGTTTTTTTTTTCCTTTTTTGTTCGCTCACAATGGTCGTCCGCCATATGTGTCACCCGGACACCCACAACGGCCGCGGTTTACTGCGGGATTTACGAAGGAAAAAAAAGAATAAGATTCTATATACATATGTATACATATATATGCGTGTATGAGAAAAAAACTTAAAAAATTCCTGTGCAACAGGTCGCGGGAAGCCTGCAGTGCCAATATAATATTTTGAGTCAGAAAAATATAAAAATGTTCATCGGACGGTATATATATTCTTTCATCCCCAGCCACCAACCCTATATCAAGACCGATGCTATTTCGATCTCGACGACGCGATTTGTATGATTATTATCAGTTCCGCTAGAAGTCCATTATGTGTGCATAAATAGTGCATTTGGTTGTTATAGTAAATATAAGGATCCTCTTCAGGAATTTCAAACACCCCCCTCAGAAAAAAAAATCAATTGTATGTAAATTCTCGTGTAAAACCAAGTAAGCGTAATCGGGTTGTGGGACATTACTTTACTTTGAACAATATGGTATATTATACATATAGGTATTGACCAACTAAAACTCAATTGATGCGATGACGAATGTACAGTTTAATGAATAAATTCATACATTTTCAATTATAGATAATAATGTAATCTTCAATAAATTATAAGCTATTTAATCGTCGGTTAATCATAGAGTTTTTTTTTTCTCGACGCTTAATATGATATTATATAGCTGACTCTCCACCAATGCGTGTTATTATATAGTATAATACGTATACGTCGTTTTCACTCAACGCAAAAATAATTTTTTAGTTGTACAGTGTTAATGAATTATGGATAAGATATTATTTTTTAATGTATTAAATCCTCCGTTAATCGGTTTTCATATTGTATACTATTTAATTATACCATCGATTACCTTTAGGCTTTAAGGCTATAGTTAAATTGTTCTTTTATAACAGACGTATAGTTGTTTTCCAACTAAAAATAAGAGGTAAGCCGTTAAAATGTGATTTTGGAGAACAAAATAAGAAAAAAATCCCTTTGCACCAGTGAATTCCGTTCGAAACCCGATCATCCAAAGTATGTATATATTATAATCATTTATTTTGGACGGTGTTTGGCAAGGTGATTTGTACACATCGATCCACTCATCGATCTAGGTCCACTTACGTGTCGTATATACTCGTTTTTGAATGATGCTACGCCGCTGCAACACACATTTATAACAATGTTATGCATAGAGTTTCGGTTGTCTCAAATTAGTGTTTGGATATTGAAAATTATAATACAAGTATAGATACAAATGGCCAGAAGGCGAGCGGACCGTATACCCAATATTATAGACTTGCAGCAGTGAACATAATAAGTGTACAACTGTTACACGTCAGACATAAAACTGGTAGGCGTACGTAGGTACATAGGCGTAAATGGCGTTTCAAATTTGAGGGGGAGTGAACTCGAGTTTAGTTAAGTATATTATTTACTATACCTAATATAAAACTAACGAGGAGTTATTTATTTTAGCGAAAACTATTTTGTTTCGTCACGAAATCTATTTTGCTTTCCTCACTGCGCTTGGGTTTAGATCATTTTAACTTTTGAGTACACGTTTTTTTTTTCAGGAGGAAAATGTCAACAAGATGAAATTGCCTATATGGTAAGAGGATCTTACAATGTCATAAAGCCGAAAAAAATATACTTAGGTACCAACTAATTTAATATTTTATAATTTATAATAAATAGGTAATGATATATACAAAAAATAATATGCATCAAACGGACCTAATAATCAAGTTGATAATTGGCGTTAAAATTAACTTCATGCATGTAAATAATTGTTAATATACTATAGAATTTTGAAAATGTCTATAAATTTGAACATAGTAATGGATACAAAATTTATGTTTTCAGAAATATCTCGTTGAAAGTTTCCAACAGTATTAACAGAAATCTCTTTTACTAATATCGCGGTGGCATACTATAGGTGTGTTTAAAACGGACTTGCATAAAAATCGTCGAAATAGGTATGCTTTTATTTTTTTTTATTTCCTTAATAAATAGTAAATATCTACCTAAACGGAATGTGAGTGGTAGTCGTCCGCCCACACACATACGAGTCTTATTCATTTGGTTTATATCATTGATACGATCGATATAATAACGCTTCGCGTAGATCCGTCCTATTATACCTGCAGGTAATACCACGGCGAAATTAAAACGGCGGTCTGATGACATATAATAGGTCGAAAGACTTCAATATTTTTTCGAAAATCCTAAAAAGATTATTTTATTACACGATCGCGGGGCAGTGGCATCATGGGAAACGCGCTTAGCTCGGAGTGGCTGGAGGACGACGGAGATGACGATTACGACGACGACGACAACGACGGCGGCGAAACGCGTTGCACGATGAAAAGGCGGCGATTTTCGATGATTACAGGGGAAAACAATATCGCAGACAAACGTACACGCCGCAGCCGTCGTGTAGTATATTATAGGTAGTGTTCACGACGACATCGTGTTATTATCGTTATTAAAATACAGAGGAGCGTACATGACGACCTATAATGTATAATATACGCACGCGTGCACATTGCATATATATATATATTGTACAGGGTTTGGGGTGTCATCGCGTAATCGTCAGCGTCTGTGTAGTACTATAATATTATATTTTTCGGTGGCTCGTGAATATGACGTACGCATACCTCCCCCTCATACAACTTGGATTTTTCACGTTTATTACGTCACATAATCTTTATTTGTATTGAAAATATTTATTATAATTATAACTTTACTGTTTGTTTGAATTTATATGAATTTATTTTCATAGGGATACGCAAGTCTTAAAGTGAATTATGAGCGTTTTCAAATATTTAATATTTTTCATACTCATTAATCGATCTAATAGCGAAACTAAAAGCACACTAATACACTATTGAAACCGTAGGTAAACGAAATTTTATACTATGCCGTACGTATGTGTAACACGGAGACAACACAATAACGGGTGCGACGTCTTCTTAAAACAGCCTAAAGCGACGGTAAAACCGAGATAAGTCGATAACGAATAGAGCTATACATAAGTAATAACAGGGATTACGATTTTCGTGATAAATAGTTATATATTAGTATTTCATCATATAGCCTTATACAACTGCAGGTTTAGTTAATGACTATATGTTCAACATTGTGTATGACCTAGCTATTTTGTGTACAATTTTTCTTTACACATTAGAAAATTACCGGCTTTAGCTTATGTTTCAAAATCGTATGTAGTGGTAACAGAATTTGGAGAATTATTGAATTCTCGATTTTATATTGATAACGATGATCTATTAAAACCAATAATAGACTACTTTGAAGACAATTGGAGTGGACGACTTGTTGTCGACAGCAACATTTCTCTTGAAACTTTGAAATTGTTATGATTTAGCGAAAAAGGATTGCCGAGAACAAGTAATATCATTGAAGAATGGTATACAGAGGTTTCAGTACATTATTATGTATGAAAAATAAAGTACACTTTTTTTTATAAATATAATTTTATTTTATGTATTGTAGGTTCACATCATTCTACGTTTTGGAAAATAATAAACGGCTTAAAGAATGAACTAAATACTTATGAGTTGAGATATGAATAATTACTTACTAGACATTCTAAAAATAAGAAAAAACTATATAAAGACACTGTAAAGAATTAGAAGATATGGTAAATTTATTTAATACAATTAACTTTTCACATATAGTTTTAATTTATGAGTGTAAATATTATGCATTTATATTTGATTTGTACATCAAATTCTTTATAGTTATTATTATTGTATTATAATTTTTAAACTTTTTAAAAGTTATAACTATATTATTTTAATTCAAATCTTTAAACTACACTTAATATATTTTTGTAACCGCAGGTTTAGTATTTTAAGTTAAAATGAATTATGTAAGTATAGTGACAAACATTTTGAGTGGTCTATTAATTCTATATTATATTTCAACCATATTATTCACAAATTATTTCAGGGTCTGGTCCTAAACACGCTTGTAATCACGCTTTTAGTGTACGTGTTTTTCCCGAGATTTCACTGGAATAGCCGTCGAGCTTTGAGTCGGTGCCGTCGGTATAGAGTCACATCAAAGCATCTAATTGTAACTGTTTGATGTTTCCCACGTCTGCTACACTGTGAGTATTTATTGTTAAAAAAATTAAATAAATAATAAAAATATAAATTTAGGATACGGTTGTTAATAAGATATATTTTTATTATTATTACTATGAGGTGGAAAAACAATGTAAAATTGTGCTCGTCGTAATGCGACGGACAGATGGATAATATGGAAAACAATATTTACTAACATTCAATGTATGTATATTATAGACATTATAATATATTAATTATATCTAAAGTACCTATGTAATGAAATAAAATCAGTTATCGGTCTTATATTAATCGTGTTTACAAATAGGTATATAGTTCTATGGAATTGGAATTTCGTTAAACGGTCGGCGTGCGAAGACAATTAATATACTTATGACGAGAATAAATGGTCACTTGGAACTTTTTTTAAGTAGATTCGATTCAAAAAACCAAAAAAAAAACCTTGGTGGCACCACTAAACAGAATTCACAGAGAGTTCGTATATCTACTTCTACACACACACACCACACACCATTTTTGAATCTAGATACACATATATATATAACATATTATGCTTACCAACACATGGATCTCATATACATGTATATTAATAATTCCGAACGATAATATACACGTATTATAATATTATACATTATTGTGACGCGCGGCTTGTGTTGATTACAGTCCGCCTTAACCGGTCGCCGCCGCCGAGCAGTAACTTGTAATAATAATAACTGTGCCGCGCCGCGATGAAAGCGATCCACGCCCACGCGGTAACTGGCCGCGCCGAATCGCGCCCGGTAAATTCATTAATTCCACACGCCGGCCGCAAACGTTCGGTCTGTGCGATTTTTTTTTTTTTTTTATCGTTGTTGTTAATATCGCGCTGCGAAGAGCGGCAAGCGTTCGCGACCCACCACCACCACCCTACGAGAACTGTCCGTTACTAAACCCTCGTCGAACTACCTTTTTTTTTTCGAAGCAAAAAATAAATCTTAAACGTATGCGAATAATATATTCGAAAATAGCGCCAAAAACTGTACGCGAAAGATTCAAAACGGCCTGATTAAATATTATTATATATGCGAGTTCCGGGGGTGGACGCGAATATCAGCTAAACGTAAATTTAACCTTCTCCTATAATGATGACCGTTTTTTTTTTATTTTGTCTTTAGTCGTCCGGTTGGCAGATAGTTGTATAAACAATATACTTATTGTCGATGAATAATTAATATTGGCGTTAAATAATCAAGTGACAAAAGCGGTATAAATTCATTGGTCATAAATTTAATTTTACGACTTATAATTTATTAATTTAA
This sequence comes from Aphis gossypii, assembly GCF_020184175.1. Classification (NCBI taxonomy): domain Eukaryota; kingdom Metazoa; phylum Arthropoda; class Insecta; order Hemiptera; family Aphididae; genus Aphis; species Aphis gossypii. Next base: position 8,914,740 of record NC_065532.1, read on the forward strand.
TAGTTAAACGCGTAACAACGCAATAATGCATAACGTCGAACAAATTAATACACACGATTATTTCAAAGAGTTAACTTTTAAGACAAATGACACTTAGTATAGCTTAACTCTTGTGAAGCAATTACTTTTAGATTTCAAAAACTTTATTAGAACATTTAGAACTTATTTAGTTGGATATTTTTTGATTGAAGTCAAAAGCATTAAACCTTTTAATAAACCTTCATTTGGTTAAAAACTCTAAATTTAAAATCAGCATTCGCAAGCCATTATCGAAATAATAAAAAATTTATATGTATATGTCAATAGCTTACTCTGTTATTTTTGACTCTATATTTCATCAATAGTTTTATATATAATGATTCTGTGTAGAATTATTCGAGCCGCGATTATATAATATAAATAATATGATGTCACATTATTAAACCTCTTTTAATTTTTATTTATTTATGGTTACAGGTACCAATATTATGTTTAGCATAAAAGGGATGTTCTACGCTAGGTATTCCAATCGGCTGCACTCGAGAGGGCGGAGTCGATGAGAGAAATCGAGAGAGACAATAAAAAGTTGTATAATTAACAATGATAATAACTTAGGTAACGAATAGCTGGTGTTCTACACCAAGACGTGCGCTGTAGTTATAACATAAAATTTATTTGTCGTATGTATACTGTCGATGCTATTTTTAATTTTATTTCATTGGAAATAGAAATTATTAGAATTTGTGTTTAATAATATGCAATAAATAAATTTGTCGTAAAAAAAAACAATAAGACGTCAAGATATTGTCGCGCGATAGAAGCACGAGGAGCGTTCAAGGATACGAATAACTCTGATTTTAATTCATATACTAATTCGCAAAACTAGAATAAAACCACTGTAACTGTCTATTCAAATTGAGAATGTCTCATGTTAAAATATGGCAGTCTTATATTTTGATTTCTATGATTAATATAGGATAAATTAATAATGTAATTCCACCGTTATAGTCTTATAGGTACAAAAATGATTTTTATGTTTTGAAAATTAATAAGAAAATTGTAATACTTATTACCAGCACTTTATTTGTGTCAGCGAAGTAAAAAATTACGTTTTATGATAGGTAAAACGTTTTCGCGTTATATTGAACTCGTTTTCAACTATAGGCACCTAACCGAATACAGGAACATTTCAAAATGTGTACGTTTTTTAATTTGAGTGGTCTTATTTTATAGGTGTTCGATTATATTACAAGATATTTTACCGAAGATACAATATGATACCGAAAAGTTGTTACCTATTTATATTATAAATCGACTATATGACACATATTATAATGTGTACCTTCAGATCTTGTATGAAAGTTTACATGTCACATTATATACGAGTTTGATCAACGTAATATTCCACGCTGCAATTCGCACAAGGATAATATAGTGTCTCGAACGTCGTCGTGGTGCATGGGAAATGTCTGTAATATTATTATTACAACGCTGACAGACTCGTGTACAACAAATTTATTATAGTAGGTATAATTATAATATTATTGTTAGGTAGGATTATTTTTTTTAGGTTTTTAATGTGTATATCAAGGAATTTAAAAACCCCGTATTAGAACACATAGATGTATACTAGATAATATATGTATAGGTGCGAAAGTCGACTCATGTATACACACACACGCACACACACACACACAGACACAATAAATTAAAACTGCGGGATTTACGCATTTAAAATGTAATTGTTGAGTATATATATTATTTATGTACAAAGCAATTATAATATTATCTTAGTCGAGCAACAACGACTGGTTTCACGTGCCGAAACCCAAAATTACATTCAATGCGGTTTTTTTTTTTTTTTTGCAAAGAGGTTGGAATATAGCTATTATTCGGAGTAGAATGTTCGGCAGTGGGTGGTATTTAATATTTTTACCAAGGGCTTGTGTACGGACATTGTATCTGCATTGACGTAATAGTATATATTATATTATACTTATGCACTATATGTAGATACAAAAATATAATATAGCCACTGGCCTAATTACAGAGGTCAGATGAACGAGATTTCTATAGCCTTCGCGATATCGTCATTATAATATACATATTTATAATAAAGCATAATGCCACAGTCTAATAAAAAGTGTTAAAATGTATATAAAAAAAAAAAAATAAGAACCACATTTCCTCCGATCGACGTATTAACAATAATGTTTTCATTTCTTAGTATGCGTGAGCTATTGAATATCATAAAATGTGATATGATGAAACGCATTTGTAAGAGATTAATCCGAGAAAAAAATTTAAGAGATTAGGAAAATATAATAAACTAATACCTCTTAAAACCTAAATTGCCTCTGTACAATTTTTTGCTAGATCATTATGAATCGCTAGAAATGTTTGGGAATAATTGGCGCTTTGACGATGGTATTTAAAAAATTATAATTTTAATACTCGAGTAACTAAAAAAAAAAAAAATAGCTAAAAACATTCTACTTGATGCAGGGTGCATACGTTGATATTGAATTGTTTCATTTTTCAAGTTAATTTTTTTAAAACTTTTAAAAGAAATATTCATTGAGATGTTAATATGTAATCTTTATAAGTTACTGGTACCCATACATATAATGTATAATATTATATTAAATAACATCGATGGTAATTATTAATTATAATTTTATTGAGCATAAACTAACCAGTCATTCTGAAATGACAATGATGTTATTTAATAACAAATAACTACACATATAACAAATAGTATTATAAAATTATTATCGTCGTAAATATATTTCTCTCTCCACTCATTTCACCACTCTTCCATTCCTCTGATATTATGTTTCAGGTTGCATAGGTAGGTAGGTATATCAATCGTGATTTGCATTCTCGTTGCATAATTCCATTGTCAGATTTGTTTATTATTAATTATACAACAAAATTAATTATATATACGAATTTATTATCGTTTGCATATTTACTTGTTTTGCAATATTTTCTTCGAATCCTTCGAGTCATTACGCTGTGTACTTTTTAAATACAGGTAGGTATTGTGTAAATATTATTTTGTAAATATTTTTTTCATCGTTTTCGGTTTTTTTACTGACCCACTATTTGTTTAAAATTATTCGTTTGCTATCGATCGAAAGCCAACCGAATTAAAACGTTAACATACGTCCTATGAGACTAAAATTATTGAATATTAAAATTAATTTTTCTCCTTTCACTATATTATAATACATAATGGGGGTAAACATTCAATATTTGGAGAACGAAATACGTGATATATTAATAGTCATGCGAAACAATAAGTATGTTGTTGCATCATATTTTGGTGCCTAAATCAATGCATACAAACGTACTATAACTGCGTTATTTAAATCGTAATCATATTTTAATAAGTGTTTTTGCTTTTTCTGTTTTATACCAAGATATTAATATAAACGTATATACGTACATACATACATATATATATATATATATACCTATATATATATTTAATATTTTTTTTACGTACATTCTCAATTCCTATATGTCAACTCAATTCTATATTCATACGTTTTCTAATTTATCACATAACTATAAAAGCTGTAACGGACGTTACAATACACAAATAATCGCCTTCTCGCATCGAATGCGCTATATTTATTTTAATATCTATACCTTCGGGTTGAAAGCCTTCAGTATAAAGTATTATAATATGAGCACCTAAAATATAATGTATACGTCGACTCCCTGTCCCACAGGTGTCATGTGATCTCTCACCTAACCCTAAAACACGCGCGCCAAGCATCCCACTGGGATTTGCCGGTGCAGTATATATATGTATAGCACACGAGTGTAATATCCATTCGTTCGCGTTTCTCGATCAGTGTACCGTGTAACGTACCTATGTGTCCATTTGGGATTTAGCTAATGTCCTGCGTGCAGGACGCCCATTCACAACTGCAGTAGTGTATTATATCGTATTATATATATTTTACGGTATAATGCCTTAACCGTCAGAGTAGGTATAAATAATAATACGTATACAACGGTCGTCTCGTATAGTTTTTATTCTTGGCGAGCGCACTGTTGTTATATTATTATTATATTATAATAATATACGGTTTATATTATATATATATATATGTGCAGTCGTCATTTCCTTTCCACATTATCTCGTTATAATAATATGCTGACCTTTCCAATTTTCTACGCGTGCTCTGTATCATTCACGTCCACTCCGATCGATTATAATAATAATATCATTTAGATTTACTTCGCAAAACGTTTGTATTCCTAAAATACAATATAGTGCACAATAACACGACTTACGCATAACAACAACGTCTCTTTTAGTGATGATGATATTGGGTACACGCCACATCACCGATACACATTTTCATTGCACATGGAATATTATTGTACAAACACTCTGCAAATTCAGACAAGATATAAAGGCCATATATCAAATTTCGTTGAGTTGTTAAATAATTAAAATATATAGGTTTAATTTTTTACACATTTTGTCATAATTTCATAAATATTTAATATGTTCCAATTCGCTTCTACTTTTTAGTTTTTACTGTCTACTATCTAAATTCTAAATATACCTAATGCATTAGTGCGTGTATTTCAGGAATTCTACTACACATAATACATTGTATCAGTTTGTAGACACACATCAATATTAATTATAAAATTAATATAATAATTCTAACTAAGCTAAATTATTGATAATAATCATCTGTTTATGATTTTTTAAGTATTTATTTACAATTTCATTATTTTTATTTTACATATATATTTCTATACAATTTCATGACTTTATAAAATACTCGTAATGTGAGTTTGATATATTTTACGATTACTTACCTGGTAATATCAAATATGTCATTTTACATTTATTTTATTTAAATTTTATACAGAAATATTACGTGGCATATAAATATTAAATTGTATTCGAAAAATCGACTTCCATAAACGACTGTTATACTATTATAGTCGATTTATTATTATGTCAACAATATTATTTTGTACAATATGGTGGGTACCGTGAAAACACATATTTGGATATTGCAATTCAGTATTGTTATTATTATTTTTTCTTCAAATCGATTCAAACCATATTATTATATTATATAATATAGTATTACGTAAAATACGACCTTTTTTTTGTTACAGTTTTGAAGAACTCAGCTGACCATTTCCTACCGATATTATAAAGCCATAATGTATGGCGTCAGACAACTATGTAGGCTACAATAACTGCTGTTGTGTCAATGCAGGTCATACTGTGAGACATCTTTCTGTATTTTTCTTTCTTGTACAAGTATGTGGTGGTCATTTAAACTCGGTAAGCAAACGTTTATCGTTTTCACTTCTTTCAATATTATTATAGTGCATCGTTGAAAATAACTAAATTAATTTTTGTCAAAATATCGGTTATTGTGATACATATCGTATATTATAATTCGAAATTATTACATTTTAAACATATACGTAATATGTATAAATAACTTTTAAATTTAATATTTCTTTACAATATTTTAAAATGTTGAACAATCAAATTATAAATATTATAAATTATATGTATTTAATTTATTGTAATATAAATACAATAAACAACCATTAAATTTCACATAATAAACAGTATGGACCTCAATCACAGAATAAATAAATTACCTCAATCAAGCAGTATATTAAAAAAAAAAAACCATGTGTATAATGTAAAACATGAAAAAACTAACTGATGGGATATTTCATAGGAAGATTTGGCAAGGATTAATTATAATTTAGGATAATTGTATAGGATTTTGGCAGTTTCACTTTAAAAATATATTACTTAAAAATTATTAGATACTGCAATCGTTTTACCACTGAGTTCATAACTAATAAATTATTGTCAGTGTATACTTAAAAACAACAATAAAGATCAACACATATTTTAGTTTGTATCAGGTAAAATCCCGGTCTAAAACAAATGGTTTATTATATTTATATTAATATAATTAATCTGACAAGTACGCCGTTATTAATATTGATTATAGTTGAACGTTTATAGTATAAGTTTTAAATTATAACACATGATTTTTTTTTAAATCTAAAGCTCTTAAAATAGTCACATAATCAGCCCAATTTATGTACAATATTATGGTATAATATTTCGACTATATACAGACGAGATTATAATAAAACTATACTATACTAACAGTTGTACAACACGACTACTCATGTATAGTGCGTATGATGGAGTCTGCGAAGTCTTTGCGGTGGGCAATGATATTAACGCTCAAGAATATAGCTGGTAGGTGGGTACGCGATTTTATATTTTATCTCTCTCTCTCTACCGACACGACGAATCGCGACGGCCGTTGAGGCGTGCAAGCTAAGAAAAAAGTCGTCGAGTTAATATTGTCGTAAATTACACACTCGCGTATAACGGCGGCGGCGCGGGTTACCTGTTCAACAGGTGCGCGACGTGCTCGCACCACACGTCCGTCCGTCCGTATATAGTCCCTCTCGGGTCGAGTAAAGTAATATCGCGCTTGCGTGTGTTACAGGTCGGAGAAAACAATAATATTATTATTATTATTATATACGAAAATAAATAAATAACCGACGGAATGAATCGGCGGCCCTTAGGTACGTATATAATATACGTCGTGTATAATGTACGTGTGTCGGGTACGCGTCGTTTGGTCGTGTCTTTCGCGGGAGGATTCGTGCTCAGACGTCCGACACGGCTATAATATAATACGGCCGACAGCGCGCGTTCTCCGGTCGGCTGTCAAAAGACCAAAACCGTGTATAATAAACCATTGTGTTTATATTATGGCGAGAGCGCGCGTGTGCGTACTGTGCGCGTGGCCGACAGCGTCGGACTCGATTTTTCCGTTTAAGCGATGTACCCGGCGGTTAAACTTTTTAAGCTTGTGATAGAAAAAAAATAAATAATCGTACAGACGATTTCTCTCCGGCAACCCTAACCACCCATCACCCCTATGCCCCGTCTTTATCTACACCGTCGATGTATCGCACTATGTATTTCGCCGCCGCCGGAAATGGCAAAATCGATTCTTTGCAAAACCGAAAACTTTCTAATATTCATCGTTTGGACGTTATATAACACAATAATACTAATAATAGTTTTTGCAGTTATTTAGGTACTTTTAAACATCCCATTATGATGTTTTGCGAGTACGAAAATCACGCATTTTTCATTTTCAACCATGTCATTCATTCAGATCTCATAGATAGGCACGTAGAATCTACAGAGAATGTAATATTTAATTTATATCACTAACGATTTATAAACTTAAATGAAATAAACACTATATATGATTTAATTACCGCTACCATAAACGTCAATTCTACCAAGTATTCATATGTGTTATTGCCGTGTTTAATAAAAACAAAAATAAACGCAATTGAAAAAACATCAGTCCGATGACCTATATTTATTCCAGTTATATTTTATGTAAAAATTACTCTATTGGCAAAAATATTATTATAGGTATGTAAATAACTTGTATTAAATATAATATGTAAAATAAGGACAAACTATGAAAAAACAGTCTCGTGGTTTTTTATTATAACTATAAATCATCATATTCGAAAAAAAACGCACAGATCCTGTACAACATCCTTATATAATTTCTCTGCCCCGTGATTACAAATCTATACTAGTTCTATGATTTAAATGTTTTATTTATATATCTTTTTAAGTATTTGATTAATAATAATGTCCATAAATCGGCCAATATTTATACAGGCGATAGATATTACATATTATAAGTAAGCATTTGCTTAAAATTTAATAAAAGTATTGCATATTTTAATTGCAGTAAACATGAAAAACGCATGTTTGACATGCTTTATTTTATATTTGAATGCAAAATTAATGTAAAAAACTAGATTTCACGTTGTAATAGCTCCAATAGTTTTTATTTAAAATCAGTAATTTTGTGACGACAAAAAATCATAAAAACGTATTGAGAATATACGCTTGAACGTATTTAAAGGTAAATTTAATAAAAGTTTCTACAGCTTATACGCGTATAATGTAACTTTGTAAAATGTATTTTAAATATAATGTAAGTTGATTGTCAATATGCGATCGATTTCGTTCTGTTAAATCTTTATAATCTTTCCAAACTTTTTACCGTCAGTTAGTCCAACGCCGTCGCACTATGTGCATGACGTACAAGTAGCGTTGGCTCGTCATCGAAGCACAGGTCGAACACTTGTCGGAGTGACACAACTCATGTATAACACTATTGTATGGACTTATATATATATATATATATATGACAATAAATAATATGATATATTGTCGTCGGTCGATTGGATATGTCGCGATTTTGATGTGCGTTCGACGTCGCTTCGCGTGTCGTCCGGGAGTCGGATTCGCAGGGGGAACGATACGGCTTCGACATAATACGATATTATTTTTGCAATAATGGAATCGCGTCGATGTCGCGTGTGGGACATACGCGCGGGTGGGCCGGGGAGATGCAGAGGCCTACCGTTGCGACGTGTCAAATAATATTATAATAATAATAATACGCACCGAACGTTGTCTCGCGCCTTGACGGGGGCCGTACAATATATTATGATATGCGCGTCTTTGCGCAGAAGGTTTTCGTTTTCTTTTCCTCTCCGCGTACGTTGTATATAATTAACTCTATTATACAACATCCATACCCGTGTACGGTATAATAATACGTATAATAATATAATACGTCGTCCGCTTCACTGCGGCAAACCGTTTGCGGGAGGACACGACGGTCGTTGTCGACGTGTCCGCGGCGCTGTCGAACGGTGTGACGTGTCTCGCGTCGCCGCGGGCCATCTTGACGTCTCGCCCGTTTTCAATATATAATATCGTACACATTATTATTATTATTATTATTATTATATATACACCTACGTTCGACACGATCATAATATGACGTATATAATATGTTTGCGTGCACCACCGCCCTATAAATACAATACCGGTCGTGTGTACGCGTTATAATAATATAAAATCGCGCAAAATCTAACAATAATAATAATAATAATAATATAGCATTTATGATATTATGTGTTATGTATTATAATATGTGCGCGCGAGTACGAGATTTGGAAACAGATAAAATGAAAATAATAATACTCGAATGGCGCGCCGTCCCGCTGTCAGGGGCTCCGGTATTGTACATTTAGGATAGTATATATACTATACAGCTAGTATACTATTGTATTAGTTTAAAGTTACGGATAGATCGATCGCATATAGGTCTGCATACGACATATACTATCACATAATATTATCGGTGTATAATGTGTATACTTGCAGGGTGATTCTTATACCCAAGACCCAACGAGTAAATACGAATTCTCAAGGGATGTTAATGAGAGGATGTATACACGTACGTTTATCCAACCTTGCACCCGTAGAAAATTGAGTTTTCCGGGTGAACCGGTGAAAATTCCGGAAACGGCTTTGAAAATCCATGCTAATCACGTACAAAATATTGGCGTAGACAAATTTAGAAAATTTTAAATGGGTGAGTTCGGAGAAATGTGTGGGTACTCCTTGTTGGACACGCTGATGCATTTTTAAATACGCCGTTGCGTTAAAAATAATATACTATATTATTATTATATTATACTACGCCGCATATTGGTTAAGGGTTGTGCAATGTGTAAGTAATAATTGTAGGATTTAATGTAGTTGGTTTTTATTTTATTTCCGCTCGTCAGAAATACGCCAGACTTGTATACATATATAATCATACATATTATTTAATATATATATATGTGTATGTGAACCTGTACAGATCTTTATCCGAAATTTTCATCGACTCAACAACAGCCTTAACGATAAAAATATAAAATATATGGCATAGTTGTACACAGACGTGATGACGTGGTGCAGGGATGCAACAGAACTTCGTATTTTTTTAATGCTTTACTTAGCATTTGAATACTTGTTTGACTGTTTGTAAGCTGCTACAAAATATCACCTTTTTTAAAAGTCATTATGCTAATTGCGGTAATTTATTTTATATATAATATAATATACATAAAATCTTCGACTTAATCAGGTTCAAGGAATGGAAGACCAAAAATATAATTTAAAATTTTCTAAATCACGCTTGGCAGAAATGAAAATTATTTTTCTTGTTGAGTAATATTTTTTCGTTTATCAAGACTAATTTGGCTCTGCATGTTTTTTTTTTTTTTTTGATCAATTCCATGTTAAATAACTACTTGTTTTTGAATTATATTTAAATTCAAATTTAAAATTGCTTAGTACAATTAATTGTTTGCCGTTTTAGATACAGCGCGTAATAAAAAGAATTAACATTTATTTTAGTTAGTATAATATTTTTTAGTATATTGCATTAAAACTTAAAAATACATTTGTATCCGACTACATAACATATTAGGTAATTCAACGATATACGCTTACCATAATACCTCCTATGTATGTTATCGTATATCGGTATGTACATAGTTTCTATATATATAATAAATTTCTACAGTTTTGTGTCTTATCAATTTTTTCACAGATTGTATAGTGTTAATTTTTTTTTGCCGTAGTTTACATGTTATGGACTTTTAGAAAAAGTGTAATTTTGTCGCTGTTCCCACTTGTTCTATAGTACCTGTACGATTCAAAGTTACCTAGTATGACCACGAGTATTGGTCATTAAATTATAAAATATATGCATTGAATCAAATATATTCTATTCCATACTTTTATATCACAGGTCGTAACTCGTAAGGTTTATAATATAATAATACACTTATAGCGAAGTACATTTCTGTGAAATGAGAAGAAGGACGCAGAAAGCGCGACGTGCTCTATTCGCACTTTTCATGACTTTTTTATGTCTATCCATCCAATAATAAAATACTGTATAAAGACTATAAACTATACATCGAGGGCGGACCAACCCATTTGTATAAGCATTGTTTGATGTCATTATTCGCATATCATTATAATATCAGTATATTAATTAATCTATATACCTACTTGTATTATAGTACTAAATAAAAACATGCAAAAGTGGTTTTTACAAAAAAAAAAAAAAATGTCTGTATATTATCTTCTTCTTCTTCGATAGTTCGATGTCGAACGATTTCTGTATATTATACTTTAATAGATATATAATGCCGTTAAACTCTACACTAGTTTTTCCGGTGAGGCCTGTGCCTTTTACACATGATATTTATTTGAAAGCGTCTAAAATCGAATAAATAAACAAATGGTTACCAATGATATAATATTATATCGGTGTGTGGCCGAAAAAAAAAACGAAACCGTCGTAAATCTGCACGCGCGCGCCAAAACTCGTTTTACCGAATAATAATATATTTTTATATTTTTCTCGACGAAAAGTCAGCTGCAGGAAATCACGTGCACGTCACAATATGTATGTTTATTGTTATTGTACCGACGATGAACCGTTTTTCGAGGCTCTGCAGCTCATTTTAATAATATACGCTGCACACATATTATAGTGTCATAGAATCACGTGCAATATATTACGTATTGGATAGGTACGTACGACGGACCCTTCGACGGCGAGTGCGATATATGCGACCGCGCTGAGACACCCGACCGCAATAAACACGTAATTTTACGATATCCGTAATATTATATATTTTGTCGTCTTGTTAATAAACCGTTCCGAAACGCAATTGCGCGATCGTAAAATTCGTAGTCGTTGTTTTTTTTCGCTTTTCGACATAAACAAAGTCAAAGCAGCGGCGGCGGCGGCGGCGGTGACTTATAATATTGTGCTCGAACTGCAGCAGCGCCAACACACCTCCGACTCGAGAGAGAGGTTTCTTTTTTACTTTTCGGTTTTTACGACCAGTGTTCGCGCGATAGGTCCGGTCGTCTTGTACAAATTAATCCGACAAACGCGACGCGCGAGTCGCTCGCGTACACACATATTATATATAGTATGTACCCACATTATATTATTTCATTTACACATATATTATATGTGCGCGCCGAAGATATTTATATATTTTTATTTTCCATACCACAAGTCAAACACGGTCGAACTGCTCGTAACGTTCGCGATTTGTGGCCGTCATAAATTGCGACAGGCAACGACGACAATAATAATAATAATATTATAAGACGTGACGCGCGCCGCACCTGTTGCTGCAGTGACTTTCAAACGTAATAATAATAATAATAATATGTATATATAGGTAAGACTATATAATATATCGTGTGCGCAAATAAAATGATTCACCAATACATGCATGTTATGCTCACCCTCCTTTTTAAGTATCATTTAATAATAATGCGGTAATTATACGAATGTTTAAAGAGGAGTGTGTCCTGTAGTGGAGCAATTCTTTTTTTTTTCATAATTATAACGATATAATTCTTTTCAACGCGTAGACTTACCCAATTTGATTGTAAATTGATGCATTTTTTTTTTTGAAAACGATTTGTATATAAATCGAAATTCTGAGTTATCAAACAAAAATGCATTCATTTAGTAGTATCTACATTATAATATTGTATTCCTTAGTCCATAATAATCTGTTTACATTAAATATAATATGTAATATGCATTAGTTTAGTCTTTTGAATTTTAATCCGTCCTGGTGCGTAAACATTTTCAAAAAAATCATTCTTATTAAGAATTGACAATACAAATGTGGAACCCATTTGTTTGCATATACTAATCTGAGTGTTTACTTAAAAATGTGGATTTAAAGCAGGTATAGAATAATTATTAATTATTTATAAGTAGTAAGTACCCACAAATAAATCCTATAAATTGGAATTTGAATAAATGGATAACTAAATGGAAAATGCGGATTGAGCACGCTTGTTTAATCACTCTGTATACATATAGTAAAAAATAATATAAATACCATGTGCCAAGTATGTTTATCATGGTTCAGTGATAAGTTATTGTTCGACCGTTAGAAATAACGTTGAGAGGATTGTGGAAGCGATGATGATTATTATTGGCTATTGCCGTCTACGCTGCCAGTGATTATTACCGTAGTGAGATTTCGAAATGATGTATAAATGACATATTATTATTATAGGTACCTAACTCGTATTCGTTATCAGACAGTTTTGAGTTTGTCCATTTTCCAATTATTAATTAACTTTTGATTTTAAATTGCGTGACATAAAATTTCTTATAACAATATTAAAGTACTTAATATTTTGTATTTGTTGCTAATTCTTCCGTATACTCACGACATTCTGTCAGTACAGGTACACTTAAATTTTTAACTCCACAGTTTGTTTCACAAATTATTATTAATATTTTAGCATAAGTAAACCATGTGTTTTTCTAATCCTATCCTGTAGTCTATTGAGTATTGTTTTTCTTTTTTAATTTTATCTTTTATTTTTGCTTTGGCGTTTGTTGTGTTTTTGATTTCACTCGGTTAAGATTTTTTTGACACTGCAGTATTCGCCATTTGATTTTAATCTAGTCTTGAATATCATTTGTTATGCCTGTTTTACAGCCAGTGTCCAGTTGTTCTGTACAAGTTTTGTGTATTTGCTAAATATTTTTCACTATTTTTTTTTTAATTAACATACAGTTAAATTACGAATAAAAAAATAAAATAGTATTTTAGTATAGGTAGATACATTGATTATTCACGTGTATGTATCGTATTGTCACAAATGCAAAATTTATAGCTATGCGCACCTATATATTATACGTATGTGCATTAATACTGCGCTGTTTGTACAGACCCACGATGTCATTTAATTTTCACATTTTTAAATACTACTAAATATAATATTATTATGTGTTTGTTTCCTTGTATTAATATTAATTTTATATCGTCGTAAAAACGCAGTAACAAGGTTGGATTACTATGATTTTTATTATTTAATATTTATTGTGTCCATATATTAAATTATAAAAGTTGTTTAACGAAACTATATAATACACGTGTACTTTAACTATGCTGTTATATCTATGACCGTATCAACGTTGCGAGTTTTATGTATAACTGTTCATATTTTTCGAACCGTACAGCCATAATGTTTAGTTGTGATAAAAATTATATAAAAAGGCTATACAAATAAATAATAATAAATGTGTCTACCGTATAATTTTTATTTTTATTTGGGAAATATTCCTAAGAAATATTAAATTAATGGTGTCAATGGTTTTAAGTTAACGATTCAAGATTTTATAATTGATTACAATATTTCCCAATATGAGATACAAAACACAACAACAAATTATTTATAAGATATTAATAAAAAGGCATAAAAAACCAACTAGTCAACAAATTAAAATATAATATTTATTAAACTGGAAGTTAGCCACAACATTTAAATGAACTCTGAAAATCAGTTTATTACATCAGTATAGATGGAAAAACATAAATAACATGTACTTTTATAATAATTATATTTGATTTTAAAAAATCGACACACCATAATAAGTCAAAAAAAAACGAGATTTTCGTCAAATTAAAATTTTGAGCGAATCGATAAATCATTTATAATGATATTGTGTGCTTTTTTCAAAGGTCGAAATTCATGTGCGATTATAAACTTATCCGCAAGGCTAAACTTATCAGCTACCTTAATCCAAGTCATGAAAATTATATCTTTTTCTTTTACTAATATTGTTGTTGTTTAACTCGTTTAATTGTCCTACCATTCCTTAACAAATACATTTTGAAATTCCATTTTTGCACGCTCCTCATTCTATTGTTATTCTGTATTTTCTTCGTCTAATCCATCTACAAAAAATTCTTTCTCTGCTGTCGTCTTAAATACATCTTGCTAACGAAGGCAAATTCTATTTAATAATCTATAGTCTATTATATGTACACTTTTCTTCAGTTGTACAACTATTACGATTCTACTAGGTCTCTAATTAATATTATTATTAATTCTACTTAATGTATTATAATATATATTGTAAATATCAAAATACCTATATGTTACTATAAACGTATGTTTTTGAGTTTTGGTCTTTATTGTTATATAAAATAAAATAGCTACCTACATATATCGTGCATCAACGACTGAAGCTGCTTAAGTGCTTATACACGTGGTTGACTTTAAGACACGGCTCTCGTATTATTGTACGATAAACCCGCCACTAGGGATAAAGAATGGATAAAGTAAAAAAAAAAAAAAAGAAAACAATGACGAATAACGAATAAGAGAAGCGCGCAATCCAGACCGCCAAGACGGTATAATAATATTATTATGAGATTATTATTACATATATAGGTATTATTATTATTATTATAATGCAGCACGGCTCTCGGACTTCATAAATCACCGTTGAAAATTCCACCACGGCGCGTTTAATTGATATTGACCGTACATATTGTTATCGTAATACCCGAATGGTGGCGTAGTAGTGTTTATAAACGTGTACGGATTTTTATTTTTTTATTTATTTTTTAATAATATAAATTAAGCGTCATTTGTTGCGCGTCAAAACGGTCGTAAATCCTTCACTCGGCGGAAAAAGAACAGCCGAGACGCCCACGCGTACCGGCTAATTGGACAACCGTAGTCGATCAACCCCACGCCACTATACTATATACTACAACGGCCTGTACAAAAACAACTAAACAAGCCCTTCGCGCTATAAATCATTCCCCGAGATGACATTGTACGGCGTTAAACGCCTGCGAATTTGATTCGAATTACCAAAATGAAAACGTGTTGAACCGCGGTCGCGGTGATGGGAACAAAATATTATCATATTATGCTGCTGGCGGCAGCAGGTAGTTTCCAAAAAAAAAAACATCCAAACGCATAGCGTAATATTATTGTAATACGTCGTGTTTTATATGATTTGTCCGTGTATAGGAACGCGATGGTAGGTATATAATAACGAATAACATTTTTGTTTTCATTCATTTTTGTTCAAGAAGGTTGCAGGTACCCATTTCATTTAGATACACGCAAACATTAATTATACGATTAAGAAATATCTACACAATCGCAGGTATTTATAACAATTTGATTTTGAATTCGTTAATAGATTAGAGTTTATCAATCGTCTCTTTTCTGGATCGTTGTTAGAACCTATTATTAATATATTTTAATTAAAATAACTATGGTAAAATCCTATTTTAATTTTTTAAATAAGTGTTTAGTAATATAATAGTACCTATAAAAGAGTTATTCAAAAATCTATTTAGGAAAAAATCTCAGACGTGATTTAGTATTATTTTTGCCTAAATATTGGTTGAAAAAAAAGTTATTAATATATTAAATAAAAAAAAATTTAATAAATGTATATATTTTTTTATCAATGGTGTGAAAACTTACCTTATATTAATTATCTGTAACTATGTAGCATTAAATAACTTTTATAACACACTCGCGTTCAATTTAATAATATAAAATTGTATTTTATTGATTACAGAAGATATAGGATGGTTATATACTTCTGAATTCTCTTGTACAAACTCAAAGGTATTATAATCATCAGAGTATGCATTACAACATCAATATGCACAGAACCTTATGACATATAAATATTTGATGTTTATAAAGCACACGAACCTATATTATATAAAATACATCTCACTCGAAATCTCATCTTCCAAAGTGTCTACATGATGCTCGAACGACATCAAACATCATAATCAAGCTCACCCAAAGAAGAATTCGCTGTAGGACGGGAATAAAAAAATCATAAAAGTCTTTGAAATAGCCTGCGGACCAACTTCGTTTTGTATAAAATTACGTGTCAGATGTATCATGCTACCAACATTTTTTATAACTGTATTACTTATACACACCATCGTAGACCATAAAGAAGTAAGTGTTTGAACAATCTGTAAAGCCTAAAATCCTCTCTAAAAAAAAAGAAGAAGAAAAGAAAAAGAAATATACAAGGAATTTTCACGTATCCGGTCAAATATAATTTATCGTTAGTTTAGGACTCGAATATAATATTAGTGTATCATCTTTTAACCGTATTGAATTCAAAATAATATAGTCTACATCTACCTACTACTATTGTGAACGTATTATGCAACATGAGTGTTATACATATTTGTATTATACAATTGGGTTACACATTTGGGTTCCGAAATGGCTATTATCACACAATGCGATAAATT
Organism: Aphis gossypii; assembly: GCF_020184175.1. Taxonomy (NCBI): domain Eukaryota; kingdom Metazoa; phylum Arthropoda; class Insecta; order Hemiptera; family Aphididae; genus Aphis; species Aphis gossypii. The sequence continues at coordinate 8,931,801 of NC_065532.1, forward strand.
GAGTCTGTTACTGCAGGTAGCAGTTTTTAAGACCTTAAAAAAATATGCGTATAGTTTGTTCTTTTTATCGAATCACAGCGGGACGGTCCACAGTTTTTAACCGCATTATGGTCGCTTTAAGGGTTCTGGTTGTCTATTTACGGACGCGACGAGAACAGAGGGACACCGGAATTTATTTACGCAATATTCAACGTATACTATATTATATTGTACATTATGGCGACTCCGAGAGGACTCAATAAAAAAAATAAATAAATAAAAAATAGAAATAACGCACGTAACCGGTGCGTGTGCGTGTATACTGCAACTCACTCGGGGAATGGTTTAGTGTTTTTTTTTTTTTTGTTAATCCTCATCGTTGCGTATTCGTGTATTATTATATTGATAATATACTAATATTTGGTTGTTACGTCTTCGGGGGTTTCTTATACACTACCTATATTGTTGCGGATTGTAAAAAGCAATTTACGGGGTGTCGTGACACACAATAATAGAAGTCGACAAAAGCGGCGCGTGTGGCCGTATAAAAAAATACGTATACCGGAAGTATACGAGCATTATTATTGTATTATGTTATCGCGCCGTGAATTCCGTTTTTTTTTCACGTTACGCGAAAACGCATACTTCGACTGAGAATTCGTACATGGCGCGTTGTTTGAACCGTACACGGATCTCGAATCTTCTTTTCGACTCAGCAGAGTTAAACACGAAGTACTTGCGACATACATACTATATAACACTGCATAGTATAATAGACTTATGTATCGTCATAGCATTATAATACGCGTTCATATAACACATCATATAATATTATGTTTAAACGGAGTCAATACATAAATCGTCTTGCTCTCTCCCATCGGCAATCGATGTACATATAGTCTCCGATATTATGAGACGCGTTTGGTTTCACGCGAAATCGCGCTATGACATTATATTATTATATTGCGGCGCGCCGGAACACTTTCACCGCTGGTCCGAAAACACACCCCCTCACGTGTGAAATCAACCACCCCACACGTGTTTACGCATATATACTCATAATATATATAATAAGACATGTGGACGGAGAAAGTGTTCTGCAAATTTTCGTACACGGTAGCGGCCTACATAATATGCGACACTGATAAATTATTATTATTTGTATATATAACGTTAAAATTGGTTCAATACACACGCGGTGCTACCAGTCGTGTACGCAGCGTGCGTTCTTCTTCAAATTAAACTGTTGATATTAGACCTTTCAAAATTTCTCTGAAAATGTCTTTCGCAGCCATTATATTGTTATTATAATCCCCGTCGCATATGTGCATTATAATAATAATAATAATATACCCGTCATTATATTATATATATATTACGTTATGCGCGCGTTAGAAAGTGGCCGATCGTCTCCTGCTTTGTACGATAACGGTACGCACATTATAATATTATTATATTATATCAGCTCATATATATATATTATATATTATTATCGTTATATTATTACAAAAACGAGTGCGGTTATAAAGTGAAGTCGTGTAAAACCGTCTCGTGTACGCGCAATGTGATAATATGCAGTGCTATATACTAACCACCCCCTCACCGCAGCGTGGTATTTCGACCTACCTATATATTATATAATAAACCTATTTACGTACACTGCACACATAGCGAATGTGTGCTGCGAAAAATTATAAATTTGTTTTGACACCCTATTGGTGGTCAGATACCCGCTGAGTCGACCATCACCGTCTCAATTGAGACAATTATTATTACGGCATTGTAGGTATATACAGTAGGTAATCTATATATATATATATATGTATTTTATATTATTATATTATTTGCGTGAGCGTGTTTCACGTATGACCGGATAGCATTATTGGAATTGAATTTGATCGTCAGTGTCAAAAAACTGTCCGAGTGGGTCGCCGGACAACGACGATGACGGGCGTGTGTCACGTGCCTTTTTGTTGTCCAGTCCCGCCGACGAAATGGAAACGTTTCGATCGGGTCGTCGTCGTGTTTTGCTCGCGTTTCTTACGCACACGTCTCGTTCCACGACCATCATACTGTCAAAGCCCTTGCAGTAGGGCGTTACGATTTTTTGATGTTCGGACATCGGCGATATGATATGATAATTGGTTTTCCCGAGAAACGTCACACGAGGCAGGTATATAATATATTATACAACAATTGTCACAACAGCATGGTGTGATCAATATGACATATTAATGTGTACTGCTGCGGGTAATATAGACAGTGCTTGGTTTAGGGGGAAAGGATGACCCGAGTACCTCGAATAAATGTTCAGATATTTTTTTTAGTGTACTTCGATTTTTTTTTCGAATTAGAACACATCAGCGACGGTACTTTATATTTAGTATAATTGTTTGCATAGTATTTGAGTACATATTTTAAGTTTATAATAGACGAGTCGTAGACCACGGTCGTAGATTGATTTAACACCTTGTAACCACGTACGATACTATAAAATACTAGAATACTAAGAACGTTTGTCCTAGAATAAGTACTAGAAGAATAAAAAAAAAAAAAATAATATAATTGAAAAATATTATCATTTAGAGAATTTGTCAGTCAAATGAAGATTAATAAAATTTGTGTTTGTTTATTACAATATTAATTGTCTTGTTTATTTCGTTGAAGGCACCTATATTTACTGCATGAGGGTCAGCTTTGACATACTTTTCTGATCATAATAATTTGAGATTAATTTATATGTACGTTATGTCGTTATAAAAAAAAAATTATATATTTCATCTATTTACAATGTTATATCAAAAATAATAATCTATTAACTAGGTAGTTATAATATTCAGAACTACCAATGCTTTATCTTCAATTTATTTTTTAAAAAAAAATCCTAATATAGGCCGATTGAATGCAAAAAAAACTTTTAAAGTCCATAATCCTATATAGTGGGTTATGTTTTTTTTTGTTGGTTTAAGTTAAACCCTATTATGCACGAGGGTGTAATATTATAGGGTCTGTGGTCCCTTCATATGGTTACATATGATATTATAAAATAGGGACTAAAATTCTTTTTTGTGTCACAAGGAGTACCACTAACCTCTACTTGCTCTAATCTTTTTCAATTCAAGCTTTGTGGAAATGTACATGTTTAAATTATTGCATTCTCACGCATGTCAATTTACCAGAACTTGTAAACATTGATTTTGTGATGCAGCTATCGTATATATACATAGAGGCATGCAAAATATATTCCATTTTTATAAAGACTAGTTAAAAAATATATATTTTACAAACAAATTTTTGGAGGTTCGTCACACCAATACTTTGACAACAAAATTTCTGTAAAAAGTGCTGGTGTGACAAACTTCATTCCTGGACGATTTTATAATAATTGTGTTATTATAAATTAATATTTTTTAGATTGTATAGAATTTTATTTTTTGAGATAAATTCTACACGTAGAAAATGTACCTACATATATTATGTACGTGCACATTAAAAATTAAACTGTACTATAAAACATATGATTAGAGTTTCTTCAAAAAATAATTGTAATAATAAACGCTCAAACAACAAAATTTTAGAAATAAATATTTTGTTTAAGATTATTATGTGATGCTTATATAGAACGTATACATCTAATAGCAATTATTCATGTAATAATGGGTTATTGACTGTTTAATTAATAATTATAAGTGACTTTGCGCTAATAAACGACCGCATTTAACCGATCATGAAAACACATGTTTTAGTAATTTTATTACACATTAACATACTCTACAATCAATGCAAAACATAATATAATATTCTAGAAATATATACACTGAGCGCTTAACCCAAGGGGAAAATTATAATCTTTAGTATGCGATATGTGTAGGATGCTAATGCGATTTGATCATCCTCCCAGTACTGACCCACCTTTCGTTACGACTTACGTTTGTATATTTTATAATGTCGTGTTTTTATATCGGTTGAGAAAGAGGGTATAACATTCACGTGTCATAATAATTATTATAATTAAATATTTAAACCATCTTCTAAAGAGATTGTATTAATATATTATAACGTGAATATTGTTAAGTTATAGTGTTGTGGCGACGTGAACAATACACAACGAGCCGCCCAAATTATTTACGATGTCGACAGCGTACAATAGGAAAAACCCATGTTCTAGAATATTCCACGATGGTCTCGCTAGAGTATACTCGGGGATGTTCTAGAACAAAGCGGAGCCTATAAATACCAGCTGATCAGATGCTCAATTTTCATTCCGTCAGTGACTACGTATCGCGACTTACCGTGTTGTTCAGTTCGCAGTAATATTGTACGCGTAATTGGTATTTGTTTGTTATATTTCATTCTTGTACATACATATCACAGTAATATAGTGCTTAATATTTTATAAATTGTGAGTGATTATTTATTACCATAAACCACAAATTGGTGACCTCGACGTGATGGAAAACAATGAATCGTCAGTAGCAAGAGTCGCGGTGAAAATTCCCGAGTTCATTTCGTCGGATCCCGAACTTTGGTTCGCCATGGTCGAGGGAAGTTTTGCCAGCGCAGGTATCAAGATCGACAGTACGAAATTTGGGTATGTTGTCGGCGCATTACCACCCAAATATGCGGTTGAAGTGAAAGATATCATAATGGCACCACCATCGGAAAACAGGTACGTAAAAATTAAACAAGAATTGGTCAAACGTCTCAGCGCATCCCAAGAAGAAAAAACTCGCCAACTATTGGAACGGGTCGAAATGGGTGATAGAAAACCATCGCAATTTTTACGCCATCTTCAAAGCCTAGCTGACACCTCCATTCCTGAAACACTGTTAAAAACGCTGTGGATGGGCCGACTACCGAAAAGTATTCAGGTAGCGCTGGCGATCGTCAAGGACTGCAAACTCGAGGACCTCGCAGCACACGCAGATAATATTGCAGACGCGTCTGGTCCTATGCTACCTCAGATCGCGGAATCAACTGTGAGTAATACTCTGGAAGCTACGTTAAATCTTAAGCTTTCACAGCTAGCGCTAGGGATTAATCAGGAAATCACGGCGCTGAGAAAAGAAATCGCTGAGATCAACACCCGTCCTGCACGTGGGCGAAGCCCCGATCCTAGTGCCCATCGTTCAAGATCTCGATCACGAAGTCGTAATTCACACGGTGTCAATGGAATCTGTTGGTATCACTGGCGTTTTGGATCCAACTCCCAGAAATGTGTAAAGCCATGTACATATAAGTCGGAAAACTAGAAAGGCAATCACTGATGGCGGCCAGTGAGCCAATGCCATTTCCACGCCGCCTATTTCTAACCGATCGTGTCTCACGAATACAATTTCTTATTGACACTGGAGCCGATTTATGTGTATACCCACGCAGTGTGGTTCAAGGTCAACGAGATAAATCGGACTACTCCCTATCAGCAGCCAACGGGACGACCATTGCTACGTACGGAACTATTACACTTGCTCTTGATTTCGGACTTCGTCGAGTTTTCACTTGGAGATTTGTGGTCGCGGATGTATCCAAGCCTATCATTGGTGTGGATTTTTTAAACCATTATAATCTTTTGGTAGATATACGTAATCAACGTCTCTTGGACGGTCTCACGCAACTCACTGTACAGGGTCAAGCTGCGAAATGCGACATACAATCCATCAAAACAGTTGTCGGAACAACAAGGTACCATGACTTATTACAGGAGTATCCTGAGATAACCCGACCTGTTGGAGTAATCAAGGACATCAAACACAACACCAAACATTACATCCAGACGACACCAGGATCTCCCGTCGCGTGTAAACCAAGGCGTCTAGCCCCTGACAAACTCAAGGGAGCCAAAAAGGAGTTTGAGACTATGCTAAATTTGGGTATAGCTCGACCTTCTAAAAGCCCTTGGTCTTCACCACTCCACCTGGTTTCAAAGAACACTACGGACGCATGGCGACTCTGTGGAGATTATCGTGCACTTAATACTCGAACTATCCCAGACCGCTACCCAGTTCGTCACATCCAGGATTTCACACACTTCCTTCACGGAAAAAACATTTTCTCAACAATCGATCTGGTAAGAGCCTATAATCAAATTCCTGTAGCAGAGGAAGATATCAATAAAACGGCCATAATAACACCATTTGGACTTTTCGAGTTTCCTTTTATGTCTTTCGGACTCAGAAACGCAGCTCAGACGTTCCAACGTTTTATTGACGAAGTACTCCGTGGACTTGAGTTTTGTTTCAGTTATATCGATGATATACTGGTAGCTTCTACTTCTGAAGAAGAACATATCAAGCACTTACAGATCATTTTCAATCGGTTACGTGAATACTCTCTAGTAATCAACCCTTCCAAGTGCGTTTTCGGACAAAAAGAAGTCAAATTCCTAGGTTACCTTATTTCCACAGATGGCACACGTCCTTTACCTGACAGAATCGACGACATCTTGAAATACAAGAAACCGACATCAGCAAAAGGGTTACGACAGTTCCTGGGTATGATAAACTTCTATCGACGTTTTATACCCGGAGCTTCAGAAGCACAAGCACCATTGAACGTCTTACTGGTTCCCAATCTCAAAGGCAAAACTCCTATCAACTGGACACCTGAAGCTACTGCTGCTTTCGAAAATTGTAAAGAAAAACTTGCCTCAGCCACGTTACTTGCTCATCCTCGCGACAATGCACCATTGGCCATTGTAAGTGATGCTTCTGACACCGCAGTGGGCGCGACTCTCCAACAATTCGTCAACACGGGATGGCAGCCTCTCGCATTCTTTTCAAAAAAACTTTCAGTAACTGAATCTAAATACGGAGCCTACGATCGTGAACTCCTTGCTATCTATCTTGCTGTCAAACATTTTCGACACATGGTAGAAACTCGCAATTTTACCATTTTCACTGACCACAAACCCATCACTTTCGCCTTTCAGCAGAAACTTGAAAAGTGCTCACCACGCCAATTTCGTCACCTAGATTATATCTCACAGTTTACTACAGACATAAGATATGTGCCAGGTAAACAGAACATCGTGGCCGACGCTCTCTCTCGAGTGGAAGTTCTTTCGGATACACTGGATTATACTGCCCTGGCTAAATCTCAACAAGAAGACGACGAATTAAAAACGTATTTACGGAGTGACACTGGACTACAGCTTAAGCAAATTCAAATGCCCGGCATGGATGTTCCTGTGTTTTGCGACACCATGACACCAACCGCCCGACCTTTTATTACAAAATCTTTTCGACGTGCTGCTTTTAATACTGTCCATCGTCTTTCACATCCAGGCATAAAAGCCACTACCAAGTTGGTAACACAACGCACCACTTGGTTCATTCCCTCAACCATCACAAAGATTCGAACATGTACATTTAGACCTCATCATTATGCCATATTCAGAAGGATTCCGCTACTGCCTTACGTGTATCGATAGATTTACTCGATGGCCGGAAGTGATACCTTTGGAGAACCAAGAAGCAGAGACTGTCGCCCGAGCATTTTATACACATTGGATTTCAAGATTTGGTACACCTCTTATTATAACGACTGATCAAGGGAGACAATTCGAATCAAACCTTTTCAAGTATCTAGGATATTGACTGGTACAAATCACCTCAGGACTACGGCCTACCACCCTTCAGCAAACGGTATGGTAGAACGAAGCCATCGACAGCTTAAGGCCGCTATCAAATGTCACCAGAACAAACGGTGGACTGAAATACTCCCAACAGTCTTATTAGGCATACGAGCAGCTTGGCGCGAGGATCTGAAGTCCACATCCGCAGAACTTGTATTCGGAGAACCACTTCGTCTACCTGGTGAATTTCTCTCAACAAGATCAGATGACGCTAAGTTTGAGAACGCAGCAGAGTTCATCAAGGATCTTCGACACCAGATTCGCCAGATACAACCGGTAAATGGAACCTGCCACGGAGAAAAGAAAAATTTCATATTTAAGGACCTCGCCACCTCCAAACAAGTGTTTATTCGTCATGATGGACCGAAAAACTGTCTACAAATGCCGTACGACGGCCCATACCCAGTTGTAAGTCGCAATCGGAAAACCTTCTGCATTGACGTGAAAGGGAAAAAGATAACAGTGACTATTGATAGACTGAAACCAGCCTACATAATTGCTGATGACATACACGAGGAGGTTAGCTCCAGAAACATGAAACATGCCACACCCGAATCTATCGCAAATAAGGAACCAAAAACAGAAGAACCGACACCAGAAACAAAAGACAGGAAAACGCGTTCCGGTAGAAGAGTCCATTTCCCCGAACGTCTTCAAATAAGTTCCTGCTGACTCCATCACTGGTAGGGGGGTGATGTGGCGACGTGAACAATACACAACGAGCCGCCCAAATTATTTACGATGTCGACAGCGTACAATAGGAAAAACCCATGTTCTAGAATATTCCACGATGGTCTCGCTAGAGTATACTCGGGGATGTTCTAGAACAAAGCGGAGCCTATAAATACCAGCTGATCAGATGCTCAATTTTCATTCCGTCAGTGACTACGTATCGCGACTTACCGTGTTGTTCAGTTCGCAGTAATATTGTACGCGTAATTGGTATTTGTTTGTTATATTTCATTCTTGTACATACATATCACAGTAATATAGTGCTTAATATTTTATAAATTGTGAGTGATTATTTATTACCATAAACCACAGTGTAATCACTTAGAAATATCGGTTTAGAAATATACATAACTAGGTTTTTGTCAGTTACCGGATTAAAATATATCCGATAAACAATATAATTATACAGTTTAGAGAATGTTGAATAATATTATAAAACATAATAATAGTTTTTATCCGACACGAAACAAAATTGTAATGATTTAATTTGTTAGAGTATCTATTAATCCATAAGTAATATGTATATAGGAAGTATAATACTATAGTATTGTGTATATAATCTATGCATTATATATATATATATAGATATACACACACATACCTATAAATATTAGTACCTATATACATTATATTTTAGACTTAAACAATAATATATTTATTAGTAAAACAAATTATACAATCATAAACATTGTTCATATTAAACTAGTTGAAGTATGTTGACTGTTATAAAATATATGGTGTTTGACTTGAATAATAGGTATGCTTACATAAAAAGCGTTTTTATATACCCCCAAGGCCCAAAGGGAATTTCACTGACCGTTAAGTCCAGAGGACAGCTAAGGCTAAGGTGTCGAGACGTGAGCGCCGTAGTGATCACTGTGGTATAGTTCATCAATGATAAATCTGTCATTTTATATACGCACTGGCCAATAATTCGATAAAGTTCCTACGCATATTTTTGAAAAATTAAATCTTCTTTATCGCCTTGGAGTTGTGAAAAAAACACTCTAAAAACCTCTTTTCAGATGATTGTGATAGTTCTTTCTCCACTAATATTGGTTCAAAATGTATAAATGTCTTAGCTACTAAATCATTTTTGTGTTTCTTGAATAGGCGGTATGTTAAATATGAATTCAATGATACACCTATATATGTCTATCATTGTAACCGAAGAACAATAATTCTATACAGACTTATTACCAATATTTATGTTTTTTTCGATATAGCTATTAAAGTCATTTATTTTACTTTTACTATTATATAGTAGGTTGGTATATTTTTTCCCGAAAGTATTGCATTCATTATATTACTAGTTTTTAATTGATATAATATATATATATATAATCAAAATTTTTATTGCGTACAGAAAAATGTATAATAATATAAAATACATAAAAGTTTAATTTTCCAAGAGTAATGCTTTTAAATTATAATAAAATAATTAACATAATATTTATTTATCGTCTAAAAAAAGTAAATCTTTTCAAACTTAAAATGTCTATACAAAATAACATGAATAATCTTGTATTAAGTCATCAAGAATTTTGACCCTACAGCAAATATTTTTTTATCGACATTTACAGGAAAAAACCTGTTAAAATTGAAACAGTGTTATGCCTAACAAAAATTCTAAGACTTGAAAGATTTTTAATAATTTATCATTTAATAAAATTAATATAAATGGTTGAGTAAAAGTAATTATTTTACAAGTGAATATTGAATGTCATTAATATTTGAACTTAAAAAGCTCATAAAAAATTAATTTGGTTTTCTGGTATATATTTTTTATATATGAGTTAAAAAACCTATAGCTTGTATTAAATTCATAAATTTAAAGTAAAAAAAATTATTTAACGAAGTTCTAATCACATAATAATTTACTAATTTTTATAGTTTTTATTAATTTTGTCAAAATCATAACTTTAAATACTTTTAAAAACATATTGTGTCTAAAAATTTTCAATATTTAAAAAAATAATTTGAACATTCAGTGAGAATTTCAAGTACCTAAGATTTTTGGTTTTTGAGAGTTACATCAATAAACAAAATCAATTTCGTCCAAAATTTCATTTGTTAAATCATATCATTTTATCGAAAACGTATCGTGCACTCATTCACGACAGAAATATTGCAAAATCTAAAATATACGCTTTAGAATATCGTTTTAGTAAACGTTTAAGAGAAAGTCGTTATATAAATCCATTCCTAACATTTTATGCCTAAAAATGATAATTTTAAAATTGTAATAGTTTAATTAATAATATTATGAATAAATTATGATACATTTATTCCAAAATTAAAGTATCAATATAAACCTAAGAGGTGCAGTCCTATTGATTCATTGCTTTAAGTTTGGTCATATATTGAAGTAAGTTCAGTTCTATATACCATATGTTACAGTTACAATAAAATTGTCTGATGAATAAACGCATATTTGATTTGGTATACGTAAATAAGTTTTATAAGACGACAGAACACACGTGGGTTAAACATCCCCTGCTTAAGATATTTCCTATTATTCCCCGCCGATAAGTATGGTTAATGTGCTATTTTATAGAAAAACGTTAGAAAACATAACAATACACCACATATGGGTATAATATGTAGTATCGAAATAGAAAAAAAATTGTATATGGAATAATATAAAATATGTAAAGTTTATATAATATATAGTCAGACAGATAAATTGTATTTTTTCGAATGACAATATAATAATGCACTTGAACGCGTTACTATAAAATTATGTATTACATTTAGGTACACAAATTTATAGGGTACGATGTATCGGTAACGTGTCATGTACCTATTTAAAGAATATAAATTATATTATGTACCTCGTCGCATATATAACACGATATATCATCGTTGCACCGACGCGGCCGGTTAACCAATGAAATGTCGTCGGATTCGCGGCCGCCACCCTATTTATAATGTGCATATGCTCGTTAGCGGCAGCAGTATTATAACTAGATGTGTGAATTTTCTTGATGAAAATCAATAAAATCGTTACAAATCAAACAACGGACTCGCTGAAAGCGGACTCGCGAACGGAGGGGAAACGCATCGTCAACGTATAACATATATAATATAATATATATAATAATATATGTATAATACGTGCGGGCACGGTTCATTACGAATATTTAGGACGCGCGTATAATAAAAATAATAGTAATAATAATAGTGTATATTTACGTCATCAATCATTTACAAAAAAGGCGTTTCGAAAACGCGAAACCCCTCCTTAATTATTATTTTTCCACAACACCGAATTCGTGGATACTTGACTCCGTCTATACAAACGTCGTGTGTGTGCGTGTGCGTATCGTATATATATATAATATATCAGCACCGCGAACCAATTTATAAATATAATAAATAATATATATACTATTTAATGCGTTTATACGTTTGCGTGTGCGCGCACGTATATGTGTGTGTGTGTGTGCATGCGAACTCGTCTTTGTTTAGTCGAACAAATATTAATCATAGGATTGGTTACGGATCGTATATGTGCATAGTCCCCACAATAAATGGTCTCCGAGCCCGACAAAATGGCTCCCCCGTTGACCCCGATTTTTCGCTAAACAACACTATATACGATACTTAGAATATATAGTGATATGATGTATGTATGGATCGTCATCGTATGAATGTGTGTGTGTGTGTGTATCGTTTATAGGGATAAATGGGGTGTGCGCGTTTTTTTCCCCCCATTCATAATGCGGACAATGCGAACGTCTAGTATAATATGTATAAGGAAAAGGGTTAAATAAAATCGAATATACGGTCGACGCGTCGCACCATAAATAAATCACGAAGAAAATATCTCAATAATAGTGATTTTTAAACTGGTATAGTGGGTTTGACAATCGGTGTTCAATAATAATTTATATTATATATTATATTCGCGATTCGGTGACTATTATTTGACATTAGGTATATACCTAGTTATAAGTAACACGTCGTTCGCAAACCATTTACAGTGTATATACTCGAGTTTGTTATAAAAATATATACTATAATATCTGTATGGATGTGCACTCTGTAAACTTAAGTCGTAACTTAATAAGTTTGTATATAAGTACCTATACTTACAAATGACCCCAAATATATAGAATAAAGTTATAGTTTTATGAAGTTATAGCTTGGTAATAATTAGGTATGATTTATTAATAATTGCATGTAATTTCATATTTGCATCATAAATGTAATAATATTCTATACTTAGACTAAATTATACTGTGTGGTGTAACAGAAATTACTGATATAGGTATATATTTAAAATTATAAAAAAATATGTAAGTACCAAGTACCTGTATTTTAAAATATTTTGTTTAAATGAAACATTTATAGGTTTTACAATAAAAGAACAAAAAACAAAATTTAAAATAATAAATAATTGTTAAGTATAATTTAATTATAATTTACTGAAATTCGTGTATTATTTTGGATTTCAGAATTCGGTGGTGCATTTAATATTTGTATGTTTATGCCGAATAACGAAAAAATGCTTAGTTAATAAAATAAACAAACAGAGTAGTTTTCATAATATTATAATAGTATATAAAATCGATAAAAATTTCGTTTTAAGAAATATTTCGTAGCAACCTAGATTCGAATTATTCGACTATCAATATTAATAAAATTACATTATTATTATTAATAGTAATAATGACTAGCTTATTTTAGTAATATTTACAAAATTATTATTGTCATAAAAAACAATATATTATTACAATATTTTATAATATTATATGGGCCGTACGCTTACGTAGTATTATTTATTATTCGCTAATCGCTATAATAGGTATTTTGCAGTATATTCGCCGAGGTTTTCGATATATGCGACTATAATAATAATATGGCGTATAGTTATTACAATAATTGAGATTTCAAGCGCGCGCGTGTTACGTGTGCGTTTAAATCGTATTTCGATTCGGCGCGTTTATATATCGCGTGTCTAAAAAGCGGTTAGATAAAATGACACGCCGGACTGATATCCGCCGTGTAACGGTTGGGTAGCGCAAATCGACCATGTATACCGAAACACGCGGTACTTGCCTACATCGAATCCGTGTGAAATCCTTCGTACACGGACCCGCACCGTATATAAATGCCAACACTTGATAATTGACGATGTGTATTAAATTGCGGCTGTGGTTTTTATAATGATATATAATACGTATTACATTATAAAGTAAATATTATACAAATAATAGTTAATATTTCACGTCATAATTATTATGTGGGTATGTATACCTCTATAGGGACACTAAATCTAATGATAATGTTTTTTTTCATTCCTCAAAATCGTTTTCGTTTTGTTTACGTACGTCGAAATGTAGTTATATTGGTAACATCTATGCCCCAACTATGCTGAAATAGTATATTATAAAAATAGGCGTACATTCGGTTTTGCAATCGTTATTCACTCAACAGCAACTTAATTTTTATTCGCCTATGCATAAATGCGTATAACTACTCGTATAGATATACAATACACTCTTTTTTTTTTTTTATAATAATATGACTATATTATAGTATGTAAAAAAAATCACTTAATTCCGCTAAACGCTGCCAGGCACATGGACTAGAAAATAAAAATTTAAGTTTAGTAATGTTTCCAGAATTATATTATATAATGCGCATACCGTATCCCTACCCTTTACCTATAACCTACAGTATAATTATATACATATATATTAATATTATTAATTATTTATACAGTATTTTCATATTGAGACATAATTGTAACATAATTATTCAATTTAACTATTCGTGGTATAAGTAAAACTTGGTAAATTATACAAAACCTCCTTATTCCTTACTGTGTCGACTTGTTCAAATAATGCGAGCTTTTGCTGATACCGAGTACTGTACACACTTAAGTCCTTTTAGAGGCTTTTATATTATAAAATATATTACACTTACATCGTGAAATACATTATTATAACAGTACCTAATACATAATAATATAATGTACATATATAGGTATATACTATAAACACAATACACAATATAATAGTATAATACAACGCATATATTTATATATATTATATATATAATAATGTAAGTATAATAATAATACGAGTATATATATGTATGTACAGAGATTACCAATAATAGTCGTAATAATGGCTGCCGGGTGTTATCCCTTGAGCTGCAGCAGCAGGTCTCCCCCTCGTCAACGACACCGCCGCGCGACGTCGACCGTTCCCCGGCGGACGCGCGTACATCTGTCCCGGCGAACGCTGCGGCGGCAACGACGTCGATACGACCGGCACCGAAACGAATTTGGGCTTTTGGGGCCATTGTGCTGTGCTGGTGTGCGTTGTGCTGCTGCAGAAATACGATTTTCCCGTAACGGCCGCGGAGAGTCCGCGAGGGCAGGATCGCGGAGGGCTGCTGCGGTGGCGACGAGGACGAGGAGAAGGAATACAAATATATATAATAGCACAAAATGCCGGAAAAAGCGTTTTTGTTAGACTCGCCATTTATCGTACTCTCATCGTAGCGACAACCCGCAACGTCCCGTATATAGTATATAATAATATGATATACGTGTATAATACATCGTCGCCGCCAAGTGACTTTTTTACGATTCTAGTCAGCTGCTGATCGATGTGTGTTGCGGTGCAGAGCGCGTTATTATTATTATACACATTTCATATTATATAGAAAAGCTAAATAAAACGGCTGTATGAAATTCAGTGGCGCGAATGAGGAACATTATTACCGGCGGTTTCAGTCCCCTAGCTGATTATATCATGTTTGTATGAGTGTTACATTATATCATCATCGAATAATATTATCTATTTAACCTATTGCAAAAGAAAGTAATATAGGTATTCTGCGTACTTATGAGATCGATATAAGATTTCATCGGGCGAATATAGTACAATCACGCCGATCTTCTTGCGCTTCAAGCCGACTGTACGTACGGGTGACCTGAGTAATATAAAAAGTCGTCAGAATTATCATTCGTCTGTGTTTGGCCGTCATATCCACAGTTATTACCGAGTTAGACTTCTATAGAACAAAACGTTAATATTTGCACCGTTTACTAAACATGTAAGTATACAGACGTATAGCATAGTAACTATATTTATATGTATAGTATTAAACCAGTGATAACATCCAATCGCATACACCATCAACGATTTCCGTATTTACGCTCTTTAAAATATTTTAATTTGATTTAAAAGTCCGATCATTTCGCGTGTAAAATAATATTGATGACTTTTATAATCTCGTATAAAAGAATAAGTATATACTACAAGTGTGTATCTATATTATTTATTTAAATTATCGGTATTAATATTATTATTTTTTTTATTTTTTTTTTAAATCTATTGAAATTCTTGAAACAATGAAAGTTCATTTGATGTTCAAGAATATTTCATGATCATTTTTAGTACTGAATATAATATCATGTACTTATTTTCGCATACTCTCGGTAAATTATTTATAGGTAGTAGGTACCCTACAGCAGATTGCAATAGTGTTCAAATCCTAAGTGTGTAGTATATTTTAAACTTTTTCTACGTACAGCAATTTAAAGAAAACATATTATTTTCATAATATATGTGGATGATATATTATAGTGTAATGGTAAATCTTTACTCGTATATTGCAAAATCGTTTGAAAATAAAATCGTATTATTTTGTTCGTGGATACGCGATATTACATTATATAGTCCACAAGTAATATTATATTATATTACTATTATACACGATTCGTGAGTGGTTTTAAATTATTCATAGAGTACACATACCTACCGTTCGGACCCCGGAGCATTATGCATATTATAATAATATGTGAGTTTACTATATGGCTGTACGTAGTATGTTAGCGAGACGTATTTCGTATATAGCAGCAGTACACGAAGACGTTTGGAAAACAAATCTAGTTTTTTAATATTATTATTATTCATACATGTTTGTACTCGTTTAATGGTCACTGGAAATATTACCGTGACGACTAATTGGACGATATCATTTTTAGTTATAAATCGGTCGTGTCCGTTCGACATGCGTGGAGTATAATATTATATATTATAATATTAGGTATATTACCCTTACCCGAATAACCTAAAACGCAGTGCAGCAATAATACAATATATATAATAGTATATGTACGAACACAGCTCATTATTCACCATATAATATAATAATATAATAATGCATATTATACCTCTGCCTACGAGCATTTACGCCGTTACAGATAATATTATTGGAAAATGTTTGTTTAACCGAACGGGCCCCGTATGACCGGAAGCCAGTTCTAACCTCGCGCAACCACTAATATGGACCGAATGGATAATGTACCGTAAAATTGAACGCGCGCGCGCGATAACTCCTCTCCAGGACCACGATAGCGCAACCGGTCGGAGCCATTAAATCGCTGTTGATGAATGACTTTTGGAAGAAAAATATTATAAAAAAAATAAAAATAAATCTCGCATCATGTAATAATATATACACGCACGGTATATATCATTTATAATACGGCGAACACGCGCTCGTTGTTTTTACCTTTCAGCGTTATTTAACGACAAGTATCAATCAACTGACGCAGTGTGTTTGCGTTCTGTGTACATATACGTCCATAGCGTATATATTAATATATTATACTAATATATTACTATTATTATCACATGCGCGCTGGGAGAGATGCGAAACTCGGCGTCTCCGCGGTCGCTAAATTGATATTCTGGGTGTTGAAAGAGGCCCGGAAGGCGCGAGTCTTACAAACTGCCGATAAATCCTCGCGCATCGCAATCCGAATTATTATTATTATAATATACATATTTTTTAAAATTGCGTTTTTAGTTGTTCTATTTTAGTTGTATTAATATTTTCTTTGTGAACGTCCATAAAAATATATATAATATATGTATATTATATGTGGGTACGAACGAGATCTATCGTCCCCGCGGGCTGTTAAGATTTTTCACGAAGTGCTGAAGCTACATCACTGCGATTTTCGTCAGCATACATTTTTCATGCTAGTACTTATCAATATGCGCATACCTATTATTATTATTTATTATTAATGTGTGGATTTAAATGTAAATTTCATTTTTTTCTGAACGCTCAAAAAACGTTGCTTTTCAAACCACAAAATTCGTTTTTACAAAATAAATCAAAGAATTAAAAGACTTAACTTTTATTTTACACACGTTTTTTAATTGCATTTTTGAATTAAAACAAAATGTTGACGTTTTCATTATTCCCCGCTTTTAAAATTATATATGTTAAGTTATCTGGCAGTCTTCAGTTATCAGTGTGATCTGCTGAAATAGAACATTATCCAAATTACGTCTAGCAAATTGTTTATTGTGAAGACGGATTTAATGATAAAATAAACTTAAATATAATAAACAACAGCCTATGTATAAAATAGAAATCTCCAATATAAAATATGTGGTCACATCCGTAGGAGGGCAGCTCATAATATTATTAATGGTGTGTGATACATAGATGTGTATTTTATACTTATCACTGTGGAGAATGAGCGGTAGAAAAGGGGATCTAAATATCTAATTTCCAAAACAATAAAGATTGCGGAAGTACTAATATGTTTATATAATCAGTGTTTCTTAAATCTTAATGCATTGATGCAATGCCTAACTTTTTACTTACAAAACGTCAAAATGATTGCATATTTGAGTAAAAATTAATATGAGTTAAAAAATATTTCTAGATAATCGTATGACGGTTACATATATTATTATAAAATTTAAATAAAATATAGTTTAAACTTAATATTTTTTTCACTTAATTTTTCAGATACAAATTGGCCGTGCCTTACAATCATTTACAAGTCGCAGGTGGTTATTATTTTGTTTTATGTATAATATTATAATATGTTTGTATTTTGCGCGCTGTAGGGTACCTATACCGAAAATACCGAAGATAAAACGGAATGATAATTACAAACGACAGGGATAATGAAAAAAATCGTAGCTCCGAAGATTCAGCATCGTCGTCCGCCTGCTGCTGCTATACAGCAGTAGTGCACGTGTCCCGGTGCAGCGTATTTTGGCATTTCGGCGCGCGTATATAAATAATAAACACGTCAGCGTTCCGGGGCAGAAAAGTAATAAAAAAAAACCATCCCTACCTATATATATTTGTTAAATTTTATACATATCTTTACATATATACGTGTATTGCCGTCATATTAATATAATGCACATACATATATAATGTATAAAACTGTACACTACACCCCCGTCGCACGCTGCTGCACCAAGACGCGGCGCACAAAAAGCGTTTTCGGCGGTGATGCACATAAATGAATGTATGTATAAATAATAAGTATATAGGTGCAGATCGCGTGCAATGTGTCCATATCGAATTCGGACCTCCTACAACGGTGTGCGAGTGTGCGCCAAGTTAAACCCTTAACGTCCGTGACCGAGGGTACAGCTGCGGCGGCGGGCCCGAGACACGCGACCCCCCGACACCGCGCGCGCAAAATCCGCCGCCGTGGATACCGTGACGACGATATATTATATATTATTCATACACGCCTCGAGTCTTATTTTTCCATATTCTTTTTATATAAAATATAACATTATATGTGTATGGGTCTCGGTAGGTTTAATATATTATTTCTTACATTTCGTTTCTATAATTCGTCCTGCGCCGCAGCTCTAGCGCGTCAGCCGCCGTCGTTTTCTTTAGCCTGCGATTTCCTCTCACCGTTCCGCATTTAGCATTTAATATTATTATATTTTATATGCGTATATGTACTTTACATTCAAACGGATCATTCGTACGTTTAAATACATTATATATTATTGTATGTATACGTATGCGTATATGTATTGTACATCGACGTTCAGTGTTGCGCTTCCATAACCTCTGTCGTCGTATATCATTTAATATGGATGTGAGACCTGTCACCACGTCTAAATACACCCGCGGTTCGTATTATATATTATATTTTTATCGATAGTTTACCGATTGTACGAGATGATTTTCAGGATTGATAAATTAGTTATTCGAATTTAAAATAAGTAAAAAATATCTATTAGTACAACTTTATAGTTACCTTATACTTAAAACTTATACATACATATTATAAAAATATGTTTAAATACGCATTTAAACATACAATAAAAATAATTGTCATAAATATAATTCTCTAATAGTGTAATAATATATCAAATAGTCATTATGTTACACAAAATTATTCTTAACTGCTTCATTGTTCAATGCAATATCAGGACAATAAATAATTAACCTTAACGTTAACGAAGACATGACTTATTCTTCTACATATCACTGGAATATGATTATACTATTATTGTGGTATAATAGTATTTTGTTTCGTTTCAATTCCGATTTCTGGTATTATATTATAGAATATTGGGTACAAACTACAAATCAGCTATTGACATTTAAACTATGGATTATTTTCTCAAAAAAAAAAATATTATTTAACCTGCAGTTATTCGATGACCATTTTCTCAATATTATATAATATAAGCTTTTAAATTTATACTCGTATCATTTTAATGTATAAATACTTTATTAATTATGTATGTAAATTTGATGTTAATGAAATTAGATAGACAAAAATATATTTTGCACACCTGTAGTCTGTTGATAATACTAAAAAGTAAGAGAAATTCTTGGTATACTGATTTTAAGTCACAAATTTTGTTTTAGGGTGCAACTAGTTCATGGCCATTTTATTATCGAAGAGTGAAGTTTTCGTTCCACAGCAACCACGTCGTAGTGACGCTTTTACGACATTTATAAACCAACTTTCGTCATGTATTTGATGCATTTTTATTTTATCGTGTGACGATTGCGCCTTTTGTCGTCACTGTGTGCATATATATTCTATTATTCTTATACAATTTCTAGTGTCTGTAATATAATATATATAGTTTTAGGGAGGCTTAGCACCCCGAGTTACACTCTTATGTATCTAGTTACCACGCCTATACGTACGCCGATTCAACATTGACGCGTACTTATATTATGTATGTTGTATATTTCTTCATCCAAGGACGCAGTTCGTTGTTCAAATTCCGGTTATTATAGGTATGTACAAATAATATTTTATTAATATTTAATACTATTATTCTGTTATACTTCCGGTACACGTATACACTATATCTAAGTACTATAACGATCTTTGGCGTTTTTAGATGATTGTCTAATGTGGGGGAACGAAGTCGATGTTGTAATATGCTATAGAACGTCATAATATTTTGCACGTTATTGTTGTTCAAGAAAAACTAAAATACTCGTAAACCCTAAACAATGTCAAATTTGACAATTTAAAAAACATATAATAATTTCAATTTAGTTAAATTTAATATATCAATATTACTTAATGAATTTTAATGCAAACAAATTGAGCATTTACAAAAAATAGCTAGTCTTTTATGTTATTGTAATGAAAAATAAATACAAACATTTCAAGAGTATAATATAATATATAAATTCGTATGTAGGTATATCTAATGTCTATAATTCGTTTAATTTTGCTGTGTATTCTATGTACCGCTATATCATAGGTTAGTATAGATATAATATATATTTTACATAATATAGCCATATAGATCATTCAGTATAGTATTATGACTTTTTATAGAATATTATATTTGATTTTTTTCGTATGACTTAATGACGTATGGTAGTCACGATGGTTATATAAACGATTAACCGTTTGAAACTTTATTTTATTTTCGCCACACACGAACTGTATTTTTTCGAATTTATTATCATCCATTATTATTGATTAATACAAATACATATATATATTTATAGCTGTCAACAACAACCGTGTGTCTGTATTGTCAGTTCGTCTCTTCAACCCAGCACATTATAATGTTGTTCACTCACCGATCGATGAAAGCGAAGAACGGCCCACCGCGGAGATTACGCCCAAGTCCTTGTACGAGGTGCAGTTGTACAACGCACTGAACAAGCAGATGGTTTTCCTGCACAATACATAAAACGATGTGAATTAAACTGTAATATATTTATGAAATTGACCATGTTTAATGTTTATATGCACACGCAGATACATGTATGGTTCTTTAAACGATTGACTGGATTTCATTATTCCAGATGACTATCTATTGTAATTGTATTATAGTTAGTCGAAATAGTAATTTGTATATACAATCAATATATTATGTATTATAAATTATATAATATGTTCAGATATGTTGTGAAATAAAAATACATATACCACAAGAACGAACAACGATCAAAAGTCTCACATTTGCATAGACCTACAAGGCGTATAATAATTAAAACATACTTTATTGTTATAAAATATGATTTAATTTTTTTGAATCAAATGATCGATAAATAATACTGCGTACACACTAAATAATATATAGAAGTTATCTCGGGTATCACCGATTCTTTTTTTTTTTTAGCATTTGATACAGTTTTCTTTGTTTTTCAGACGACGCATGATGGAGCTTTTAATGAAAGCCTATACTCTTTAGATGATTGTTTAAAGCTTTCAAATTATCTTGATAAATTTGTCAAATGAAATCTTGAAATCGAAAAATGTAAATCTTGCATACTTTAAATATTAAATAGGTAGTCATAAAATCCTATTATATTTAGGTACCATTACTCTACCAACGATTCACAACTTGCTTTACAATTTAAAATTTGATTCCAGCTTATAACTGCCGATAAATAAATTCGTATATGACGTATATAAATATCTATTGTATATTAGGCTTCGTGATCACACAATAATTTTATCAATTTTCTGCAGTGCGCGCAATCTGGACTACACATACAGTGATATTATCTTGAACAGCAGAGCATGGTGTCTTTATAATAAGTCATAATTTATAGCGTATGAAATACAAAAAATTGGATTAATTTTTTTTTTTTTTCATGTATACGTTTCACACAGGTGGCGGTTTTATTTTTTAGACTTAACTTCGATTATGACGTTCGGGCGTACGATAACGTATATATCAGGATCCGATATGTCACCACCGATATGTGACCACAGACGTACGTATAATATAATATAAACCGCACACGCAATAATAATAATAGTACCATATAATATATAATATAACCGTCGCTATTAGCATGCACATACACGAGGGTTTTAGCGATATCGAACGTCTTATTTACGACGACGTTTTTTTTTTTTGCGATCAGGACGGCCTTCGGATCGAAACGATCGGCGGCCGACTATATTATATATATCATATATATATATATGTACACGCATCGTATATTATACATTATAATAATAATAATATATTACTATTATATTGGTCCGTCTATTGTGGCCGGCCATATAGTACGTGCCCGTTTATTAAAATATCCTCTCTCTCTCCTCGTCGTCGTCTCGACTCAGTCGTCTTTTCTCTCCGCATATATAGGTGGGCATATACGTGATGTATCACGCGTGCGCGGCCCGTCTCGCGGTGTCGCATTCGATTTCGTTTGATTTCTTCCGTTGTTTTTACGACGTGCGGCGGTGACGTGACGTCACACTCGCGTATATAATAATAATAATAATATTATAATGTGTTATGGGCCGTGTTGCCAATGCGTCGAGACGAATTTCCATAACGAACACGGGCGCGCGCGATCCCGCTCGAGTGTGTGTGTGTGTGTGCAGCGTAGACAATGTGCGCGCGGGCTCTCTTTGAACTCAAACCCATTAGAAATGCTAAACCCGGCACTGCATTTATGCGTATACCGTACAGGTCGTGCACTGTATATATATACCTAAACGATGTATGTGTGTGTGTGCGTGTGTGTGTGTGTGTGTGTGTGTGTGAGTGTGTGTATTATGTGCACGGTGGACGAGCCGAGTTGGCGTGGAGGTAATTATTGAATATTTTATATTTTATTTGAAAGAAAAAAAAAAGAACGATAACACTGTGTTGCGCCGACCGTAAGCCGACAGAAGAACGACGACCGCGTATTATATATATATGTATAGGTACCCGGGTACTGTTTACGACGACGGAAGAAAAAAAAAAGAAACGAAGGAGATGGAAATAACGAAATTGTTTTGAAGGAAAAAAAAAATAGTCACAAGAGGCACGTAATTGAATATCGGTGACACCACACGGACGCGCGCGCGTTAATATTACACATTATTATTATTATTATTATTATTATTATTGTATATTATAATATTATGTTTTTAGAACGGAACGGTCGTGCGCGTGCGCGCGTACCTATACGCGGCGGCGGCGGCGGCGAGTAAACGCGCACGCGACGACGAGGGGACCCCACGCGGGTTGACACCCATTCGGCCGCCGACAGCCAATGGTTCGCCGCGGCCTTTTGGCGCGAGGGGTTCTGCGAGAGGTGCCCCTGCGAAAAAGAAAAAAACAAAAACACCGACTACGAAAAGGACGAAAAAGAATATGGCCGTTTGCCGCGAATAATTATCGCGGCGGAATATATGTCGTGTGTGTATTGTAATATATTATTATACCGACCGCCGGCCGTACGCGTTTAGTGCTGTTATTACCATTATTATCAACATCATCATAATATCATCGTCACCACCGCCGTCGAAGTCTCCGTTATTATCATTATTATTATCTGCTACATCCGTCGTCGTCGTGTGTGCGCGACTCGACGGCGGTCGGCGACAATAATTTTCAATATAATATAATATACCTAATAATAGTGGTTTTCTATTCGGACGTCCGAATATTGTCGTCGTCTGTTTCACGGAGAAAAAAAAAATTACGTTTCGTTACGATAAAATACGACAAAGTGTGATCGTCGCGCGAACGCCGACCGACGTTTGAAGATTTTGCGACAGTCGGAAAACGGTACAGTAGCCGCTGACCGCCGCCGACCGTCGAGGCACACGGACTCGCGCGTTCGTCGCTGATCGCCGTACGACTTTTTTTTAATAATACTGCAACGATATTATATTTTATCTAAATCTACCACCGATCGATCGCGTATTTATGGATATCTCGTCATCGTTACGCGCTTTTTGCCGACGACGGGCACCGTCGACGTGTAAGTAAAGCGAGTGAGATCGATAACGTATATTATATAGTATTGTAGTTATTTAAAATACGCGTAGTTTTATTCGCGGATCTGAACTCTTTCGCCGGCGGATCATCGTCTCTACGATGTACTCTACGCATTACAACGGATTCACGTTTCAAGGTAAGACAGTGCATGTCACATTATAATATTGTATATTATTTCACTATCGTTTTATTTACCCATATTTATATCACGGCATAATTCAAAAATAACGGTTGGTTAAAATGTAGGAACACTACAATAATATGATATATTGTATACCTATATCCGCCGCGGTATTATAATATAAGATTAATGCATCTTAGCAGCATTTATCGACCTTTCTGTAAACCCACAGAGGTATATAATATTACAGTGTACCTATATACCCTACTACTATCATTATCCGCTATTTGATTTAAAAATGTATACGTACTACGTAACACTTTAAATAAAAAATCGCTTTAAAAAATTAAAACCCCGTTAATTAAAATTACAAAGAATTTTACTAGGAACTAAGTAATGATTATTAAATCAAACGTGATAAGTATACCAAGATAATAAATAGGTATCTACATATTATATCTAATAAACTTTCATCACATAAAACATTAAATTGCTAATATTTTTTAAATAGCCAAATGATTACTATTCGTATGTTTTTAAATTTTATACTTAGCATTAACAATGTATAATAATATGTATTTTTAACTATTTTCTTCGTGTACTACTTATATGAGGTTCCGTGTACGATTATTAACATCTATAGGTAGGTGCTACTGGTTATAAGAACTATTCGATTCGAGTAAATCAAAACTACAGTATAGATGCTTTATTTTGATACAGAAAAATTAATGAAAATTTCGAATTAATTGAAATAAAGACGTTATTTTCTTAAAAAGCTAACCATATGTTTAAAGTTCGTTGGAATGATATACTGAAAGTACCTAGAAGATCTAAGGTTAAATAAAAACAACATTCAATAAATAATGTTTTGGATTTATGGAAAAGTGCAAAATTAAGTTTCAAAAAGAATTTTAAACCAATATAGTTAGGTAGGTATGCGTATGATTGATAATTTGTTTATTGTTGTTTAGTATCAATTTAAAAGTTTTAAATAAAATTGGACTGAAAAATTCGATTTGGTGGGCTATCACAATTGTTGAATAAATATATTATTATGTATTATAATATAATATATTTATTTGATATTAAATATATGGAACTCGATGAAACTACTTCATTCACCTAAAATTTTCCTTTATTATTTACAATTTTGATAACTCAATTTTTTGTATACTTAGATCCACACAACATTATATCGCTTTATAAAACAATTTTTTTTTTATTCATAAAATGTATTTATCAGTAATACTGATACTAGGTTAACTAAGTGGACTAGGTTAATGATTTTCAAATAATACATGTATATATACCTGCCTATATATTATATACGTATAAATATTTAACTGTAACAATATAATAAATATTTATATTTATCATAACTTTTGTATAGGCCAAGGGCGTGTGAACCAGCTCGGTGGTACGTTCATCAACGGGCGACCACTGCCTAATGTGGTTCGGTTAAAAATCGTCGAAATGGCAGCGGCCGGCGTGCGGCCAAGCAACATATCTAGACAGCTCAAAGTGTCGCACGGATGCGTGTCCAAGATACTCAACAGATACCAAGAGACAGGCAGCATCCGACCAGGCATAGTGAACAGCGATCACGTCCAAGTATGTGAAATAACCTGAACAGGCTACTTATTCTATTATTAAATCCACACACATAAAAATGGAAGAGTTGTCTTAACTCTATGTTAATATTATATATGTTCTTGAGATTAAAAAGTATTTTCAGTCATCCCGTTGTGTCATAATCCATATGAATCTGTCCATCTCTAAGCTTACGATTTTCCATCAAAATATGACCACTATAATCCATTATACATCTATATATTAGCTGTATAAATATAGCTTGTGAAAATTAATAATTTGACTTATTTTAATATTATGCTATACACATATTTTCTGTATAATATAATATAAATAATATAGTGGAGAAGTAATTTTTTTTTGATAAATAATTTCATAACACAAATAAATATATGGAAAGACATTTTTAGAATGCCAATTTTCAGTAAAACCTGGAGGTTGTAATTTATAAACCATGTTTTGTAATAATAATATTGGTTTAACAATGCTTTGTAATTTATTTATTTTTTTATATGTTGATTGCATCATCAGGTTTTGGAATAGAAAACATTTACTTTAATATTTAAATTTGAGTGTGATTTTTGGTTAAAAATATGATCTAATTGGTTTCCTTGGGGACCTAAAAAAAACTTTTCACATTATGAATGATTGGGAAAAACTAAAAAAAAAATCAAAAAACTCAAAATACATAGGCAACATTAGTTTTAAAAAAAGTTAATTTTCTTTTTCTTTAATGTAGAAAATATTAATTTTCATTGAGACTAATTTTAAGTATTTGCCTAATATATTTTATATTGTTATTTATGTCATGATATAGTTTTAAAATAAATATTTTAGATATTTTAAACTAGATACCTACATATTATGTTTAGACATTTAAAATATGTTCACTATATTTTTATTTTATTTTTTATTCACAAGTAACATTTTTTTTATCTAAAAAATTTTTTACTTAAAATAAATTTCCTCATAAGTAGTTTATAATGGAATAAAAAAACAATTTTATCAAGCTGCATTATTTTTTTATGAGTATTTGATTATCTAATTTAAAGTAATTAAATATTCATAAAAAAATAACAATTTCCCTCCCCCCCAATCCCTTGAGATTCGTCCAGTTAACCAAGAACCATCTTCGACACCTTGACATGTAAAATAAGACCAGTTCCCAAAAAGTAGTATGTCGCTTAGAACTTAAAAAGAGTACCTATATAAAACCGTTGATTTTATTTAAGAAAAAACCAATTTTCAATAAGATGATATAATATTAGAAAATAATATTCCATTATTTCTTAAATTATCATTATTATATAGGTATATCGTGAAATTTTCATACTGTTTTAACATTTTGAAATAATTTATAAAAATTTTAAATGTTACTGATTCATTCACGTTGGTTATATACTATTCTTAGCTAAAAAGCTTCAAAATATAATTAATAAGGTTCCTATTGTAAGTAATTGTTTTTAAATTAATTTTAAAATATAAAAATTATAAATTGCATTTATTAAAGTTTAAAAATCAAATTTGAAACCGTCCCTGTATAGAAAAGATGTATAATATATGTATACTTAACTATTGATATTAATTTCTATAAGATGGATACGTACCTATTTATGTATAATATCTACCTATGTTAAATTACAGCTATGTAACGAAAATTGTTTTGAACGATTATTCATTTACGCTGTTGTTTTTATTCCTTGAGCAACGAGTATTAAAAACAAGAACCTATATTTTAGAAATTTGATGGGTATTAATGTATATATTATTTTCAAGTTATATTGACTGAAACAAAACGGTATTGGTACGCCCAACACGGGTATTCTATATTTTTTAAGTGCGTTTATCATCGTGTTTATATCGAATTTTAGTGAATATAGGTTTTTTTAGTTAGATTTCACAAGAATAATTATCTTTCAGTTTTAAAATCTACACATCCGATTCCCTACAGCAATACGTTTTCAAAATGTGTTATTACAGAATAAACATTATATTATTGTAATTTTTTTCTCAGTTTATAATCTAATTTCGCAAAACCATTTAAACAATATATTATATTATTATGCTCTTCCTACTTATCAACTTTTCTGCTATGAAAAATGTTATTCTATTTATTTTGATAATTAATATTTTGTTATAATATTGATTCATATATTATAATTATAAATATTATTTAAATAAATTGTTATGTTAATATTATATGCATTTAAGTATAAATAAAAAAATCAATTTTATAAAAACAATGAATAAATCGACGTGTTAAAAAAGTCACCGCTAATTGAGAGATTTTCGAAATGTTGGTCGGAGACTTTAACGGACATTAATGATGTTTCGTTTTCGATCGTGAATATTATAATAATAAACTGTACGTACATATATATACCTTCAGCGACTCGTGTTCTTGCGCGGAGACGCTATAATAAAAACAATAAAGATATACCGCGTGAAGATAAATTAAAAATAAATTATTCTGTTAGCACGCGCCCATTTACATAATTATACAGTGTTTGGATTTAAATTATTGGCGAAACAAAACAATAAAGGCCAATAAATCGGGCCGACCGGCGTTGATATTACGTTGTGATGAAGACGTCGTCATCGTGTCTTCCGATTATTGCTCTAAGGGATTTCGGGACACATTATATAAAACCCGTACGCGTATATGGTACATGTGTAATGTATATATAATGTATATGGCTCATGAATATTTAATAACTACACCTTTTTTTCGTTTTTATAATATACACGGAATTCCTGATCAATCATTTTAGCTGTTGGCATTTCTGTTTTTTTTTCTTATTCTTTAATAGACCCCCCACAACATGCGACGAACCGCCTGCGCGCTATTAATTAATGGACCCCAAGTGTTTTGTTACACGTGTATGTGTGTGTGTGTGCGTGTACGACACATTCCTCTCGATAATCTTTCTCTCTCACTTTTTCTCTGTTTTCTCCATCCTCATCGGCGGCATCTGCACCGGTGTTCGACGTCTTACCTGTTCGACACCAGACAACCCGGCTCCATCACGTCGTATATATACTGCACGCGTGTGTATTATGGCCCATTGTTTTTTATAGTCGGTCGTAAAACATATCCCAAGATAATTTCGGCAACACATCGTCGTTGTTGTTTCCCGCTCATCAGCATTTCAAGCCTCGAGTTATGGCCGAATAGTTATCAAAAAAAAAAAAAAAAAAACACAAAAACAAAACATTTTTCTAAATATGTTTTCTGGAGACTCGTATTATTATTATTATTATATTGTATACGACGCGCACACGTATATCGTATCGAGATCTCGAAAGATATCCACATTGATCCTTCATATAGTTCAAACACTATTATACAGTATATATAGTTATATTTTTTCGTCTGATTTATATAATATTATTTTTTAAACGTTATTCGTGTTTGAATCTTATATATACCGAATTAAATGCTATGTTATATTATGTTTCATAAGCTTATTTTTTTTCAAATTCGAAATCTTTATTTTTTAATCTATGATATCTATACTAGATATCTATCTATCTGCATATCTATCTATCTATCTATATATATATATAATGCAATATTAATTATTAATAATTTTATGGTTTATAGAAGAACTGTCCAAAACGGATTTCGTATTGTCCGGAGGAAGTCTGCAGAGATACAACAATCAGATCAGATCGTCACAGTAATTACTCAATTGATGGAATACTGTCAGGTACCTTATTTAGTTTATTTTTTTGTAGATAAGTACTTTAGTGATACTAACTATATGATTATGAGCAGTATTAAAGTTTATGATACCTATGTTATACTGTAATATTATAACGAATGTTACAATATATTTAATCTATGATAATATTAAATGATGAAGCAATAAAGTTTATTTTTAAACAGTACG
Source organism: Aphis gossypii (assembly GCF_020184175.1). NCBI lineage: Eukaryota > Metazoa > Arthropoda > Insecta > Hemiptera > Aphididae > Aphis > Aphis gossypii. Next base: position 8,961,780 of record NC_065532.1, read on the forward strand.
AATATACGAATATACGTACATAATAGTATATGACTAATTATATATACATATATGTATAGGTTATGATCGGTAGGCGTAGGTGGTTAATCTCTGAATCTCAATTATCTGTATAATATATTAACGAATAGTTAATTACTGGTTTAAGTTCTGTGCATCTTAAACAAATTTACCAACCACGCAATTATTATAAAATAATAATAAAAAGGAGAAATTATAAAATGACAAAGATGAGTGATTGTGATTAATTTGTCTATATTCGTATTTCGTATAATATTATACGAGTGTTATTATTTTTATAGGTAATATTTAGAAAAATATGTGTAAACATTTGTATTAAAATATTTTATAGATATAGGCGGTGAAAAAAAGATTAAATATTTTTCAGATTTTCACTTAGATAAACGGTTTTATACTGAAAATAAAATTATTTTTATGAATACAGTTAACATACTTATATCGGTATTTCATAAGGTTTAGGAGTATTAAAAATATAATTTATTATATTTACCTATTCAAATTGTATAAAATAACTTACGCATATGTATAGCTGGATTATAAATTTGCGTAACCACATTAATAATAACCACACACACACATACTACAGAAGCACTCCATTAGTATACAATTACTATACACACAAAATGTTATCGTCAAATAATATAAATTACACTAAGCATAAAATTGCTCATTTTATTCAAATTCAAATTGTCTCCTCTTCGTAATGCTGCAAAATTATACATATTATAATATACAATAGGTAAATTTTAGTAAATTGATTTATGATTTATGTCGAAATAGAAGAACTATTCGCAATATTATATACATTATAGTTAGGTAGCCGTACCTACATATCTGTATAACTAATATCTATACTATACTAAATAATATTATGTGGGATTTCAGCTGCATAAATCATAAAACTTGCACACAACTCGTTAGAAATTATATTTTATGCGCGCAGAAAGGAAAACATTTTTTCGGCGTACAAAAAAAATTTATGACCGTTGTCCGGTAATAAGTCATTCGATGAATATTATATAGGTAGTATTACGATATATTATTATATTGTTGTAAAATAAAAACTCTTCTATTTGCAGCATTTGAATAATATTTAGCTCGCGTGACTATAATATATCCTGTATAATCGGTTGTATCAACATCGTTATTGGTTTCGATTTAAAATTTTAAACGTTTGCGTAACACCACGGGTACCTATATATATATATTGGTGCATTACAAATAAAATAAGTTTTATGTGTAGGTATGTATAAGGTGTATGTACCTACCTCTATATATTATCCGTTGACAATTCCAATATAATGATGGTTATTTTTTCGGTCGCGCTACCGATATATTATATGATCAACACCGTTTAACTTGTTTTGGCCGCCAGCCTGGAAATCGGAGTAAATACAATATCGGTGTACGACGCGCATACCTATATAATATCATATAATATAAATATATATAATATCGCGTCGATGATCCTACAACTGCAGGGTGCAGTATAGTATAATTGACCGCTTTGGACTACCTATATATTATAAGACGACGACGGAGACGATGATGATGATGATAATAATAATACATATTATTGTTATTAAAAGAACGATCGAGAAACTTCCATTAATCACGAGCGCACAATCATTATTACATAATAATATAATGTTGTGGGGGCACAAAGCCGTTGCGTGCCACTATTGTCATCGGGTATCTCAGCAGCAGCTACTGCAGATCGCCGAAAAAAATCTTAATGATGGATTTCACGGCATTATATAGCTATTGGCTTCCGGAATACATCATTAAGCCCCCGCGCATCGATGTACATTATTATAAAAATAACAACGGTGGCATTTCTCGAGTCCTCGACCGGCGGCGCGCCGGGGACATGTATATCGTGTTTTCTCCACTACGTCCCGCTGTTTCAAAATTGTATCATAAACATATATCATTCGGAAATGGACTACTGCATTGTTCTGCGCTGCCAAAAACCTTGTTCGAATATTTTACTCGGGATTTTTTTTTCTAGAGCAGGGGGTATTCTTGCGCAATATAAATTGTTTCTTTTGACGTCGGTGATGCAACCCGATTTTAGCCATTATACGTCGTTTACGTGGAATTCATTTCACACCAAATCAGATTTAAGTTATTGGGCAAATGGAATACCGTACAAATACATAATAATACATATATAATATTTATATAGGTACTATTTACAAAAAGTTGTTGCAAAATGATTATTTCAAGCGTAAACACTTGATTTAATTGAAAAGTATCTAAGTACTATTACTTTTTTAGTATTGTTTATTTTTTTAAATAATTTAATGATTTTTAATGATTTCAAAAACGTTTTATTTATATTGATTGTTATTATATTTAAAATTTTAAATGTTTTTATTTTTTTCTATTCCAAAGAAGGATATTTTTTCTGATAATATCAATGGATATAATTATTATATACATTTCTAACGAGTCTTTATAAGTCTAAATATAGTCTTTAATGCTTTAATGTTTAAATTAGTGGTATATGGAATGGAACAGGAGTAACGCCCAAATGTTGGTCCAATAATATTCATCTATAAACTTTAAATAATTATATCAGCCATAACATCGCCTGTCAATAGTATTATTATTTAATACTCAATATTTGTAACTTATTATTTATAGTAAACTTCTAATGCACGCACTTCATAAACTACCTTTATTCTTAATCTGAACTCTGTAAATTGTTTAAGAAAATTAATTTTTAATCTTGTACAATATTTTCAAGTGAGTCCACGAAATTTGTTATTTCGTTAAAGCAATTTTTTCATATATTTCGAGAGTATAATATATACAAATAAAATAATGTATTATCACCATCGTATTATTTTTGCAATACTATAATATCTATTATGATGACTTTGTTAATTTTGATTAAAATTCACAATTTTAAATTCATATACTCGTAGCATATGTTTGTTTGTATATTCAATGTTCTACCTTTATTATATTATATGGTTATGATTGAAATATGATAACAAAAACATTACGCGTGTCAGTTTTTATTTCACGGGTAGTTTAATAAACGGTTTCGACGTGAAAACATATCTCTTAAGCTAGTTACACACGGAGCGATTCGAATCGCTCCGTGTGTAACCAGGTTTATATTGTGTAATAAGGTCCGCATTATAACGATATTCTGAAATTCGGGGAATTAAAACTTCTGTGCTACTCTCTAAAGTCTCTATCATGGGGTCTATATTATGTATCGGATATCGATATAATATGCTTCATACCATCATTATTATAAACATTTTAGATAAGCTTACGAGAATATGAACGATTATCATAATGTTATTACATTTTCACGTATATAAATGAATCGGAAAAATGAATATTGTTATGAGAAACAATAATTTTTGCGGTATCTACATAAAATATGTATACAACATAATATTATTATAATAATATTATACCGCCTGTTCACATCGTCTATATTGTCGGGGAAAAAAAAATGATATTATGATATTATAATACCTACGATGTACCTACGTGTGATATTCACGATAGTGGTGGTCGGAAAATCATGAAGTGACCTGAAAAAGTAAATTACAATGAAGTGTCGACGGACTGTCGTGAACCGCACATTAGGCCCCAGCTGCAGTATAAGTACGGGTACATAATAGCGCGGCACGGAGAAGGGCGTTCGGCAAGTTAAAATACGCCGCACCAATAGTATTCGGTGCGAGATCGTTGCTGGATGCGTGTATAACATAATATATAGACACATACGTGAAAATATAATATGGGACACGATAATAACACACCTGTGTGCGAGAGAACATATCTGACGACAGCGACAATAATTAAACTAAAATATATGAATTAACCTTGAAGTTCCCGTAAAATAGAAAAAAAAAATGTACACACACGATCGTGTTTACAAAATATAGTGAAAATCGTTACACGCGGGGTCTATAATTTTCAAACGCCACATCATAACGCGCTGTTTTTGTACCAACTCGACGCCGAAATAATGATATTATTAGATATTAGAAACAATATTATTATAATAATATAATAATACACGGGTATATATTATTTTTACGTATAGCGTTCCTTACATGCCGTACGACGCGTGTGGGTCAGTGGCGGCTCACCGGGCGAGGCAATAACCTAGGCGCACAGCCTCGCCTCGATGTGAGGAGGAAAGAAGAAAAATATGTTTCTTCATGTTCAAACGTTATTCGTGTCATATTAAATTGTCTGTAATTTTTTTTCAGTATTTGGCAATTTCAACTAATTTTGTAATGCATATAGGTACAGCTGACGACTGTAAAATATAAAGAAACTTGGCAATTCGGAAACAATTCGTTAGAAATATTGAATAAAAATCTTTGGAAAAATAAAATAACGTCAATTTTCATTTTAGAAAGTATTAAATATGCGCATATAAATATAACAGAAAGATTAAGTAATTTGTAAAAATATGCATCTTAAATATTTTCGTTTTGAAAATCGTCATTGTACAGAATGGATTGCTAGCTTTCGGTTTGCTCTAAATCGATTCCTATTATAATATTATAGAATAATATGCAACTCCTAAAACTTTCTACCCCTATAGTTATATATTTCAAAGTAAAAGGTATAAAAAGTATAAGTTCTTTAAAATCATATTTATGTAGCTTTAAGAACATTTTCTTTTCCCAGAAATATCAAAAATATTTACCTCGCAGTTCTTATTTAGTTCAATCTAGAAGCTACTGGTGTGGGTGCATTATAATTTATAATTATTGTACTTGCTAATTAAATATAAGTTTCGATTAAAGTTGTCCTGATATAATAACATAAATTTATGCAAAAATAATGATGTTTCGTAAATTTACACTAACAGTATAATATTAATATAAGTTATACTGTTATAGTATATAACAATAATAATAATAATAATTCGGGGACATTATTATAATACGTCTTAGGTGAAAATGGGCGAGCCAGTCGCGTGGTTAAAAAATACAAACTTGCTAATTTATTTCGCAATTCTCTCAGAGCTAACAATGCGTTTAATTAGACACGTGATAAGAAATCAGTCAATAGGAGAAAGTTTAGGAACGTACTTTTCGAATATTACAGCAAATCGTAGGAGAATAATGTACGCAATTGGTGCGGGTAAATGACGTGAAATCTTATTGATCGTGTCGGAAACACAATATTCAATATATTGTATAACATAAGCAAACCGTTAGCTATAAATTAACTGAACGTCAAGACATAAATTAACGTTTCAAGTAGAAAATCTATTAAATTGACATCGATTACCATCGGCCTACCTACTGAATAACGATGACGTGTTATAATAACGAAATGCACGAGTATAATATTTATTTATGAGCAAGTATAGTTTACTCGAATAAATAAATTTAGTATCATGTTTTCTATATTTCGCATTGAAATTATTCTAGATCCCGAAATTACAATAATTTTTAACCGTAAATAAAATTATAATTATTATTAGATTATTCAAACATGTTCAAATGTGATGTTAAAAGAATTATATTATTACAAACTAAATTTGTAGAGATTTACTGATGTTTATAGAGTTAGTGAAAAAAAATAGTAAAAATAGGTACCTAATCATTAGGACTCAGATTTTAAAGCATAATATGCTTCTTTTTTAAATAATAGATAGAAATCTATTTTTTGAATAGAAATTCGTTTCATGTCATTCTGATTCCAAATCAACCAATCTATTTTTGCTTTTTTCAGTTATTTGAGATATAGAATTTTTTTATGTTTATTATTCTATTTTAATAAAAAAAAAATATTAATAATTAATGTAAAACCCCAGAATTCGGACTAAATGTGTTTATTAGATTATTATTGTTTTCGTTGTCGATTTGTTTATTAAATATATTAAACGTATAGATTATCGATTTGCATATTGCCTGCAGCACATATATGGTCAGTATGCCTATAACATCGATACCAACCATTTCAAAATTTAAGATTTAATGCCGTAATTTGAAACCTCTCGTATGAAGTATGTACCGATCAATTCAGTGGATGCAGAGAGTCGTTTTTTATGTATAAAAATATTCTGTCGGACATTATAGAATCAGTTTCACTATTGCAAATCTAGAGAAATACATGATAATTACTTAATTCTTTTTTAAATTTAAATCAATTTTTCAAATTTTTTTTATTAATTTTTATAATTAGTTCATATTAATTTTTAGTTATGTTCTTTTTTTTGCTTATTATACTTTAAAATCTGAGCCCTAGTAATCATTTTATGTTAAAAATATTGCAATTTATCATTTGTTTATGCCCCAGGGCCCAGAGTTTAACAGTATAACTATAAACTATATATACGTATGCGTGTACCGGTTTAATTAATTAATATTTTTATAGGTGTAAAACTGTAAACTTGTAATATATGAGGATCAATAAGTTTAAATTAAATCATTTACTGAATAGTTTTAATGTTAAAGGAAATATTTATAATATTTTATCTGAATTTACATATAGTTCTGAAATACACTTATCATAAAAAATAAAAATCGATATAACCATATTTTTTGTTTTAAAAATGTTTAATTAATTCGTTAGTTCATTATATTATATTATGATTGATGATCGTCATTTTTTGAGTGGATATAAATTCAAACTAAGTATAACATATTAAATATAATGACAATTTTCACAGTTTCTTGTAAATCTTGGTTAAATTTATTTGATGAAAAATGTATCGATTTCATATTCGGTATTTTATTCATCGAGTTTTCGTTGAAGTTGGGATAGATTGTTGACAATTTTACGTTTTTAGATGGTACTCGATGTAACCATAATTCCTGCGTAAGAAAGGTGTATAGAAAGTGCGGCCACGGAGGGCCTCTTGTTTTTTTTTATTAGCATAGTATTATAAGAACAATATTTCTGACTATATATGTTTTTAATTTTTATAGATAATGAAGATGGTATAGTTTTGAACAAATAAGAGTATTATAGAATTAAGAATTACAACTACACCTAATAATTACGATTTTTTAGTTGTACGGAATAGTTTTAATTGAGTTCCTCGAATTTATTAACTATATTGATATAATTAGGTCACTTTTAAACCACTTAAAGCAGATAAATATTATATTGTATTATAATATATTTTTATACGAAAATCAAAGTATAATACATAGCGACTTGAAAGACTTACTATACCGCGTGGGACCTCTAGAGTTTATAGTTACCAATAGGTAAAAAGTAGATATCTAGATGTCTTAACGGTACCTATATATTTCTTTGTGAACCAACAGTCACGATAACAACAACGTCAACGTATCGCTGAAAACAATAAAGATATTAATATCGCATTATTTTTTAACGAGCACAGTCGACTGAATGGTACGCGACGGATAATAATTTAATATATAATATATTACCTACGCTATTGTTATATTATTGTGGGTAAGAGTGGGCTATGGATTGCAATATTTTCATTTGTAGAGGTTTCTCAATTCCATTTTGTATATTAATAATTTTGCTTCGGTATGTGTATGGTGGGTGCTGTATACTAATGACGTCGGAAGTCGTACATTTCGAGAAAATAGCCTCAGCCATAATCGCGGTCAAATATTATTTAGGTAGGTACACGGAAATCTATCGGATAACTATATTACTTCCTTGCAATTTTTTTTCTCAATTTTATTTTCATAATACGCTGCAAGCTATACAATGAGTGTGCAAAAGAAATTAAATAAACAATTTGCCCCAATATATTTTATTGCTAGGTGATCCTGATACAGATCTAAAATTATATACAATAGTATTATAACTATTTTATTTCGACAAATCCCTCTGAGAGTTTATCGCTTTAAAATGCAATATTCAAAAAGTCAACTTTGAGGTACATAATATTATCTCGGTCAGGGTCGTAGACACGGGGGTATTAGGGGGTTCAAACCCCTCCCATTCACATTGTATATTGTGGAAAATATAGGTAAAAACGTCTGACTACTTTATAATGTTTTAAATATTACTTAAATATAATTATGAACTCCCCCCCCTATAAAAAATCCTGTCTATGGCACTGATCTCGGTACATATATAGTAGTATTACATTCAAATACCTGAGCTTTTATGTATCGCGAAGCTATAATTATTTTATTACCCTTTTTTTCTGGTTTTTGCGATTATAATACCTATAACATGACGTAAGCACCGACTTAAATATTACGTATACTATCTATAACATTCATACGCATAATACAACGATATGATACAACAAAGATTTTAATTTTTTATTCGTTTGCTTGTGAACATTTCTTCACAGATTCACCTGTAGATATAAATATTTTACAGCGTTATACATAATAATATATAAGTATTACAATACCTTATTATTTACGACATAAACTTGCGGCGGTGTCGTCATTTCATAACGTTGAGTTCGGGGGGCGCTATATTATACGTAATGTTTTTGTAAAACACAACGGCGGCGACCCATTGACAAATTTTTAATAACACGACGACGGGAAAACGGACCGCGTCTTCGACGTTGTGCAATAATAATAATAATATGTATAATACAATATATTATTATTATTATTATATATTGGGTGTATATTATAATATGTTTTCCGCAGCGCGGCGGCCGACAATCGAATTTGCGGACGTCGTCGGTTCGTCTATCGCGTATAATAAAGCGACGGCGGCGGCGGCGGCCTGTGTGGTCGGCTTCGTATCAAAGGACGAAAGAATGGGACGAGGAAAGAAAAAATGTTGTTTAGCAAAAGGTGTCGATGTAATAAAAACTGCTGCAACAAATTGCTCATTTGTACTGTATTTATAACGTGTACAGCACTGGTGCAGCAGTGTATACTGGTGCGGGGGGAGTCAATTTCGGGCATGTTTTTTCGGTCTCATTGACGCACACACCCACACCCATATAATATGTAAGCACGTACAATGGATCTCGCGCGACGTATACATATATATACACTACACCGGGGTGACCTGACGAAAAAAGGAAGCCGCGAGGGCCACCGGGCTAGTGTGTGTGTGTGTGTGCGGCACTGAAACGTATATTATATACACTGAACGGGCGACGATATATATTGTAATATAGTGACGCGATCCAAGACGACGAAAATACACATATTATAATAATAATATGTATAATACGTGCGTGCGTGCGACCATGTTATTATTATTATTATGTAGTGTTGCAACAAAAACGAAGACCCTCGGCGGCGGCGGCGGCGGCGGCGGTAGAGGCGATATTTTGTGTTTGTGTGCGCCCCTGTGCAGCGGGTCAAAGGAACCGCCGCCGCCACCGACTCCTCCGCCGAACGGGGTTAAAAGCCGAATTTACGAGTCGATTTCCATTATTCGGCAGTATACGCATCGCGATTGTCGCTGACCGCCATACAGCGGTATATAATGTATATAGGTACGCGTAAACGACGAGGGTGCATATTATCATAATAATAATAATAATATACACTGCGATAACAAAACGTATCTAAAATGACGACATCGCAATATAATAGTACTTACATAAAAGATACATTTATCACGGCGCAAAGATCTCTTCGGGTTTTTCTTTCGGGTCGAATAAAAGCCGCATGATAAGACATTAGATTAGCGAAAATATTTAATACCGTTAAAGCTGTACGCTAAAAAAAAAATAACTATAATTGAGTACGCTTAAAATCGGTGAAGATGAGCCCCGACTGACCGACGAAATTCCATCCGAATATTAGTATCCCACATCGATAAAAAGAACGAGGTATGAATAAAATATAATATTATTTCTATTACGTATCAAAAAATTATTCATTAGACAACAAATTGATTTAAAAATATTATATATTTTATAATATGTTACATACTTTATAATCTTAGTATCTACTGTCACAGAAGTTAAGACTAGTAACTTTTAACTTCATAAGGATTTTGTTTTGAAATCATTCTGCATTATTGATTTTTTATCAAACAGAGTATGAGATGTTTTACAGAATTTTTTATACTAATAATATATGATATATTATATGTATACGTAAAAGTAATTTAAACGTAAGTTGGTAGATGATCATTGTAAATTAATTTTAAATATTATTTAAATAATTATACATAACTTTTACATCTCAAATTTCAGTTTTTCGTAAGGCATCCTGTTAAAATATTTCACGTTGTAAAACCGTTAAAAGTCCTTATGCTGACTGCTGACATCCTGCAACTCAAATTATACCGCGTATAGTACAAATTATGAAGAATATATAACATACTTTTAAATTGAACGAGTATCACGCTCAATACATCTATTCTGAATTTTAGCACCATGTCACGTTATAAATAGGTATAGATAATTTTTAGAAAAATCGTTTAATCGGGTGGGGTGTATTATATTTTGAAACCCGCAAATTGTTCTGGTCGCGCATCGTTTGGTTTGTGCTGCAACAGGTCTCTCGTGAAGAAAACTTACTGTAAAAAACACTGAATGTCATTACGTTGACGACTACATTAAAAATATAAACTCGTGGTTTTTTTTACAACGGCTTTGGTGCGATGCAAGTACGAGCAGTTCGCCGTATTCGCAGTGGCAACGTCGCGTCACCGTTACGATGACACATGCACTGTCTTGTGGGACCGACTTGCATATAAAATAAACGGCTGTGGAAATATTAAATTGCGGGTGCGCATTTATTATATATATATATATGTATGCATATTTCGGCCTCTCCTTTTCGCCCGTGATCGTCTCCGCACAATAAATTATACAGTTATTTTTCTATTCCCTGGACGGGCGCGCGTCGCCGGACGATCGCTACTTAATTGAAAGAACGGCGTTATTTCGAATCGCATAATAATAATAATAATAATATAATACGAATAATTGTTGGGAAAAAAATAACTTGTTTGTCCACAACAATTAAGGTTGATTTAATGTAACGATAAAATATTACTAGTTAATTTGGATATAACTACGTTCAAAAGAGAATGATCGTAGGCCCTCGGAGCACAAGATATTCGAACGTTTCGAATTCTATGATATTATGATAGTGATGATGATAATAATAATAATGACAATAATATCGACTGCAAGTATATACATACACGCTGATGGGGCGATTGAACCGATAAAACGTATTTTTATTATTATTACAACGATGATTATTTTTCCCGAAGATTCGAAAAAAATTGCATAATTCGATAATATACCCGTTCTTCTAGTATTATTAAATATAATAAATTACTATTGGACGCGCTGATTCGGACAAGTGGTTCTGGCAGTTAACACGTATAATTTTTTTCGAAATCTCGCGAGTTATTTCAATTAAACGCGGGCGCGTACCTATATCTATATCTATCGCGGTAATATACACCGGAATTAACAGGTGCTGTGATACTAATCTGACCAACAGCGCGACTTTATATATTATATTCTATAATATTATTAATAATGTTCTTGAGGTTTTTTTTTAAATTTTTGTTTTGAAATTATGTTTTTTTATTTTATCTTATTTTTTGCCGGTGGTTGTTTGCGAGTTTCTCACCGCATCGTAAACGTCAATATTATCTCGTCATAATCAAATCAGAAAAAAACCACGTTTAGTTGCGAAAAGTAATAAAATACAATATAATATACAAGTATATAATAATATATTACAATAAATAATAATATTAGTAATTAGCAAATACTCTAATATTATTCGACGTACCTATTATAAATATAATGTATAATAATATTACCTACATGCTGTTTTAAACTCTATATTTATTGGACGGACGTGCAGACTATTGGTAATAAATTGAATTTGAGCTATAATAAACTATAAAAGTATGAATCCCGAGAACACCCAGCGTTAATAATAATAAAAAAAAATTATGATACTGGCCAATATTATCTACTTGGATAATAAATGAAATCTTAAGTATAAAAATTCATTAAAACGCGTATGAAAATGATGATCAAATTATGAATTTTTTTTATAGTCAATTAAATGGATATAATATCCAGGGATACCGTCTACATTTTTTTCATTACGGATACAAATAGGATAAAATTGTTAATAGGGTTTGATACTTGGAATTATGCCATTGGCCATCACTATAATATTATACATGAAGTTATTAATTATTGGTATTCGCAGCGGGTAAAAAGAATCTCCATGGTACATTGGTAATTGTATTTGAGTAGTATATAGGTTTCAGTATTTAATATAATAAGCTTTCGGAAAGGGTAGAGTTGATATCTTTGTTTATAACCCAAACAACTTCTATGGAACAATCCTTAATGCGTAGATCACATAAATAAATAATCGATATTTTATAATACCTATATATATTATATTACTAACAAATTTACCATATTATAAATTATAATTATAATTTATAACTACCTATATTATGTTGAATATTTAGAAGTCATTTCATTCATAACTGGCTTTTTATAATATTTATAACTAGTAATAATAACATAGTATATTATATATTTTCCAAATCGAACGCATTAACAACGCATAATAATATTATAGGTATATTATACTACTATTATTATATGTAAAAAACATATTAAATCCACTTTTTTTTTTTAATATTATTTTCACGGTCTTAAGTCAACACGACAACACCTAATATCTATTGGTTATAATACTTATGTAAATGGCACTAATCAAAAATTAGTTCACTGCACAGTAATAATTATCATCATCATCGGGTTTACTCTGACTATTCCGTTCGCACGTTTTTAGATACATACATAATATTATATATGATAATATATGATATGAAATAATATTATACAAACCATAAATCATAATATAGTGATGTATGCAGTATACAACAGCACATAATATAATAATATTTTATTCGTTTGGCCTTCTCTTGTGTGAACTCACAGTGCACATTTACATATAATTCTACTTTTTTTTAATGAAATATAATTTAATTATATTGGTACATAAAACAACTTGTTTCTATGAATTTTTCACTCGGATCCTGGACATTTATATAACAAATAAACTAAATAAAATAAATTATTTAAAAATAAGATAGATCCAAAACCTGCACGGCGATAGCGGTATACTTACTCGTATATATTTATTTTATTCATTATACACAATAATATGTGACTACCGTCTCTAAACGAAAATGTAACAATATGCGCGAGTGATGGATTTGAAAAACGTACAAGATATAAAAATACCTGTGCGGCGTATTCAGACGAATGCCCTTCCCCACCCTCCCCCCTCAGATCATCGTTCTGGATACGTTCTACTGATCCCTTTTGTATTTTTACGTCGTCGCCTCGCATTACATTATTATATACAATAATACGTACGTCGTAAGTATATATGTCTTGTTTCATGTCGCCGTCGCGTCGTCCGTGCGCAGGAATATTAATATTCAAAACAATCATAATAATAATATGTGACGATGACGAGGAGACGAAGACTCGGAAGAATATACATAATATATTATAAAAAAAAGCCCGTAACACGCCCGCCGTTTACGCGCGGGGGCTCAAAACAAACGCGCAACGTACGGCAAAAGGACGACGGGTTAAAGAAAAAAAGAAAAAAATCAGTATAATACATCACATAAAAAGACGACAAAAATTACCGCTTCCTGACGCGTATCAGTGCGATGTGTCCCGCGTCGGCGGCGGCGGCGCAACGTTATTAATGGGCAAAGTGCGGGTGGCCCGAGCACTGCGGACCCGCTCACAATGAACCGAATGCTCTCCGACCCATTGATCGCGGACAATGGTGTGCCATGCAAAACACGCCGCCCTGTCTCACTCGGGCCAAAATCCTCCGGTCGGTCTTTTTCGGCGAGCGATTTGCCGACCGATATTACAACGTATATTATTATATTATATTATATTCATTATATTACACGTATAAATATACACGACGTGTACAATAATAATAATAATAATACAAGTGTAAGACACACCACACGTACACACACACACACCGATGGGCACCTAAAGCATGTACGGGACGAGGTACTCGTCGTCGTCGTCGTATAATATGATAATATTATCGCGGGCGAGCGCGTGTGAGCGCGGTACGCCTTTTCATGTGTTGCCGCGGCAATATTATATATAATATAAACGCGTAATATTATTATTATTATTACAATCATCATAATATAATAACGCGCACGACCGACGAACGATAAAAAGAAACACATATTTTGGGTTGCACCATATAATAAACAGTATAATGTACATGGAGATTCCATGCTCACCCCCGTGTTTTTTCTATATTTAATAATTTATTTATTTCAATTTCGATTTTTAGAATATTTTATAGCATACACCTGCTTATGAGGACCGTTATACTCTATATATATTGGCAAACACTCGTATTTTTTATATCGCTTGAGGAAGTGTCCTGCTATGGTGTAATTTTGTATACTATAACTCTTTTTTTTTTCCAATGAGAATCACCCTTTTTCCTGTAAGTTGTTAAACAGATGACTTTCTTAAAAATACGGAATATTTATAAGCCAAAATTGGAACCAATAGTTCTTGAGTTATTTTTATTGCGCACTGAGGATAATACACGAACTCAATATTAATAATTCAATAATTGTTGAGAATGAAAATAAAAAATTATAAATTGATGAAAATTGTATAGAAATGAATAGTAATATAAACTGTGTTTATATATATTTTTAAACTAGTTAGGTACAGCATGCATTTTAAAATTAACTATTTTAATACAATGGAATCTTATCGAAAACTCTAAGGAATGCCTTGTCTCCTGCCTTACAATATAAAATATTTTATATATTTTCTGTAAGTAAAATTTTTGATAACTAGAATTTTTTTTTCGTCCCCAACCGGTTCGAGTTATCGAGGTTCCTTTATAATAATTAGTTGTATGAGTTACATTATAATAAACTAATTTTAAAATAATAATAATAAAAAAAGCTTTTCATCTGTTCAACATTTATATGCTCATACAAAAAAGCGAGCGCGTTAATAAGTAAATGCAATCTCCAATATATTAATTAATATACATAAATTTACGTGTGTAAGACAGCGACAACACATGCGGGTGCGACGTTCTCTGTAGTTATTTTAACTGCCAAATCCTCATGTACGCACAGCGGGGGACTGCAGGCTCATAGAGACCGATCAGATAAATTATGCTTAAAACGTCTCATAAAACAAAAAAAAAAGTGGAGCGCTCAACATAGTGCAGATTACAAAATACATCTGGCAACCTTTTTGTTAAGGTCATATTTGGTGTTAAAATGTCATTAACAGTGAGTTCACTGTACAATTTGTACTAAGGACGGTACAAATAGTAAATTTTGGAAAATTTCCGGTCGTCTGATAACCATAAACCGATGTCATTAGCTCATCCCTACTAAACATATCTCACCATTCTGAATGTACATTATACATTCGTATCATACTTTAAATGACGTATAAAATATTGTTATTTTTTTAAGTCAGGAGTGTGAAAGCTGACACGTTTTTAATTCAGATACACATTAAAATAAACTGATTTTATTTTTGTATTATACATAATAATTGAACTACAATACTATCATACTTTATTTTTAAAAGTTGTTATGAAGTATCAATCTTTACAAATTATTTTAAATTTAATTTTCTAACGTTATTTAAAGTCTTAACTCTAAAATGGCAGAGTCTAACGTGTAACACAATTATAAAAAAAAAAAATGTTGTTAATAAAATATTTAATGTAACATTTTGGACTTAAATCCTTTTCTAGGGATCAATTTTTTTTCTGATCAAGCCGTTTATTTAAGTTTTGAAAAATAGCAAGAAAATGGTTGAGATCTGTATTCTAATCGCATAATCATAATCAGACATCGGAGCTCTCGTTCGAATTCAAGACATAATATAGTATATATATTATGTATATGATATTTTTGTGTCCATCGTAAGTTTAGGTCTATCACGAAGACGTTGTCTTTGCAATTAACTTTATCAAACAGTCCACGTCTCATCTGCACACTGCGGGTGTTTGACCGGATGAGGCATATACGTACGTATAATAAAATTATATATTATCACTGATATCATACATAAAACAGCCCATATTGAAAAAAAAAAAATAATATATATATTTACCAACGTTGCGAATGTATACGTTTATTACAATATGTATATATATGTACGGACCTCAGTCATTTTAGCTATATTATGATAGTATAAAATATGATTATATATATAATAATATTTATGGAAGGCGTATATAATATAATAACTGTCGTCACTGCCGTGGCGTAGGTACCTATATATATATATATAATAATATTATAATATTAAATGCTGAGCACGAGTTACATGTTGATTAACCTGTTGATTCGTAACGGTTTTCGCGTACCTCCATAAAGCCCTTTATAGGTATACTTTCGGCGTGTCGTCGTCGTCGTATCACGCGCATTAATTATAAACGAAAATCCATTAGTGCACATTATTATCATTATACATTTGTATGCATTTCTCTGGGCGAATTTAATGGCGCATCGGCCGCCCCTTTCGACGTTTTCGAGTGCTGCACTTTGTAAACGCATAATATAATTTAATACAACATGTGTTGTATGAAAAACGAAACGAATATTGTACGTCGCGTATATAATATTATTATTATTATTAGTACCTCCTAATAATAAATTATTACTATATAATATTATACCGACTCGGGTACTCTGTCAGTATATTATGCGCAAAAACTGTCGAAAAGGAAAGAGTCGGCGGGGTCCGCCCATAAACCCCCCCGCCATTCAACACAAACCGATCGATACGCGTTCTCGCCGCGCGAAGATACCACCCAAAACGTCCGGCTATTATTATAATGCACGTCGTATCATTATCGTTTAGCGCTGACCAGCTCGCGTACCCAAATCATATTATGCGTGTGATGTGTATTATAACATGTTTATAATGATTACGTCGTCGTCGTCGTCTTGTGCATTGCGAAATGAATTCAATTTACCGCGGACGGCGTGCAGCACACCGGCTGCAGCACAATAATATAAATTACAATGTACCCATATCATCGTATCGTTTCTAATATTCCGCCTGGTTATTATCGAGATCTAATGTCCCGTGCACACCGTCGATGAGCAATCATTCGGTCGAAAACGGGTTTGTAGTGCCGTTTAATATTACCTATTATTATTGTTATTATTATAATATGTTTATTATAATGTGTATCGTATATTATAATATAGGTACCTATCGGCCGACTGGATCGTCCGTAGTTACGCAATCCATATAGCCGACATTAAACAGAAAAAAAAACTGAAACTATACGTTTAAGCAGAGCCGGCTTTAGGGTGAAGCGAGGCCTAGGGTAAATTTTTTTAGATGAGGCCTACAGTAATAAAGACCTTTTTTTTGTAAGTCTAAAGCCCAAAATGTCATACAAAGGCGCGAAGCCCGGGGCAAGGGCCCCGCTGGCTCCTGCTTATAAGACCGACTCTGCGTTTAAACGTAAAATAAATGAATCGTTAAGTTAATTAAATCGCTAATTGCTCATTTTTGGAATCAACGTTTGTCTATACAATATATAAAGCTACTTTCTTTTGTTGTAGAGTTTTAGTTGACACCCGTTTTACAATTGAGTCAAATCTGGATAAAATTAAATCTTTAAATGAATACGTTTTAATATTTTGTTTGTTGTTGTGCTCTTATTAGTTATTAGCTCGACAAATCTTTATATAGGTATGTATAATATATATATATATATATATATATAAAAGAACAAGTCTTTTTTATGTACTCATTTTGTGACGACGCTATTTAACTTTTTTCCATTTTTTTTCCACTGAATTGTTCTAAATACCTTCCTAATAGTGTCACCACATCACCCGATTTTCAAAATTTTGATTTTAAAGGGTTAAAATTGGTAATAATAATTTTTTTTTTTTAATTAAATAAAATAAGTCAGATTGTTTTAGCAACTATATAAAAATCACGAGATGGATCATTACCTATTGTGTCTTATCCACCGTAGTAAAAAAAAATTATATAGCTTTGAAAGTTAAAAATAAGAAATTATAAACTTACGTACCTACACATCTCGCGAGGTCCGCAATCCACCACTGATGGATTTCCTACCTGATAATATACTGCTCGAATAATCATAAAAGTCAGCTAAGCTTAATGGCTATAATACATTCGTACCATAAATTTAGCGTTTTACAAAATTCGCACCTAACCGTTAAATCGAATATTAAATAACAAATTAATCAAAGTTCGAAGCATATTATAGAATTGTCATTCTGTAAACAATTAAAACAATAAGAAATTTTGATATTTATAAAGATAATAAATTACACGAATGACGTGTTCAGGAAGAAACTCATTATAGTAACACTTCTTTTACTAATTTAATAAGTCTCTACACCATTACGCTTTAATCTGCGTAATGGGTTTTTAGGGGTGACAGTGAAAACATGGGACATTAATGTATTGTACTAACCTGACCTTAGATTTTGGTGGAAGCGTTTGTACATTGTTTTGGTTAATAATTCGGTGGTAGTAGTAATTTTTAAGTCGTTGAGTAGGGAAAGGTTAGGATCGTACCATGTGGCGTTGGTTAGTAGCCTTATTGCAATTCATTGAAACCCCTAAATCAACCTGATATTAGAGGGTTTGGAATGACCCCGAATTGCCAAACTGGTCTTACGATTGACTTATTTATAAGTAGTTTGTTTTGAAGTGGTATTTTGGAGATGAAAAGAGGGCGGAGGAGGTAGAGTAAATTGTTTGCTGATTTTCTTGTCCAAAATGTTACGCAGAAAAATTCGAAAATAATGTGCGATCGGTAATTTTTATCAGTTGGCGTTTATCATAAGCTCTCGTTTTCTATATACAGATAATTTAAAATATAATAATTAATTAAATTATAATATAGTACACGAGGAAAAATTTTATGGTGTCAACTACTCTGCAGTTTTGAATAATATACTTATCGTTATCACCTCGTTCTCTATATTATCATCATCAAAGCCGTGTCTTCAAAAATCCTTCCCCTCAGTCTATGCTTATAATACATTTATCGCGTTTACGGCGTTTACCGCAGTCTTGCAGAAGGATTTGATCATTACATTATTGTTATGTAATACGACGTAGGTATACGCACGCACCGACCGCTTATGATCTATTATTATTATGCTGCTGTTGCGACTAATGGACAATCATTATTTATGGGTACGATTTAATAATATGATAATATAAAAAAATAATGATAATATACTAATATTGTATGGGAATTAATAAGCGCCGTCTCGACGAGAACGAATGAAACGATATATCATTAAAACTAATAACATTGATTATTATTAAAGTGAATTTATATAACGTTATGACGTGCAGTGTAATGTATAATGTAATGTAACATTTAAATCTCACTATAGCACGCGCGTATTATTATTAATACAAATTACAATTAGCCGGTATATTACCTCCACAAAAAAAAAAACATATTTATATGCTTCATGATTCATGAAACTCGTAGATATGACGATAAATAATTTGTAAAACCAATTTTTTATTTTTTATTTTTTTGTTAACCAGCTTTCGCTTTACATAATATATAACTTGGTGGTAAATGTTTGTGTTAAAATTATGACGGGCACTACTTTAACGTTATTCTCGGGGATTTTTTTTACCGACATTTGCACAGTCGTGAAAGTTCAAAACAAATCGACCGTCGCCCCGACACGTGTACGGGTGTACCTATTGACAATGGCCAACTCTTTTAATCATAAAACATACGGCACTATAATTTTGCAGTCATTATGAACAAAACTTGTCCTTGGTGTTTTTTTTACTGTTATTTAATTGTTTTCCATAATAATACGACCTGCGATATCAATCGGGGGAATTATATTATGTAGGTACAAATGTACAATATCGCCAGTCGTAACATTGCTTCACATAATAACTATTAAACACAATATTATACATAAATGTACGTATTAATATTATAGGAATTAAAAATATATTTGATTTTTCATTTACACTTGCATACGATAATTTGATAGATGTTGCAATAATTTTATGCGACGAAAACAGTAATCTTCTTATTACACATATCATAGTGTCGCAATACTTTTAAAATTATAAAAATATTGATTGGATAACGTACTTGTTCTAGAGTCTATGCAATTGCTCAATTCATCGAAATAATTCTTATATGATTTATCGACTTTTATGATAATGACAATTCATTAATTTGGGTATAATACCCTAACCTGAATTAAAATTGTGGATTTGAACAAGTTTAGGTACACTTTGCTCTGCAGTACAATATTTTTACAAATTATCGATTAGATTATATATAATATAATAATGGTTAAAGTTATTAAACATTATTTCTATAATTTAATTTATTTATTTTATAATAATTAATAAAAATAAAGTTTAACAAAATAATAATATAAGAGAATGATTGAATTGAGTAAATCTATTTTGTTTTTTTTGTCAAGTTAAATTTATCTTGAAATAAATATAATAATACCTACACCAGAAATTAAAAAAACTTTTCAGGTTGATAAACTCAACGATTTTCGCAGTAGTAATTGTTGAAATGTATCAATTTTAATTTATAAAATAATGCACAGTCTTAATTTGTAGCTGTATCTGTATATTATATTCTTTACGTCATACTACATGTTAAATCATTGGTGAATTATATAGCAGTTTTATTCAACACTGCAGCACAATATTAAATTATTATTCGATCATAAAACATACATAATAGAATATAATACCATATACAAATAAACCGGACTCTGTAAACATCGAGTTAAATATTATACAAATAATATGGTTAACAATACCTGCCCTGCAATTTATTAGTCTCGAAAGGAAATCCGTATATTGATACGTGAAGGTTTTTGGTAAATAAAATTGCAAGCAGAAATATAAAATACAATGAAACTATAGGTGATATGTGTATTGTATGTACACAATTTATCACGAATACGACCAACTATCGCCGCTGCAGAAGGATTATCTCTATTATTTTTTAATAAATGTTGGGGTGGTATGTAAACATAAAATATAGCAAAACACGGATACCGTAGGTTTTTTTTTGTCTCTTATCGTTTTTTATGCACACAAAGCGAGAATAAACATCGTTTGATCAGACTCGCACAACAATCATATTATATACCTAACCTGCAGGTATTATGCTCGTATATACCTACCAACACTTTACACTACCGGTGAAAGTCGGACGTTTCCTGCTTTTTTTTTATATATTTTTGGATTTTTTTCCTTTCTAAAAAGGGACAATGTTTTTATTATTTTTTATTTCTTTCCGATAAAGCGCGCTTTGTATAAAATATTTGTACGTCTATTCTCGGCGCAGTCTGCAGTACCTACATAATAGAAACAATATTATATTATTTACCCTTGGCGGTTGAAACCACATATCACTCCATCCATCTCCGCCGACCGCGGTAGTGCACGCGGCTTTAACGTCGGTATATATATATATATATATATATTATTATATATGATACTCGCTGAAAATAACAGACTTTGAATAATATAATATAATAATATTCATTCATTGCGGGCATAATATGACACATATATTATAGACGTTCTTCATCCGAGTGCACCGCGTATTGTATACATAATAATAATAATACTAATATAATATATTCGCGTTGAATATATAATGTCATTCACATCGTGCATTATATACGAAACATCGACGGAGTCGAAAAGGACCACCGGCTGGCACGACGGATGCCTATAATAATAATAATAATGTGTTATACCATTACACGTACTGTGTATATGTGTAGTAGGTGCAACCTGTTGGCGAGCGGTCGAATTCACACGGTCCGTTTCGTCGCAGACCTCCCCCTCACAATAATACGCACATCGTCGTCAGTAGTCGAGAATAATGAAACATAACATGATATTATTGATAGTATATATACACTCGCGTTGTTTGTTCCGATCTATTCGCTGTCTTCCTCCTAACTATATAATGTGAAAAAACCACGAGTAAAAAAAAAATAAGAATAATAATAAGCCGCGAGTATACGCACGATAAATAGGTTTTCTGCGGATGTGTTTACTTAAGGGTTTGTGATGTACCTTTATATATATATAAGAAGCCGTGCAACGGAGATCAATATTTGCACAAGCTGTGTCCGGATCATAATATTTGGACGTAGGTGTATTCATAATGCCGGTTCTGTGTACATGATGTATACACATATATTATATTATTATATAAAAAAACATAATGTAATATTGTTGTATTGATCTGCGTAATACTGTAATATAATATGTGTAGTTAGTAAACGGAAAAAGTCATATTTTTTTATAGGTTTTGACGTGAAAAGAAAATAACTAATAATCTATATGCAAATAAATATCCGACATGGGCATTTAAATGAATTATATACCAACACATTTTTAATTTTTTTTGATTCTGATTCTTATGCGTTGCTATGAATTTATTGATTTTGGCATTTTACAGTTATGTTTATTTTTCTTGTGTCCGTTGACACAAAAATGATTCGATTTTTAACTTTGAGGGTGGTTTCTGATAGAAATTTTGATCTAATTGTTAATTTTTGAGGCATTAAAAATATGTTTCCAGTCCACTTTTATAAATAATCAATAAAATCTAGAAAAAAAAAATTAAGAAAAACGGGATTTGTTACGCTATACCAGTTTATATAATATACCTATAATAATTAATATTATAAATCATTTTACGACGATGGTATACTATGCACTACAATAAAATGCGCTGTTTAATCGTCTTGCAGGAAGAACCGGTGATGTGGACGTACCGTCGGAACCGGGCATCGTCATATCTAGAAAGCAGAGAAGAGGAAGGACAGCGTTCACGGCCCAACAACTGGAAGGTTTGGAAAGATCGTTTTTGGCTTGCCAGTATCCGGACATAGCGGCCCGCGAAACTCTCGCTGTGAAATTCGGACTTCCGGAACCTCGAGTCCAAGTAATAAAGCTACCCTTATATACGATATAATGTAGAACAATGATGATAATATTATGTTTACACTATATATTATCGATCAGTACACATTAGAGTGCAGATTTACAACCTTTGGATGTGATTAATTGTTCTTGATTAAAAAAATCTTCATATATCCAACCATCCCCTTACGGTTCCATATAAGTCGACTAGTTAAGTTTTATTGTAGGTGTAGTTAAAATAAAAAATATATTTCATTTAATTATACAAAGTAAATATGATAAAAATAAATAAATAAATAAATTAAAAAATCAGTATTGAACATAAATAATTATTGATAAATACACAAACAATTGTTTTTGGGGAGTCACAAATAATAAATAATAACTAAAATATAGGTTACGAGTTCAATACGGTTGAAGCCCACTTCAGATCCATATTCTAATAATGTGTCTTACTCGCGGGCATATTAAATATTAACGTTAAAGCGATACTTATGTACTATAAATTTCATGTTGGTGTCGTCGTAAAAATGTAATATTTGTATCAATATTTATTTTTGTAAATATAATCTGATCTTAAATCTATCAATCTATTGACCGCTGAATATCTAAACACAACAAGACAATCGAAAAAGTGAAGCTCATGGCCATAAAATTGATAAAAATTATATTATAATTAACACACACACATACACACACATAATATACATATATATATATATATATATACATATACATATACATATATATACATACATATACTTACGTCTTTTTACACATGACATGTGGCGTATCATATAATCATAAATATATATAATCTAATGTTGTAATTTGACGTAATCACGTAATCTTTTATATGTATGAATGATTGACGTTAATATTAAATGTATGTTTAATGCGCACTGCGAGCATTTATATTGTCATTGCTTCGGTTGGATAATCAAATTTTTACTATTTTATTTTGAATTTACTAGAAAATTATATACGACTTCTGTTCTCAGAATATTAAAAAGACCTTTAAATTTGTTTAAGGTGTGGTTCAGCAATCGAAGAGCGAGATGGAGAAAACAGAATAGTTCTAACGTACAGCACAACATAATCAGCAGCAATTTTTCTGAGAACCTAAACACACCTTCATACACTGGTAATTTCGATAATACACAACAATTTTACATAGGTTTTTAAATACCAACGACGTCTAATAAATTAGGAAAATAGATATCGTAGCGGAATGTATTAACTTTTAGATCATTACGCGGTAGGTATGATAATATTGTCTAGACTTAGACGTCTGATTAGCTACCCAATGAAATATTATAGATAACTACTGTTTATTTTCAAACAATGAAGCACGTATACTATTATTGTGTAAAGGTAAATCCGATCACTTAATTTGAATATATCATCAAAACCATTATTTTTATATTTAATAGTATATTTTGTTTGTAAACGTATTTTGTTTAAAGAAATTTTCTTAGATTTTTATTATTTAGGGCCCTATATATTATATAAAAATTATTGGTAAAATTAGGAACCTCTAGGAAAAAAGATTTTTTTTCATTAAATATACAGTTAAAGCGTAATCATAAGAGAATATAATGAATTGTTTACATCACATAATTTTATGTATAGGTATTGTTATATTTAAATTGTAAATTTTATAGTTATTGCATATTAATATCGTTCTATTTTCACTCAAAAGTGTATACTTTATATATATATATAAATATTGGTAACAAACACGTCTTAATTTTTAGTATAAGCATTTTAGCATAATTATTTAATTATTAAAATAAAATAAGTATAATTTAATACATAATATTGAAGCTAAAACAAAATTCATTTTAAATGCAGGTATTTGAAATAACTAATTATAGAAAATAATCAAATTCTATGATTTAAAAACCAATTATTACTAATTTTGATTTCTACAGTCATATGGTTAATAAAATATATTCCGAGTAACTATATTTTTATATTGACTATAATTAGTATAGTGACAAATCCAATAAACGTATATTATATATGAAATCCGTATAGTTTAAACTGTAGACTAATTATTTATTATTATTGTCATTATAGTCGTATACCACCGGTTAATCATAGTAAAAATGTTTTTCCATGCCGTTTGCAAGAATGTATTTAAAATAAAGATTCTTCTACCCTCTAGCGGTCCAAATAATAATATTACAGGGGTGTATTTTGAAATTCCGTATATCACCGTGTATTTATAACGTAACCTAGTGACGTTCAATGTTAGTCGTGTTTTAGACTTTTTAGCGTACAGATAGCGCCACATTATGCGATTTTCGTCGATTTCTTGACTCGCCTGTTGTTGCAATGTTTCAAAAACATACATTATGGTTGTATCGATTTACGTTATGCATTATTATAATATTATGACGTTTATTATTTGTTTTTTCAGGCACAGCTGATTGGAGACTTCAACCTGCTGCTCAGTACAACGGTTACTACGACGGGTCAGCGTGGGATGAATACCAGCAAACCGCACGGACCAACGCGGCTCACCAATACGGAGACATGTTAGAACATTTTTATAACTTTTACCAAAATCCTTACTAACGAACTTTTACAAAAATATTCTGTGTACAAACATTTTTCATTAAATTTGAATAAATTATATGGTATCATTTATTATAATATTATAATAACATATCGAACAATCTAAAATTTCGATTGTCTGCACGAGTGGAATATAGATGATAATATTATAATAAATTTTCCAATAATATTTTATTTAAGTGGCAATTAAATGGGTGTACAATATTGTTTTGGCGTTTTATAATATATCATTCAACGCATAGGTATTTTATTAATTAAAAGTAATTTTATTATGACCACTAACAGTTTTTGTTTTACATTTATTTCACATTATAATATTTTAAATATTTACATTCGTAACGCTTTAAATTAAATGCACACTTATACTAATATTGTCACGGTTGTGATTGAGTAATATTATCTACCAATCAAAAAAAGTATTGATTAATTAGTAATAGGTACCTTTTTTTTAATAAACCTCAAATAATTTGAATATGGATAAGAAAAAAATAATATGTTTTAATTACTATTACAACGGTTAGGAGTACGGAGACCGCGTGGGGTGCAACTATACATGCAATATTCATTGTTCAACATAATATTATTTAAAGTCAAAGTATACAAAATTATAAATTTGTACTTAAAGTCTGTTTTTGATAATGAGTTGAATATATGTAAGTATAAAGAGTAATTCAAAGTATAATATGTTTCAGTTATTTTATCATAATATAAATAATAAAAATTGAGACAAATTTATAGTACGAACTTTGTTTTTATTCAGGAACATCTAAAATGATTTGTAAATTTTATATTTTTAGCAATATTTTAGAGGGTGGATGGATGAGTCGAGATTCTACTGTAGAGATTTTAATGGGTACCTATACAATTGTAGTAAACATAATGTGAAGACATTTAAAAAAATACATTTCAGTGATTAAAAACCAATTAATTACCAATGATAAATTCTAGGCTTGAAAACAATTTAAAGTTGTATATAAATTTAATTTTGAACACACGCTACCACATTCATGACACCGTGTCCTTATGTGGAATGCTATTATACTATGCTATATTATAATTTCTAGATTTTTCCATATACTCGAAAGAACTATACCTATAAACGATGTAAATGTCCTTGCGAACCGCGTTGGTTAGTTGTGGTTAGTGGGTTTTTGCTTTTTCAACAGATAAAAAGTTTGCTATGTGTTTTAATCGCAGTAATTTTCAATAAAAACTGTTTTTTACATAGCTAAGTAATGTAAGAAGATTAAAATATAAAAACACCATTTATATAAAGTCCATTGATGATATTTCCTTTGAAAAAATACTTTAAGTTCTCAATAACTTAAATCTTGGCATCTCAAAATACTCGATGTATAAAGTATAAAAAATTCTTTAAATACTTTTTAATCGATTTCTGATATCTTGAAATTTTTAATAACTTGAAATTCTTCCACTCTTTTGAATTTCGAGTAACAAAAATTCGACTTAAAAGACTATTAATTTTAATTTTAATTTTAATTTTCGACTAGTATTAAAATCGTTTAGATTAAAACATGTGGTAAAATCGTTAATATGAATCCAAAATTCATTTTCAATATTCAAAGCCCGTCAAACTAACGTCCTACAGTTTTGACGGGTGCCATATCATTTAGGTTATGATATAAACATCACCCTTTTGTTTCGATGACTGCATTATTTCCCTTTATTTTTATTAATTTAAATTTACAAACCATGTACGTCACATAAACCTGACTAATTATTGGTTTATACAAACTTTGCAGACGGGAAGGAGTGATAAAGAGAGAGATTAAAAAATGTCTGCGTACGTCTGTATAAGTTGCATTATATTATACAGGATGATTTATCAAGTATTTATAATATTTTTCCTTTAAAAATTAAATAATTCAGATTTTGATTCTTGGTACTTTTCAGTATACTTATGAACTATGTTTTAAAATACTTAAATAATTTATACCATCTAAGCGCGTGTGAAAATATAAAGTTTTCACTTAAAAATTACCCTGTTTTACTGTAAATTGTTATAATCAGATGATTTTTTTGGAAATGTTGATATAGGTATCGAAATGTTAATTCTAGCTTGTAGTTTTTAAGCTACTTAACTTTCTACAATATTAAGTAAAACAACGGATAATAATAGGCCCGTAATGGTTTTAGAAGAGTTATATGAGTGCAGAGTCGATTTAAAAAAATTAAATAATTAATATTAATCTATCAATAACATCTTAAAATTGGTAAAAATTGTCGAGCTTAATAAATCTAATAATAGGCACATTACCAAAACACGTATTTTATATTTTTTATAAAAAGATTTTGAAGAAGTTGAAATTTCGACGTCGAAGTTGCAATAACGTTTACAAAAAAAAAAAAAAACATTTACACTAAAAAATATTGTTTCTCAATCGATATAAAAATAGGTTTGAATAGTCATCACAGGACACTTATTGAACGGTGTAAAAAGTCTCATACGTACTCATTGTATGCAAAAATAAAATTCCAAAATCTTAAATTCGAATGAATCAATAGTCTTATTATAGACAAAAACGAACGAAAATTGGGGGGTGAGCTCACTCGGAATTAAGCTCACTCTGTATAATATAATGACGAGCGAATAAAAATTTTGACGTCGATGACGTAGTGCAAATGATTTATTTATCGCGGTGTTTTTGAAACGCGTTCGTCGCGATTTAGTGATTTCTGATGTCTTTGTACCGATCGTGTATTATAATGTTATTATTATGTATACATATTATAGATTCAACCCGTCCGCCGCTGTGGCTTACGGCGCGCACAACGAATTTGCGGCTAACCCGAGCAAACTACGTCTGCCGCCGACTCTGCCACCGCATCATCCGCCGACGACACAGCCACCGACCGGCACCGCCGCCGCCACAACTTCCGCAGCTTCCGTGGGATACCATCAGCCGCCGACCGCGGCGGTCAATCGCTGGACCGAATTCGGCAAACCCGCCGTGGCCTCCACGCCCACGCTCGACTTCCCGGTGCCGTCTTATTTCAACAACAGTTTATTATGATGTTTTTACAATTTTTTTTTTTTTTTAGAAGTCAACGGTGTAATATTTTACGTTACGACGTATATAATATCATGATAATATATAATAGGTATATCGCAGCCGTGTAAAGCGATCGACGTTAGGTACGTTAACCGCTTGAGGCGTTTATTAGGTTTCCGAAAACTCACGCGTCTCGCGTGTAATATTATTGTTTTTTATTAATTATAAATTATGGCCAGTATTAATCGAGAAAGGTCGACCAGATTTTTCCCGATACACGCTCATATTATAAATTCTGATTTTTTGAGTGAACCCAATAAATTATACCACTTCAAAATTGCCTAGATTTTAGATACCATTTAGGCGCTGTCGTGTGATGATACCAATTGAAACCATAGTTTTTCACTACAAGTCCTGTAATTAATTATTGAAATGGTGAAGATTCGTTTGAGAATGTCATCGATGGTCCTATAATAAATTACAAATTCTTAAAATAAAGGTTTTAAATAATTTAACTTTGTGTTCGTACAATGTTGTCTATGGTAATATATTTGGAAGATAAATCTAATCTATTTTAATTTGAAAGCTAAATTTTAAAATTTATAATACGATGTTTGTTTTATATTTAATGTGAAATCATATTGAACTTTTTTACCCTTGGAATATGCATTTGAATAACTCAAAATCTATTTATCAAAATTACTGAACCTTGTGTATAAGACATAATTATTGAAATTTTAATGAATAGTTTTTTTAATTATTTAAGTGTACCAATATTTGTACAAACAATAATAGTCTTTAATAATTTGGTTTCAAATCAAATAGTTATCATTGTTTAAATAGAAATATAATATACTTCAAATCATAAAATATAATGTATAACTTAATATCATTAGTGCACGAAATTCAATTACTCAAAAACTACTTGTTTGAAATTTTATCGAAGTACATCAATATTTTAAAACGAATCATCTGCAGTTTAGTAATTATTTATAGAAAAAATTATCAAAATAAAAAAAAAAAAACAAAAGAAAAAAAATACTATAATAATAGGTAATTAATAATAATCATCTCTTTTTATTAATTTAAAGTAAAACAATGGAGTTTCCATTTGAAAAATAAATTTGTATTGCAACTAGAGGACATATCCTAAAATAGTGTTTTCCAAGTTTTTTGTAATGGTGATACACTGATACAAAAATGTACTGCTTTTTAGTTTACACAACCCCACCTCCACCTACACTAAAAACAAAACCGATTTTATTACATAGTATACAATCACATTTTTTTCAGTTAGACTCCACATTATTATTATACATAGAGGTATCAAATAAAACATAACTTAAGTATTTATCAATTTAGGACTAAAATTATTTTCTTATATTAATTATTTATGGATCAAAAATTTATTACGACTTAGAAAAAAAAAATTGCTAAAGTTTGGGAAACACTGTCCTAAATGGTACATAAAATATATAAATTAGTAAATAAAAGGAGACTGAACGAATATACGTTTGACGAATCATCCTGTATACATTTAATTGTTAGCGATATTTTTTTATAATCTATAAATATCTATCTATATTGTTTTTAACCACTCGACAAAAATGTTTTTGCAAACAATAAAAATAATAATTGATAAGGTTCTGTATAAATTTCACGATGTGTTTTCAAAGGCGTCGATCGATATAATATGTGTATTGATAAAATTTAATTGTCGTCCGCGGGTTACGACGAGACTGTGTTGAATTTCGCTGTTTTTCCGCTTACGACATAATTATATAACTTTAATAACTACAAAATATGATATTCTAATATTTTTGTTTAACCGTTATCGTTATTATACATTTGACTATTTGATCACGCGATATCAAGCGTGTGGCCAACTCGATTGTTTTTCTCTTTATCGAATAGAATTTGCGATTTGTACTGATTATGATATAATAATATTGTTATTATTGTAAATGTATTTTATGCAGGTTATACATTATTAGATTA
Organism: Aphis gossypii; assembly: GCF_020184175.1. Classification (NCBI taxonomy): domain Eukaryota; kingdom Metazoa; phylum Arthropoda; class Insecta; order Hemiptera; family Aphididae; genus Aphis; species Aphis gossypii. The sequence continues at coordinate 8,992,329 of NC_065532.1, forward strand.
TTATGTAGAATAATTAATCGTATTATATAATTGTATGTTCATAAGTTATGTAAAAAAAAAAAAAAATTATGATTTTTTTTCTTTTCTGTCTGGCATCATTATTATTAGATAGTGATTTTACTGACTAAACTTGGAGTGTTTAATTTGTTTCGAAAAACGAACTGAAAATTGTAAATATTTGAACTAAACCAAATGCGTATGAATAATAGTTTGATTCGCATTAATAGTTTAGTTTAATTATTATATTAAAATATTTATGATTTATTTTGTTAACCCAATATCAAACTGGACGTAATAAAATGTACGTAGTTAAATTAAACAATATTTTTAATTTAAAAATTTGAATAACTACGCAGGTATGAATAAAACGCCGAAAGTCCGCGGTTTGGGTTCGGTCACATCACTAATGATTAGACTATTATTGTGTTCAGCAGATAATCATCTTATATAGTACCCTATATATATTATAGTATAAATTTTAAAATAGTTTATTATTTAGATTTAATTGATAATATTGTGATTTCATAATATACGATATATTATCAAAAATATAGAAACTGTACATGATAAATATATATTTTATTAATATTTAAACGTTTGTATAGATCTTAAATAAATATATAACGATGTTTTTGGAATTGTTCAGTAGAAATGTTCCATGTAAATCATTTTGCAATAATATGTTATAGTATGTATGTGCGTAGACATTCGTCGCATCACTTACCTGTAGACTATATAGTTTATCATACCTACTACACTACTACAGTTATGTAGGTATTCAAATAGTGTTTATGGCAAGGTAACAAAAATGTTTACATTCAAACATAATAATATATATGTATATTGCATACACTATACACGTTAATAAATTGGTGTATTTTAAAATAATCGTTTATGTACATTGTACCTTCAGAAAAAATCAGTTACAACTTACGATATTGTATTGTTTACAGGTGGTTATAAACTCATGTTTTATAGTATATCTTTACTCGTACCTACCTCTGTATTAATGTATTCCTTTAAAACGACAGTGTGCGCTAATAGTGTTATATTTTAAGACGGTTTTATTGAAAACGTTCTTATAATGCTGCAAAATCGATACAAGTGTATTTCGGTATTGTAGTTGGCAAGTGTTCATTATTATGCGATCCGGGGTTGGTTGTTTTTTGCATGCCAAACAGATTTAGTCTTTAAATAAACACAACAATGAATACTTTATTACACGCGTGTGTGTTTAATATAGCATAATAAAACCATAAAACCAATTTTACGACATTACAATATTGGGTTAGTGACTTTAATTTGTATAATATCTATACTGGTTTAGTGTCAACGACGGCCTAAAAACGCTTAGAGGTTTTCACACGTCATAAATACATTATAACTATATAATGATCAAGAAAAATACTAAAAATGCACTTCTGTAGTATTAATAATCGATAAAGTCTTAAGATCAAAAATAATTGTCATTATCCATATATTTCGTCGAGTTAATTTCGATTTTTATATATTATTAAACTAACAATATATTATGTTTATTTATTGTTAATTTAATAATTTAATTTTAATTTTTTTACTATTATAATTTTATTAATTATTATACTTAAATATAGGTATTATTTAATTACTGTTAGCTAAAACAAAAAATGGGAAAACATTTTTTGCTCGAGAGGTACCAATACAAAGTCGTGTTTTATATTTTACTTATGACAATAACATATAACTAAAAGTTATCATGTTTTCTATAAAAAATATGATTAGCATTGATTAAAACTAATTTAATTTTTGTTCTATATATTTCTTTATCTAACATTATATTTTTATTTCTTATACATATTTTAACCATGTATTGTATTACATAATAAGTAGATTCCAATGATTTGTTTACTATTAAAACTGATTTTGATCTTAAAATAAGTCGCGATTCTATTGAAATACACGTAATTATTATATAATACAAGTATGAACGTGCAATTTTAAGTTTCTGCAGCGTTGCACTAGTGATTTATTATTGTAACAATAGTGATAAAAACAATACTATCAATTTTAATATAAAATATGGAATACTGTTATTATACTACGGCGTTAATATCTGGCAGTGACCGAAGTATAGGCATTACAAGGCACTCATAATTATTGCAACTGTTCGACCAAATACATCAGATCGGGTTCGGTTTTCAGAATGACCACCGCTTCTCTGGCATAATTTTTGATCATCTCGTCGTAGTTCTGCAGTATAATAATAATATAAATTATAGTTGTAATATATATTATATTTTATACAATCTATTTTTTAAATGTAACACGAAATATAAATACCCAGTGACATCGGAATAAAATGCGTCGTTTTTAGATTATACTAGAGAAACACCGATGTATACTTACTATATACACATAATTGTACGACAATTTTCAAATTTTATTTGGTATTTTTGTTGCTTTTCCAAATTAAAAATTAAAACTGACTGAATTATAATTAAGTAAGAAAAAAATACAAGAAATCATGTAGAAATTTAAAAAAATGCTTAGTTACTGTTAGAAAAAATAATGCAAGTTGTAATGTGCCTAAGTACAATAAAAGGGTATAACATTTGAAAATCTCATAAAAGTATGATAATTAATAATTAGCTATATTTCCCAAAATCTTTCCAAGGTTCAGTTTGAAATCACTGGACAAAAATATTTCGAGTTACCTTATAAAAAAAAATACTGCACAATTTTTTTTAACTAATACTGTTTGATTAAAATTATAATTGTGTTAAAAATGGTTTGTTTTCTTCTTAAAAAAAAAAAAATCCGATGTGGATTTGATAATAAGTCACGAAGAAAAATAAGACACCTTTTTATAATTATAGATAATATTTAACCTATATAATTACAACCTCTGAAAAAATTGTAAAAAATATAGTGTTAATAATAACCTTACGTTCAATATGATATACAGTCTTAAGTTTCTATTATATGTGTGTGAAAAAAAAATATTTTTTACATCAAACATAAAACATAATATTATTGATATAGTTTTTAATAGAATGTGGACACGAATTTTTTAGAAAAAAGAACCGCCATCGAACTATTAAGATGGACGTTCAGTTTATAGTATGCTGATCAGTATTATATTATATTATTTATAAAATTTTAATATTTTGATAAATGAAAAACGCCGACCCGTCTGTGTTTCTTCCGCTTTAGCTGTTTGAGACCGCAAACCAGATAGTAGAGCAGAAGTCCCCGGAATCGCGTAATTCCCGGTTCCAGAACGTCGGCCAGCCGCAACAGTTGTTCACATATAGCCGAATTATTTTCCAGCTGTTTTACGGTTAGATCTGCACAAAAACGGTTAAGTATATCGTATAAAAAAATACAAAAATCATTCGTCACTTACTCTCTATCAGTGTGTAAGAGAGGCACGACAATAAACTATAAAGCGATAAAGTTAACCATCCAAAATTCGAAATTTTTGACTTAATTTTTTTTTTTTTAGTTATTTCTCGATAACCATTAAGTCATATATTACTTAAGTATTATTATGCGGTCATTTTAACTTATTATGTTTAGTCGTTTTCAATCATTCTAAAAAAATCACTGGTTTTTTTATTCCTAAGTGTTTTGATCAGATATAGCTGAAATGCTGTGCGCAATTATATTATGTCAATATATGTATAGTCTTCCCCCTACTACACATTGCTCGTGAATTTTCTTTTTTTTTTTTTTTAATTCTTCACGTTTTTTCCGGGTTTTTTTTTTCGAAGTGTGGGACTTTTTTTACTGGGACTTTTTGTTTTGGCGTTTATCAGTTTTTATAGTACGAAGGGTATGACGTGAAAACAGGTAGAGTACCCACGTACTATTACGAAATCGAAAGACCACGCACCCGAAATCCGGTCGCCGTACAGCTGGACGAGCGCGTACTTGACTCCCACCGCGACGTGGTGGTTGTCGTGCAGCGGCGGCATCGTCCCGTCGCGGACCCGTTCCAAGAACCGTTCGAATCCGGCGCGGTCGCGGCTCTTGGAAAGCGCTCCGACGGCCCGGACGGCCCGCTGCTCCGCTTCCGGGTCGTCGGCCGGACGTCCGCAGGTCGCGCAACCCGCGGCCGCCGCGGCCACGCGGCCCGAACACGGGCCGCCGCAGGCCGCCGAGCCCAAGTGCGTGCCCAGTTCTTCGGGGTCGGCGCACCGCGCGCACGCGCACTCGAAGCACTTGGCGGCCGACAGGTGACGGCGCCGGTCGCGCGTGCACCACAACGTCTGCGTGTACGTGGCCGTGACGCCGTGGCCGCGGCCGATGGGCACCGTGGCCAGCACCCGGATGGCCGGCCGGCCGTCGGCCGCGTCGCCGACGAACACGTGTTTGGTGTTGGGCGTGCAGCAGTGGGCCATCATGGACGCGCGCGCGTACACCGCCCGGAAGTTCCGGCCGCCGGGCCGGCGCACGTCGAACGCGTTCGTGTCCAGCACGGCGGCCGCCTCCAGGGCGGACCGGACGTCGCCGCCCGCGGACCGCAGGCCCAGCCGGTCCAGCACGAACGCGGCCACGTTGACGGCGTACGCCCGGTACAGCGGCGTGTCCAGCCTGTCGTCCAGGTGCGACTGCAGCGACCGGAACTCGGCGGCCCCGCGGCCCGCGAGCAGCATGCACCGGAGCGGCGCGACGAAGCAGTAGGCGGCCGACCGGCGGCCGTCGTAGTGGCCGCCGATCAGCCGGCACTCGGCTTCGCGGTGCGCGGCCGCGGCCTCGCACCGCGGCCCGCACACCGGCCACCCGCACGCCGAACACCTGTAATCGGCGGCGGGCGCGTAACACGCCAGGCAGACGGGCGGCGAGCCGGCCTTCGGGCCCACGACCAGCGGCCGTTCCTCGAGCAGCACCTCGCCGGCCGCGATGTCCCGGGCGGCCACCCAGTGGCGTCCCAGTTCCGGCGACTCGGCCACGACGTACGGCGACGACGACATGCGGTACGGCGTGCAGGTCGGACGACGTCGATCGACTGCAGTCGCCAAAAGCCGCCGCCGTACGGAAATAATCGCGTAGCGACGGTGGGACGAGCGGACGTTCGGACGTGTGTCGCGAGTGTATTGAAATTTACCGGCGGCGGACGAACGACCGTCGGGGGAGCGGTTACCGGGTGTACGCGGGATAACGCGCGGAGAGGGAATCGGACGAGAGAGCGTAAATCGCGATAAAAAAACAAAAAGACGACGACGAGTCATACAAGGTGTAAATAATACAATAAATATACGCGTATGGGCTCGTAAAACGTCCCCGCGAGAGGGCCTCGCGAGTGCGATATTCGCGCCGGGTCCATACCGCACCGGCGAAATGAAAAAAAAAAAAACGCTTATAATATCATATGATATAAAACGTCATATTTTTTTATGGCGTCTCTCGTCGGTTTTATGGAATTCAATCTTGGACCAGCACATAAAAACTTTGTACGCGCATTACGGCGGGGCGAGATGGGCGTGTGGGTGTACAGGCAAGAACACCGTTTTTTCCGAGACTTAAGTGGAAGCGGTGTATACGGCGTATGATGACGTATTACGCGCTTTCGAAATTGGCTGCGATGAACGATCGGAACGTTTTCAGAGTGTACAGCTCATAACAATATATTTCGCGCCTGTTCAATTGAGTAAAGTCCGTCTGAGAGTGCTAATAATTGTTTTAACGATCTCCCTTCTTTTTTTTTCCAGAACAGTATAACAATAACCAACAGGGAAGTGTATAATATTATAACGACCCCGGAAAATTAAGAATCTTCCCGACCGTGCAGACGTTTTATTACAAACGACAGCGGTAATAATTTTGCGGTCTCTGCGTTCGTATTATTAGCTTTATTAACCTGGCCTGAATTAATAATTCACTTTGATATTCTTACTGTATCACCTACTTAGGTATTATACTTTTGGTATGAATATCGTTATTTATTCTGTGATACAATTGGTTTTTCCTTGATTTCCAATAAGGATTACCACATAGATTTTCTAAATTTTTCTCCGCTACGTATTGATAAATTCGTTAAATAGAAAATTTCATAAAATGAAAGTTCTTTATAATATGGAAGTTTCACTGTTCAATAATTGTCTTTGGTGGATCGTACACACGATGATGAGATAGGTAGGCATTCTATTTTGAAACGTCTGCAGAGTTGGGAAAAATGCCTCCAGTCTAGACACTATATAGACTAGATCTATCTGAGATTTCGATCCATCGCATCGTGTCGAATAAAATCACTCAAATGCACGTATATGCATAACGTTATCGCCATTGTAAGTCAGGTAGGCTTATATTATATTATATGATATTATGTAATATTCATTTGGCCACCGATCTCGCTTGTAAGTCGCGCGCTGTCCTTTACTTTTACCCTCCGCGAGCCCGCGATTTGAATAAGACCCACATAAGTAACTTTCGGGGAGACAGATGTTTTGCAGCCCGTGAAACCGTCACGCATGGTGCGAACCGTGTTGTATATATATTGTATATATATATATATATTATTACATATATAATACGCTAGCATAATACTACACACACACATACGATGGCGTGTATATATAAATGTGTAATATTATGTATATCGTGTGTCTGAACGGAAACTGGCACTTGACGTCTTTTGAATGTTTAATGGACAGCGTCGCCTACTCGTGCATGCTACTACAGCGGACTTTTAGCCGAAGAGAGTGTCCTGTACGCGCGCGCGAATTAACGAGGGTCGACGACGTAATATTTTCCTGAAGCCGAACCGACCGAATGACAGGGCACGAGTATATTATAGTGCACAGGGATCTTGTCACATATACATATATGTTTATAAATGTGTATGTGTGTGTGTATGTGATATATACAAACGGTGGTGGAGTGGTGCGTTTTAGTTGTATATTTAAGTATAATATACATGTGTATAGTCGCTGCTAGAATATTTATCGGTTAAACTCTAAGTTTTCCGTTTTCCTTTTTCACACGGATATCGTTTTCGAGTGTACAGCGTAGCATCGTCCGTTGATGTGATTCTATCGTCGTTATAATATTATAGAGTGGGTAACGTTTAACTCTTTTTGAGCCGTTTTGAATCCAATAATATTTATCGACATTTTCAAATATTGTTTTCATCATAGCATGGAACTCGCAATTCTATTTCACATTCGATCACTCGACTATTTGGTTTCAATTATTTGTGTATACTGTATATATATTATATATAATAATAATATGTTATACAGAAATATGAATTATTCAATAATCAAACATTACGAGCCTATAGAATATGACTATAGTTATTATTATGCAGGTACAATGAATAAACTGTTTATGTTATTATTTTTAAGGTATAGCTGGAAAATGGCAATATTATGTCACTATCGATGTAGACAAAAGAAGTGTATTGAAAAAGGATTTAAAGTTCAAACGGAAAAATAAGCTATAGATGTTAGAAATTTAGGAACTTTAATAAATATGGAGAAACAGTCTATAGTCAAAAGGTAAACCAACATTTAACGTTAAAAATCGTTGATTTAATTTGCGTTATATCATCATGCTGTATTTACGGTACGGCTTAATTCGTAAGTCATTCGTTTTGCTAGTAATATAGATATATATTATAGTTATGAACACAAGCGGATTGTCATGTAGTTTTTAGTTTTTAACATACAATGAATGAATAAATATTTACATTTCACCTATTATAATATATAATTGCTATACATTGCATGTTACGTAGTTAAATTTTCGTTACTCAATATTTGGGGGGGGGGAGTATTATTTCGTCTCAGATTCGGAAACATATTTTATTTTGGTCGTAGTGCTACATAGAAATTAAAATCTTATTATTGGTTTGCCGTTGACGCTATAACGCGTAATCAACACTTTTATACAGAAAAAATATTCATAAGAAAAAAACTTTATTTAGAAACTTTAGAATCGTTGGCAATAATTAACGCTTACGATATTAGCGCTGTAATAAAATTATTATTATTTTTTTTTCTGCTCCTCATTTAATCTTTTCGTAAGTTTTCAAAATAATTTAAATAAGAACAACAATATATTTAATGTTTTTTCAGTAAGTTATGCAATTTTTTCTATAACATTTTGTAGTATATATATATTTTTTAATAATTTGCCATAATATACATATTTTTTTCACTGTCAAATGTTTTATCAGAAATCTTAAGACTAATTTTCATATGGTAGTTTTAAAAATGTTATTTTTTTGATATTTGTGTTAGGCATGTATTTAAAATGAGATTATTTATGTTTAGTTAAAATAAAATAAATTATGACTGGTTGTTACTTTGTTATATTCATTTATCAATTATTATCTGTTCAAATTATAAAATCGTGCAATTTATTTTATATTTATTGTGTTGAAAATACATGTAACAAACAAACCCAAATATTTTATTTACCTGCTATTTTTTCATCACTACTAACATCAACCCATCTTTGGTAGAGTGAACAAATCAGAAAAAAATCTCACATTTTATTGCATATACATATAACGATAACTGCTAAGCGTCTCGATTCGACTGATTCTAACAGACCAATTGTGTTCACTAATTCGGCTACCATAATACTGATTGTATATTATAATAAAAGTGTTATAACTATATTAACAGACTACGATTATTAATTAAAAAAAAGACATTCGAGCGGAGGCGTCTTAAAAATATAATATAATATAACGCCAATTAAAAATATACCGTAAAACCGGCCGTTTTTAAGGAGAAAACGAACAAAAAAAAAAAAACCATATCGTATATTGTTTAATATATGCGCGCGCGCCCGACCAAAGGCGAAATAATAATGACGAAATAATAATAATAACAAAATGACGTCGTACCCCTTGTAATTATATTGTCAGCGGGCACGAGAAAAAAAAAAAAGAGCGGAGAGAAGGAGAAAAATGCCGAAAAAAAAATCTCACATGTATATAGCCGTTATAGTCGGATCGGCTTTTGTACGGTCCACGTGACGACGACGACGACGACGAGAAGAAGAAGTCGAACGGTCCGAGACGCGGCTGCTGCCGCTGTAGCGGCGAGGCGGCCGAGGGGAGGGAAGGTAATTGAAACGTTACGAGCTCCCTCCCCGTCGGCGCGGCGGGTGCACACCGTCATCAACAGGCTACGGCCGCCGCCGCTAAGCATGCGTCGGCGGGACGCCACACGCCGCCGCGGCGACGGCGTAACCACCCTTGTACGCCGCCACCCCGCGGCCGCCGCCCTCGCCGACCTTTTCTTTTTCTTCCGACATTCTTTGCGCCCCCGTTTTCTTTTCTCCCGCCTCCTTCTTCTTCTCGTCTCGTTCTTCGCTCACCCCACCCCGCCTCGCACTCTTTCTTCTTATATATATATGTGTGTGTGTACATCGCATTATACGTACACGCCACCGCCGCCACTGCCGCCACCCTCCCCGTCGCCGCCGTCGCGTATCGTTTTCCTTCTTCCGTTTCTTATTGCCTCGCCACCGCCGTCACCACCGCCGCCACTGCCGCCGCCGCCGACCCGGGCCACGGCGGTCTTCCGCAGAGCAGCACGGAGACACGCACGCACGCACGCAACAGACTCCGCCCACGGCGGGGCGCGAACACCTTCCGCGTCCTCCTTCGCGGCCAACGGCGGTAAACCAAAGCTCGGCGCGGCGGCCGCAACCTCCGACCGACGAACCGGCCGCGAAAAAAAAACGCTTTTTTAACAGTCAGTCGTGCCGGTCCGCCCGTCCCCGACGACACGCACACCGCAGCTGCAGCAGCGGCTTCACCACCGTCGTAGTCGTAGTCGTCGTCATCGTCGTTTTCGTCGTTTTCGTCGCACTCGCGATCTTTTTTTCATTTCGTCGTTTTTTTTGTTTTCGGTTTTCCGTGTGTCTCGACTCGTCTCGCGCCCCGCGACATGCACCTGTCGGAACCGATGAGGAACCGCGACGGTTTCCTCAAAGCCGACGTGCTCGCCGAACGGACGCTGGACAGCCTGCTGGCCGAACACCCCGGCGAGCTGGTCCGCACCGGTTGCCCGCACGTCGTGTGCACCGTGCTGCCCACGCACTGGCGGTCCAACAAGACGCTTCCGGTGGCGTTCAAGGTGGTGGCGCTGGGCGAAGTGCCGGACGGCACGCCGGTCACCATACGCGCCGGAAACGACGAGAACTTTTGCGCCGAGCTGCGCAACTGCACCGCACTGATGAAGAACCAGGTGGCTAAGTTCAACGATTTGCGGTTCGTCGGCCGGTCCGGGCGAGGTGAGTGATGAATTCAGATGTTGTTATCGTTGTTATATTAAACCGTTTGCACGTGGCTTAGGGACACGAACAGCGGATTTTGAATAATAAAAAAAAATTATAATTAACACGAGTCCGATTCGTGCGTTGAACCGGTTACCGTTTACCATCATTGAGTCTAGTCATCCGATAATATTGATTCGACGGAATGAAAATATTTCCGAAATCGTAAAAACTGTGAAGGCTTACGGGAAATCGGGGTAGAGCGTGAAGTCACCGCACTATCGTAGATTTTGACACGATACGACGACGTCGGTTGTGAATAATATCACGACATATTATAACGTCAACGTCACTAGAAACCGTTGTCCGTCGTTGTTTTCGATTTAGGGGTTTTGATTTCACGGATTTTGCTCACGTCTGTGACAAGGTGTTTTACGGATTGCGGAGTGAAACACGACGAGATTTCTGACGAAAAACACTCGAAAACCGCGTCGCTACATCCGTCCGACGTTAAGCCGGCGTCTCGTATAGGCAATTCGGTAACGAGTGCGTACTGCTGCACGTATGACGTGTATACCCAACACCACCGCCGTTCATACGAGTCGCTTTATTACAGTCCGTTTGGTGCCGACGGTGCGTATTAACTATGTATCAAATGACATCTCGTCGAGAGAATTGAACGCGACACGAAACACCGCGCCTTAGAAACGCACACGCACACACGAGTTTATATGTAATATACATATGTACAGTACGACGGGCGCGTCGCGAATCAAACGGTAATAAATACGCGATGCCGACTTAAACGTTTCGGCGTTTTAATATAACGTCGAGGGACGGCGAGGGTATGGCACCGTATTGGGGGGAGAGAGGGTGAGAGAAAAATACGTATATAAAAAGGCCGACGGGGTTCGGCGTTTCGTCATGCTTCATTCCCTGAGGATTTTTTTTTTCGCCCCCGCCAGCAATGATGACAAATTGGCCTACGCGACGCTGTGTAAATCGCAACAACGGTGGTGTCTTTCCGCCGCGCCACCCTCCTTATCCAGTTTTCGGGGCATTCGACTGCGTTATCCCTTTTTTTTTTTTCCTTTAACCCCGTCGGCGGCTCATATACACGCGTTTTAAAGCGAACCGGAGGGCTGTGAGAACACGAGATTTTTTTTTTTTTTTCAAATCTGGCGTGCGCCGAAATTTATAGCGTCCCGAAAACCGGGGCTTACGATAATGTCGTTAATATTGTGTCGTACGCGCTGTTATTAAATAAGAACGCGACCAACACTCGAGCATTGCGATATCGCAATATTATCGGTGAACGATTAACATCCCGTCGATATTTTTTTATAGTCGGTATATAGTGTTTTACCGACAACGACGTACATAAATAATATTAACGCGCACGTCAAAGATAACCCGCCGGCATTAATCGCCTTTCGTTAAAAACTTCTTAACCCTTGTTGCCGTTTTAATCATTTCGGCACCGAGCGGTATAGTTGTAGACGGCCGTATAATAACGAGACCGATGGCGGTGGCGGTGGCTGCTTCCGCGGCGGCGTTCCGCGTTACCCCCAATAATTGATCCTTGTCGGTTAATTTCCCGAGAAAAGTTTAAGTCGGTTTATGGTTGTTTACACGCAATTATCACACGTTTTCCGCCAAAAACCGTAAAGTTGCACACATTCTATTATGTTTAATGGTTATCTCCCGGACGTGCTGTCGTTTGTCTTTATATATACGTTTTTGTACGCAATAGTAATGACACGATTGTCTTCCCCCTACGACAATAATAATTTAACACTGCAGCCCGAACGTTTACGACAATTAATTACTATAATTACCGTGATGCGCCGTATGCATAAAATGTTTTCAAAACATTAGCACTGTGTCTTTTATTCGTCCATATCATACGATATTGTTATTAATACAATTTATTAAGTTGGTAAAAAAAACCACACACGGTTAAGTATAATATTTATAAACATAGTTTTACAATAGGATGTTATCATATTCAACAAAATAATTACACGATTCTTGAAACGTCATTCATAACAAAAAAAAAAACTAACAAAATGAATGGGTTTGCTCATTAAAAACGTTAACAATCATTCTTCGAATGAGATGGTTCCGACCGTAATAAGTAATGTGGACGAGTAGGTACATTAAAAAGAACAAGGGAACGTGTGAAACAGGAAGGGACTTTAAAATTTAATTAGTAGAGCAGAGAAGGAGCATCAATATACCCCTCAGTAAAAAGCACAAATTCGCCTTTAATCTTTTATAAATTATAAAGAGACGAGACTGAACATAATGTATATAACTGGTTAAAAGTCGGGCAGACGGTGATCAATATTTGTAAAAGTAAAACGTTGGATTCAAAATCGTTTTTGGACATAATAGAATAAAATACAATATTATAATATATTAAAAATAAAACACAATGTTGTAGATACGCTTATACTTCCTTAGATATATTTGCATTTTGCTTGTTGTCACGGATATAAATTCTTAGTGAAGACCAATCGTTAGTAATGTTCAATTGTTCAATATATATGTGAATGATAGTATTCAATTCCTGAAACACATAATTTATTAAATTATTATTGTTATATAATTTTATTTTCAACGCCCCTTTTTATTGAAACACTTGTCTCTTATCAAACTTAATGTCTTATAAATGTTGTCAAAATGCAGGCTTTAGAAATTCTCCGTTTTAATCTTAATAGCACTGTACAACGTATATTAATAAATTGTTGACACGTGCAAATATGAAATACAATATTTAAAAACTCTAAAAGTAACAGGTTGCAGAATGGTATTTATTTATTTTATCAGTTTGGGGTTTATAATATGAATTTGTAAGTGCTTAGTTTTTTTTTTCTTTTCACTGTTCAGTTATGCTAAAAAGTAAAAACGATAATAGGGTGTTTTAAAAGTTTGTAAAATGTTGTCAAAAAATTATGACAAAGTTGTAATAATCGTTATAAAATAAGTTTTGGTTATAAAATCTATATATTGTTGATTTGTAGAACACGTTAATATACTTTTACGTAATTGTATGATATTATTTTATTATGAAACAAATCAATTTAATTTTAATTGTCCTTAGTAATTTTTTTATTCACTCCAGTACTCTAGAATCTTGAATTATTCTACATAGCACTATAATACAATTTTCCGAGTTACATATTATAACATATTATTTATATTTCAGTTAATTCAATTTTTTATTGATTAATTTTTAAATAAATCTTTCTTAATTTAAATGAAAATACATGATATTTTACATAATAATGGATTGTGTATAAAACATGTTACGAATCACATAAAACATAATAATTAATGTTAACACTGATGGTCAGTTGTCATAACTTGTAATTCACTAGGTATAATTATAAACAATTTTATAAAAAAACAAATAGTACTTTAAAATATTAAATGAATACAATATATTTATTAAGGAACAACACATTATTTTATTAAATGTCCATCATGTGGTCGTTGAAGAGTGTATATTTTGTATAATTTCTTTAAAAACGCATATTTAAAACCATTCAGCATTCGTATCAACATATTTTCATAATAAATAGTTATAACATTATTAGAAGATAATATAGTTACATACTATTAGTTAATATTATCCATCATGATTTTTTCACGTGTACATAATTAGAAAAACCGAATGTTAGTCTTACACTTTGGTGAATTAACTAAATATTGTTAACTTTAATTACACATCACTTTTAATTTTCCTGATATATGTATCCACTCATCTTATAAGATATTAAATAATAATACATAGACTATGTGTTGTTGCATGTTACTGATGTCTCGGTTTACTCATCTTATGAGCTTATATTTTGAATTACCTATTTGAGAAATAATTCTTAGTGTAGCTAGGTATTTTACAATGTTAAGGTTTGTAAGATATTTATGAGATTTTAGAAAAAGAAATAAGGTCGGATTGTTCATAAACTGTAAAATTGAATTTTCTGTTTTTAATACTTTTATATTCTCCAACATCAAATTAATTATATTGCGTTTTTGTTTCAAAATATATACTTGTATCCTGCACTCTACAGTATGAATTCAAATGTGTAAAAGTCGATTAAAATCTAATATAACATATGTGTCTCAAGATATAAATCAATTGTGCTATTTATAAATTTAAGCATGGTGCACTGATCATTTTAGCCCACTATAGCTGCTACGACAATACAAAATACAAAGGAACTAAGTTTTCTATACGTATCGACATTTTTACTATAAGTATTTTTACTTATTATTTACTTTTCTCGCAGTACCTATAATAAAACTGAAAGAGAATTGGTATAAAAATATCGATTGATTCAGCCATTTTTAGCGAGACTTTTTAACTTCATTGATACATTATATTGTGTATTAATAAAATTGTAATAGAATATTAAATGTCATGAAAGCTTTTATTTAGAAAAATACTAGGAAAAACTGTTGTGTGAAATAAACTCATATAACTGTAGGGTTAAAATACATTTTTTAAATCCATAAGATTATCGTCATATTATCTGTGTTATATTATTATAATATACATATATTTATTTCGTAAATATTTCAATAAAGCATTGGAAAATATACCAACAGAGGGTAGAATATTATTTATTTTTTTTTTATAATGAATATTTTGTTATTTATAGGAAAAAGTTTTACGCTGACTATAATGTTAAATTCGTGTCCACCGCAAGTAGCAACTTATTCCAAAGCCATCAAAGTCACAGTGGACGGGCCCAGAGAGCCGAGGTCGAAAACCAGTGAGTAAATTAATGCACACTTATGCTTGATAAATTATCAAATTAAATTGGGTATTAGGCCTATTATTTAACTCGTTTACAGGAAACCAAGGGTTCCATCCTTTCCACTTCGGACCTAGACCTTTCCCGTTTGGTACGCCGCTGGATCCCAATAGAATAGCAGAATTGCCGTTAAAATTGTCAGGTAAACATTTTTCTATTTTTAAATTTATATACGAAATGTTCTCAAAAAATTATTATTTTACTCAAATGCTTATATTTTATTTTATTTTTTTGAATTTATATAGTTTTTTAAAAAATACATTACCTATACTGTTTACCTAAAGCAATTTTATTTCTTGGTGATTAATTTTGTACCAAGTATAATTAATATGAGTTCATCATTAATACTCATAATAAATTAATAGTTTTTTTTTTCTTGTAGGCTAATAAATATATCTAATTTTATAATAGTAAGTAGGTAATATGTATTACTCTATTACCTTACAAAAAAAAAACTATTAATTTATTATTAAATTTTCTGTTGAATCGTGATTTAATTAATTATTAAATACCTTAAATATATTCATAATATTATTAAATAGAATACAATTTTTATCCTTATAAAATCTCAAATATAGGTTACAGTACATTAGTGTGTTAGAGTAATATGCTTATAGACAGATAGATGTAATCTGTAAGTTGCAGGTATTATATTATAATCCCATTTATATTATGATTTTTGTTTTTTTAAATTCTATAATTAAATATATTATACAGTAATTATATAATAATATAATTGTTGTATATGCGTACACACCATATAATTTTGTAAACCTTTTAATATTCTTATATATGATACGCTCTACAATAAATTTTAATAACAGAGTGATTCATTAAGCAGTATTCTTGAACTAAAGCGGTGTTGTTTAAATTAATAAATAATAATTGTCATTCACCCTTTATTCAAAATTGAGCATTAATAAATCAAATTGTACTAAGTTTATTTTTAATACATTCAATTATAATTTAATTTAGTTTTGATAAATACGGTACCTAATTGAGAATTAAAAATAGGTTTATCTATTCGTTGATGGTTTAATTGTTTATAAAAATTTATTTATTTTTTTTTTTAACTACAAGCATAACAAGTGTATTGCTAGTTGCAACAAAGAAAAAAACAAATATAGATTTTGTTTTGAAAACTAATGTTAAATTTTTTATAAATAGTTGATTTCAGCATTTTTATATATTTTTGATTTTTAATATATAAAATAGTTATTTGAGTTTGAAATAAATTTACATAGGTATACAACAAAATCAACAAAATCTATTCATATACCTAATGAATAATATTGTATAGAATAAAATTATAATGGTCACATCGTTTTACAGCACATGACTTTATAATTATTTAAATTATTTCAGTAGCATTTAAATAAACCACTCTTAGAGACAATCGTGTAAATATGCTTTTGTAATTATTTGTCGTAATCTTTCATTAAAGTATACAATAAACCAATTAAAATAGTAATGAATTATTCTCAAATAAAATGTTTTAGATAATTATGAAATAATATTAAAAGTGACTTAAGTAATGGATTTTAAATACTAAAATAAAATGGTAAGTAGAATAAAATATATCACCGAATAATAATGTTTAATGTGTAATTTTAAAAATATAAAGTATCTCTATTAAAAGAAAAAAAACATTTTCTCACTTCTCATAATTTATCGATACCACTAACGTCTGCAAGCTAACTTTTTTTCTACATTAATAATTATTATTGACTTTGGACAACTACAAAAGTTAAGCTTTTCACGTAATAGGATTTTATAATGCGGTATACTACCTATGCAACAAGATTTACATTATGATATTATCACACGGTCTTAATATAATTATTTATTGCGATTATTGTTTCAAAATCGATTATTTTTGTGTTTTTTAAACTTGAATAACTTTTTTTGTAAATGCGATATCGAAAAAAATAAAAACGACATTTCACAGTCTAAGTTGTGGTGAAATATTCGTTTCTGAGTTAAGACTGTACCTAGCCTTTTCGATTCTTTCCTGTGCAAAACAGTTTTTGTTATGTATTTTCATTAATTGTAAGACGGAGACAACACATACGGATATAGCGTCCTCTAAGACATATCCTTTAATATTAATAATATAATGCATTAAATATTACATTTATAAAATATAATATATAGGAAACGAATTTATATGTAATAAAAATACAAAAATATATACATATATATATGGAAGTATAATTTATAAAATATGTGGGAAAAAAATTTAACTAAAAAAAAAAATACAGTTAAAATTATTAAAATTATTGAATTATCAAAATGATTTGTTGCATTGAATTATTACAATTTCTTTTAAATTATTGAATGTTAATTATATTATTGTCGGACGACTAACCTTAGCTTTTGGCCAAACATTTTTACGAAAAGTTTGTTGACGGTACAGAAGGGGTCGGTAATAAGACATCGTTAATACGCGCTTTATATTTTATAGTGATGTGCGTACGATGCGTTAGATCGGTGGGGCGCAAAGTCCTCGGGTATTGTATTCCCCAAAGGTCGGAGCGTTAAATTTTTCGACGACAAACGAACGGTGAAAAAACAAAAAACACGGCTATTCAGTCGAAAAATCTAAAAGATTCGGTTTTCAAAAGATCTCGTCAGCGTTGTGTGGACGATCGCTGTATGGGTAAGAGAGTAGGCGAAATCTAACGGGAAAATAGACGACGGTAACCACATGTGGCGGCTATAGCAGGGCTCCGCCAGATACCGCTGAGAGTAACATATTATAATATTACATATATTATTATATTATTATTATCTTTTATGGGGTGCGGTATTGGTGAGCGTTGAGGGTTGCATTGACGCCGGCGACGACGCCCATGCCATCAAAATAATGTGTCGTAATAATAATTGTGCTCCGTATCATGATTTTGTCGATTATTTTTTTTCGCACGTTTTCAATATTATTCACTATATTGCCATTGTCCATTACGTTTGTCTGGTACAGTTCCAAAATTCCAAAAGCATCAATTTCAGCGTTTATTAATAGTCACGCCTCGTCGGACGATCACAGACGTCCGCCTCAAGCTTAAAAATAACGTCTCGTGTGGCTCGCGGCGATCCTTCATCACGATGACGGTTTTTTATGATGGGTCAATCGAAAACGACAAAATTACGATAAGCCGCACATAACACGCCGCCGGAAAAATCGAGTCGAGCGGTGATCGCAGTCGAATTTCGACGAGTCGTGAGAAGGGGGAACAATAAAAAAAAAAAAACAAATACGAAAAGGAAAAAATATTGTAAAACAAAAAGAAAATAATCCGACTGCGTTCTACGTCTCGTGGGTCTTATTATTATTATTATTAACTGCGCACACGTGTGCCGCACCGTTACAATATAATAATAATAGTAATAATAGTAAGGCAGTTTCGAACTTTGCAAACGCGTATACACATTTATGTCCAACACGGGTACACCGTACGTGTACTGCGTATTATAGTTAGGTACACCCACAGTGTAGAGAAAATACAAAATCGTCTAAATACGATTTCGACTTCGGCGCGTACACGATGACAGACGGTGTGCGTATTACTGTATAAGATATTTCGCACCGCGTACATGCAGCCCCTGTCAGTATTATTTTTTGAAAAATATTATTGCTTTTAATTTAATATTTTTTTTTTTTTTTTACCTACAGTCAAAAGAATAAAAATTGGTTTTTCGTTTACACGCATTTGATATAATTATAACGATACAGTCAATAATAACTCATTTAGACGAAAAATATTAAACATCATTCTGTATATTATAATAACGATTAAACGACTTATACACTTTAGACGGTATATTATTATATTATGTGTAATATTTCATATTATAATAACGTAGGCACCTAACGCAGTCGGAAGGGCGTACACTACTACAGCAGAGTGTACGACGACGACGACAAACAACGTATAAGAAATTCCGTATATTATAATATATATAAACGTTTGTATGTGTATATATATATATGCAGACGCATACTCTCTTTTACGGTGCAGCGTGTGTGCACAAGTTCACGAGCTTTTTTACTTTTTATTATTTATTTTTTAACATATTGTAAAGATGATGATGACGGGGGAGAAAAAGAAGAATATTGTTCACTCTCTCGACCCTTGTACTAGCGTCTCGCTGCAGTTAACTTAACCCCTCGTGCCATGCATAATATATGTATGTATATATATAAGTATATAGGCACCTACGTGTAAATATTGTCACGCGCGCGCCGGGCGAATTTTAACCGTCTTTGGTCGGTGCGAGTACACTATATACATATATACATGTCTGTAATAATATGTATACGCTATACTGCGTAAGCTGTACACACGGTGTAGGGTAAGACGCCGGCACGACCCTCGACCGTTTAGTCGAGCTACAAATCTAATTTCCACCTCATATATCGAAGACGGTGAGTATAATATAGGTGTGTACGTCGTGTGTAACGCTTGTAAGTCGATACTTCAAACGGGGGTTTTATTGCACGCGTGTAAAACCGTTTCGGAATCACACCGCCGACTCGCGTACACCGTCGTCGTCGTCGAGTGTATAATAATGACGACGGTACGGCTGTTGGCGCTGCGGGTGGGAGACGAAAATCCGTTTGGAGAAAAACGAATTACGAAAATACTATAATATTATACTGTCATTTGAATAATAAATTAGAGTACAATATAAAAAGGGTACCTACGCGTTTTCGAATTGCGCGTATTTAACGTCGTATAAACGATGATATAATATAAAACGAGATTTCGTTTTACCATTTACGCGAAAAACTGCAGTGCCCGCGAGTTCGACTCTGTACTTTTGTGGGGGGTGGACGCGATGCGATATAATATTTTAGGCAATATTTTTTACAGCTCTACATAAAATATATTTTATTATGACGAATTGCGCGATCACCACGAGTACGTATACTTCTGCGACTGAGTTTACAGTAACAACAAATAACATATATAATGTTTTACGTCATAACTAGACTCCTGCGTGTACCAAAAAAAAAAAAAATATACTGCGTTTTATACTGCTGCGCAGGTTTTCGCATCGCACACAAATTTGGAATATTTACACTAAAGTCGCCGAAACCATCGTTGTTATACCGACAGCACAAGCGTATACGATATGACGACGACCCGCCCGCGGTAGGTACGCGTAACCTGCGGCGCGGTATACCGCACGAAAAATATGCTCGTCCGAGTGTCCGCGGACCCGGAACTCGTTTGAACTCGCCCGTCGTTTGTTCTGCTCGTTTAATTAAAAGTCGCACGGTCGGCCACAACTCCTCTGTACGCAGGCATGTGTACTTATATATATATATATATATATATATATATATACGTATATCGGCGACGGTGTGTTGCGACCCCGGGCTGAGGGTGCGTGGGGCAAATGAATGCGTTTGAGACGAGAGGACACGGACGGACAGAGCTGTGCAGTGTATATACGGAACGTCCGGTGCGTAAGAGAAAGGGTTGGTTTTAAAGAGCCGAAACGTCGGTCTCATTAGTCGCTGTCCGGCGAGCACGTGGTGATGCAGTGCTCGTATTACACACGGGCGGCCCGTCGATCACGACCCGCTCTCCCATCCCTCGAAAGCTCCTATCGGGGTGTGCGTGTGTAATCTCTTTGTTGCCCTTAAGGGACTGTTTTAATCTTAGTCCTTCGCTCTGCCGCCTCGGTAGCACATTACACGGCGACCGAACTGCAATATATGTATATGCGTGTATATAGTAAATCGCACGGGCACGCACATCATCAGACTTAAAACGACTATCCCGTCTTATATTCTGCAATCTGCACTGCAGGGTCCAAAACCGTTGACGATGTCACTGTCGTTATTATTATTGTTGTCTTCTCGCTGCACGAATAATATATAAGTACGTTTCCTGGTGTCAGTTCGCCAACGGTTGCTATACATTATTATTTAAGGATATATATATATATATATGCACGAGCTGCATAACAACGTATGTAACACATATACATATTATAATCCTTACCTATGCGTTATGGTCCGTGACACACGCACACACACACGCGTCGTTCTCTATGGGTGGCTGCGGTGGATTTATGCATCAGATTTTATACGATATACTTCCTTCGGCGAGTCGTTTACTGTTGCGATAAACACACACATAACGTAGATCAGTGGCAGTTAAACTTTTTTTGGTCGCGATCTACAAAAATATACTTCACCTTTGAGGATCGACTTCCATAGAAATCTTTTTTTTTTATCATTGAATAACTATAATATTATTAAGTAACATATAGGACACGTGGTCCTAAAAATAAATTCTAACATGATCGACTTTGAAATTCTCCGCCCCTGATATAGATAACATAAACATAATAAAATGTAAATGACGGTGTAATAATATTGTATAATATAGAGCGATTATGGGTTTAAATACTATACGTAGTCTGTGTAGTATTTTATTTATACCGAGTTGATTTTATTGCTGTAATACGCAAACACTGCGTTATTAAACGCGTGTTCTATGTAGGCTATGGAGATTTGGGTGAATTTTAGGG
The DNA here is from genome assembly GCF_020184175.1 of Aphis gossypii. Lineage (NCBI taxonomy): Eukaryota > Metazoa > Arthropoda > Insecta > Hemiptera > Aphididae > Aphis > Aphis gossypii. Next base: position 9,013,919 of record NC_065532.1, read on the forward strand.
GGAAAGCTTCATATTTTTTTTTTTAACAATACGTCTTATTTAAACACAAGTAAACTAATTCGAATAATCACATTCCCCCATTGATGTTTTAAACAATTTTTCCCCTTCGTAAAGAATAGTAATAAGTATACATACATATTACATATTTCAATTTGTTGTGTAATAAACAAACAATAATAAAATTTAAAACATTCATAAATGACAGTTTAAATAATCATAAAAATCAAAACATAGAATTTCAATAAAACAAATAATGAAATGCATTTTTATATTTTCGTAGAACACCATAAATAAAAAAAAATCTAGAATGATAAGGGTGTAAGTTAGACCAAAGACAAAAATAATTAATTGGAAAAAAATAAAAGACAATCTATTATAATCTAACAATCTAAAACATAATTTTAAAATAATTACTTTTAATGTCACTTAGACAAAATATAATTTTTCATTAATTTTTAGTATCGCCAGTTAAAATATTATGTTGTAGGTATATATAAAGCCATAATCTAATTAAAATTTTTAAAACTAAATTAATTTAAAAACTTAAAATGTAAATGTGTACTTACACACTATAACTTGTCGAAATAATGCTTCAATTTAAAACTTCAGGGATGGTTTCCGATAACAAAGTGAATATCCTTGGCGTATTATAGAGATCAAAATTGAACACTTTCCAGTAGTTTTCAAAAATCGGGGAAAACCACAAAAAAGTGATGGGAAAATTTCAATTTTTTACTAAGTTGAAATACTTAAAAATTTAATAATAAGTTCCTCATGAGTTAGTTTTATAGTGATTCAAAAATTAAAAGAATACATTATCACATTTTTTTTTATTAGAGTTTTAAGTTCAAATATAAATTGACAAAATTCGTCAAAATCATGAATATTTCTATATTTGTAAAATATTTTTTAGTTAAAAATGTATAAGCAATTTTGTTTAAGTAGCTATAAGAGTTGAAAATTTCATACAAGATTTTCCATAAGTTTGGCTTACAATAATTATAAAAGATGTTGAGCGTTGACCAAACAAAAAATTTTATCTTAAGTTTAAATTTTTACGAAATCTAAATTTACTTGTAAAATAACAATTTACATTTTACTATCAAAAAAGTTTAGATTTTTGTAATAATTAAAAATTACTAGTCACAAAAACTTGAAACATATATCAGTTGTTTAAATTGGCATTTCCTGTACACGATTTAATTTTTTGGTTTTTAGGTCTTTAAAACATAAACCACTTTTTTCATCACCCGATGGAATATATAATATATATATAAGTATATATATATTATAGTCCTTAAGGCTGACAAATCATCTCCGTTTCAGAATCGTTTTTCTTATACAATAATACCCATCATTGGATTACAATTTAACACAACCATTAGAGATCTACTCTATGCCCTAGGTCCAATCGGTACCTACTGTACAGCAGAGCGTTATCAATTTGACCACCCTTTTTTTTTTTAAGTTCAATTTTAGAGTAAAAGTGAAGAGTAAGTAAAATGCTAACTAGTTTTTATTGATATATTAACAACTTTTTTAAAGAAACTCGTGACTTTTTTTTCTCACTTATTATGAACACTAGCTCGTTCCCGGTTTGAAAGTATTCGTTTTCTAATTTTAACTTTTTACCACAAAGTTATGTAGTAAAAAAAAAAATCATAATTAAAAAAAAAAAGTATATTTATTTATAAAAGTTAATATTGTATATAACATAATATACAATATTATGTATGTAGGTATATATATATATAATATATATTGTATTACACTCATATTAATAATAATAGAACCTCTACAAAATATCTATCGTTTAATATTTATTTATTTTTTTGATGTCGAACATATTTTAACGTCTTTTTTCTTTTATTATGCTTGCAAAAGCGAGACAAATTCTCAGAAATATTGTATTAATGAACGATTGAGAGAAAACAAAATCAGAGAGTTATTAGCTGCAGAGCATATATTTATGGTATTTTAGTATTTATATTTTCCAGGAATAACTGACAAAAGTATTCCATTTGATATAAAATAATTCAAATTAATTATCACAAAGCAGAAATAAAAATAAAAATTCTTAACAACGTTCAGATTTTATGTAGCGTCAAAAAGCGATTTACAAACGATTATTATGCAATCAACGCGAGATGATGAAAAAAGATTCTCCCGAATACCTAATATACACTTAACTGTTATTATAATGATTAACTGTGTATAGTTATATAATATCGTTTTGTCATGTCCATCGTATCCGATAGGAAGTCCTATATATATTATTATTGTGATGACAGTTTAACTCAACAAAACATAATATAGGAGTGTGGACGACTTTGCAATAACAGTTGTAGACGACATATTACTATACCTATCAAAGTCCGACCCGTTACTATATACTTAAAAATAACATTTACTCGTATATCGTATCCTAAAGACATTGCAAATATAATAATATGTGTGTAAAGGCGAGTCATGACGGCGGTCGAATACAAAAGTTTTCGTAAGACGAATAAATCGCGGCCTTTAAAACACGCGCAGACGCGTTCAGCTTTTTATACGTATATTATTATTATTATTAACTCGTTTTAAAAACGACATTTTTAAATATTGGCTTATATTATTCGCGGAAAAGTCGTCGTCGGGGCGCTTACAGTCGTATATATACGATCTATATATATATATATATATATTGTACAACACAGTATATATATACCGTATTCTTTAATCTTTATATACACACACACACACCCGGCGGCGCGCGGTGGAGGTAGCGCGGTGCACTGGCGCTGCACCGGAGGATGCTGCGAGCGTCCGGAGACGGGCGCGGGCCGGAGACGCCGTTCCGGTGTGCGACGGGCGGGGCGGGGGAGGGATGTTTAGAGAGACGGAATGTAGGTTAACGCGCGCGCCCGCAGTCCCCGCAGCGCCCGCCGCTCGGTTTGGCGGTGTCGGTGTCGGTGTCGTCGTCGGTCAGACGGTGCGGTGTGCTTTGCGGAGAGCCAATGGGGTGTGCCGCAAGCCAGTGGAACCAACCCACCGGTGGGTGACGTCACCGCCACCGCCGACACCGCAGCCGCCGCCGAACGCCCGCGGCCCCCGCCGTCCCTCGCCCCCGCAACGGAAGCGGCGGCGGTAGCTTTCTCGTCGGTTTTCTTTTCGCCTCTCTTTCGCCGCCCACACTACGACGACGACGACCCGCTCTCTCGCTCTCTTCTTCCTTTTTCTCGCTTCCCTTCTCGCTGCGCTCTCGCTCCGATCCTCGCCCGTTCGCTTCGCACTCGTTCGCCGTCCGCCCGCCGCGTCGGACGTGTGCGACGACGACGATAATATTATCAACTCCTCCGCAGAGCTGAATATACGCCGCGAACTGTATATTATATCAGCCGACTTACTATGATTTCGAAAATTCTCAAAATATATATATTTTGCGTTTGCGAATTTGCAGGAGAGGCCATATTATAAATTATATATTTTACTGCACTCTGCAGTAGATATGTCGCATAAAAATTAAGTCGCGATCGAGTATGAGGAAATATACTTTTACGGCTTAACGTTTAAGCGTAATATATTACTACCTTATAGTGTAGCGGTAAAGGCGGCGGTGATGACGTGTGGTCGGCGGCTGCAGCGGAGGCTCGGTGTTGTATGGCGTTTTAAAATTAAAAGCTGTTTGAGTGGATGTAATTAGTGCGAACGGGTGCGCGGCGGCGATACATATATATATATATTATATAACATATTATATAGTAACGCCGAGCGGCTGCGATGGTGGGGTGACTGTATATATATATATATAAATACTGCGCGCTGACGGCTTAACACAAAAGGTGCACCGCTGTCAACATAATAAAGGGTTTTGCAACCCTTCAACCTCCCCACTATCCTTAACCCTATCGGCTCACTGTATGTATATATATACACGTATTTATACAAACGGTGCGCAGCAGTAGTCCGGACGGGGCCCTTTTATGTGTTGACGCTTGTAAAAGTTAAACTGCCACCGCCCTGCACCGTCGCCGGTCGCGTAAATATCACCTTCTTGCAGCACGCGGGCCGTTCCTCCGACCGTTTCTTGGCGCGCGGATCTACCCTCCGCGCGACCTTTTAATAATAAGTGCCTGCCAACCCTTTTCGTAACTGATAACGTCGTCGCACTTGGCGGCGGCGGCGGCGAAATTAAATTAACCCTTTGGAAACACCTCAAAGGTCACGCGGTGGAAATTCGCGCGAGCGCCACCAATGAAACACACAAAAGGTTTTATAATTGTCATTATTATTACCATAAAAGTTGTAAAATTATGTAGTATAAATTATTATAATAAGCGAATGAGTGAGCCAGTGTACATAAAATATTCGTTATTATCTATATAAATTATAATGTATTTTATTATTATAATTTCACGTAGGAGTGAATATCACGCTTTAAAATATATTAACGCCTCGGCTGAACATTTTCCCGAGCTCCAAATTATTACAGTATATAGGGTCTCGTTAATCCGGACGAGGTCGGGAAAAGAGATCATTCGGATTATCGTTTTTTTGGATTACCTATATATGGCTTAAAAAAAAATCAATTTTCTTGTAATTTAAATTTTGAAATTTATATTTATTTTTATTGACACATACTGTATTAGATATAATACTTGTATCAAAATCATAATTACCTATGTTTATACAGCCAGTTCTTTGTACATAATATATTGTATGTATCTATTCGTTTAAAATATTGATTTCTTTATTTTTGGAACACTAGTTCTAATATGCTGATAAAATGCTTTGTCTCACACACGTCTAAGTGTATGTGTGTATTAATATAGCGATGCGACAATTTTCAAGTCCATTCGGATTGTATACGTCTTTCGGATTAGTTGTGTTCGGATTAACAAGACCTTATACTGAAGTCTGATTATAATAGTATGCTTGAGAAATTTTTATTTTTATTGTGTGTTAGGTTCATTATTTATAATTGAAAATGCGTATTAGTAAAATGTCAATATTTCCCAAAGATAAGTAGGTACAAAAAAGTCTTATATAGATTACAGAACAAATTTGTTTTTTTTTTTTGCTTTATATAGGTATCACGGTTGTGGCTCGATTAAGTTTTATCATTTTATGAACGTCTAACACACAGGACTATCTTTAATGTCATTGATGGATATTTAATAAATACAGTCACAAATGAAAAATTCAAGTTTATAGAAAAAAAAAAAAATAGTAAACAAGTTTTTACTATAGTGGCATAATAATTTTTTTTTTTTTTAAAGTATATGACAAATATGTAATATAAAAACTGAAAAATAACATTTTTAACTTATATCTGCAGTAATAATACTACGTCTGGGTTAAAATAAAAAAGGAAAATAAATTTTCATAACAATGTGTAATATTATATTTTTTATTTTTTATTAGTACCTACATATATGTATTCAAAATACAAGTGCCTCAATTTATATCTCTGCTGAAAAAAATTTGGGTTGCAATCAAAAAGATAGTTTTAACTATTTATTACATATCAATATTATAATATTAATAAATACAGGTGTTTATTCAACATGTGTGTACAATATAATATATACATTTACCGCGATTCAAGCAGTGTGAATTAAAATTGGGGTTTTTTTCACAGGTCTTGCCCACTCATGGGGCACATCGTTTTCCAGAGCTTTACCATCAACCACATACCCCCCGTATTTGGCTAATAATTGCGGTCCGCCGACATTTCAACACTCGAACTTCACAAACATTTTTCCATACAATGGTACGACCAATGAAGTGATTCAACAACAGACAGGCACAGGTAATACTCTCAAGCCGATAAACAACGTTTAAAACGATATACATTAATTAGGTACTTCCTATAATACCTGTAATACTTCCTATAATACGTGTATTATAACGTAATATCCTAAATATTGAATATTTGGATATGTCACTGGAAACGCTTTTGCCAATCATCCAATACTTGTTGTGTCATGTTTTTAAAATATAAAATATAAATAAAAAACAAAAATGTACTTATTCTATTAAATGACGTATATGATATTGTATTATAATATACTAGTATTATATTGTTGAGCATAATGAGTTTTCTGAAAGTAATTAGCAATGGTGCAATTATTTACTTTGCGTAGTTATACGATTAAATATCGACTGCAGTAACGAAAATATCTCTTTCGCTCTTTCTCTCTATCTGACTAGTACATTACATTTTGTTGTATAATATAATATCGTGGAAAGTATCTAAGCGCGCGTAACAGTATCGCGTGTTCGAGTCAAAAAAAAGTGCTATAGAACAAAACGTAACGACATTTATAGTGTAGGTACACGTTTATTGCGAATGGAACGAAATCATTCTCTTTGACGTTTGGTTCGTTTAGAAATTATTAGATGTAACATTATCAGACATTTTCTATCTAATTTTTTTCTTACGAGATCATACTAAGTGCCAACCCGGAATCGCGTTAAAGCGATTTCCGGAATGGAGATCGACTCCTTTGAGCGGGTGAATTGTAACAATTGAAACAGACTGGAATTGACGCGCTTTTCACCGGCGAAACGGTACTCGCATCGTGCTGCACAATACGTATATTATAATACACGACAGTTTTAGTATCGGGTGATATTGATTTATTTAAGATAGTATATGAGACGTATATAGGTAATAATTTAATGAGTAAAATCTACTTAATCCTACAGATAACATGCATCTATTTCCGTCTTCAGACATAAGATTGATTACAGCCATCGAAGAGTTTATAATATATTACTTACTATAATTACTTTTTAACTATAAACAGTAATTGGCAAATAGATTTTCACACATATAAATTAAATTAAAAGCGTACATAGTTTAATATGGCAACGGATTGTTGTGCGATTACTGTAAAATATTCTTTGTTCTATAAAAAGCCGTAGTCAAGTTATTTCTCACGTTTTCGAAACGGAACCTGCAGCCTTTTCCTACGATCCATTCGCGACTCTTTCTCCTAATCGTCAAAGGTCGATCTAAGATCACGTCTCCGCGTCAACGACGAGTGTCTATCGTACAACAATGATTAAACTCAATATTATGCATTGTGTTTTCGCAGAAGGAAACAACGGCGGCGGCAGAACCGCGACGGAACCTCTGGGCCCGATCAGCGTCAACGTGAGCATGGACAGCGCGACGACCAGAAGTCACAGGACCGGGATCAGGGGCCACAGGGGTCTGTTGACCACGGTGTCCGGAAGCGGCGCGCACAAGCGGCATCACCACCACCACAGCAGCAGCCATCACCATCACCACAAGCGACATCGGTCCGAGAAGAGCGCAGTGGCCGCGGCGGCGGACCGTTTGTCGCCGACGGCCGTCGCAGCGGCGGCCGCCGCGTCCGCAGTCAACAACAACAACGACAACGACAACAACGACAACAACAACGACAACGACAACGACAACAACAACAACGGCGGCGGCGTCGACGGACACGGCGACAAGAACAAGCGACGCGACGACGACCACCGCGGCCGGCGCGCGGCCAGAACGCCCCCGTCGCCTCCGCCGCCCCCGCCGCCACAGCTGCGACCGCCCCCGCCCGCACAGCCTGTCGCCCAGCTGCCGCCGCACATCGCGGCCGCCGTGTCGCCGCGCTCGCATCAACCGGCCGGGACCGCGCCGCCCGTCACTCAACCCGTTCCGCTGGTGGCGCCGTCGCTATTCAGCTTGTTCCTGAACGCTCCGCTGTTGCAACCGCACACGCAGTGGCTGTACTCTCAGCTGTACCCCAACCCGTACCTGAGCCACATACGCAACACGATGATATTCGACAACGAGTCGACGGCCGCCGCGGTGGCCGCGGCCGCTGCTCAGAAGAGTGGAGGCGGAGGCGACGACGGCGACGGCGACAACGAATCGTCCAAAAAGTCGGCCGCCGACGAGGGCGACGCGGACGGCGGCCACGGCGCCGCGGCCGGCGACGACGAAGACGACCGCGACGGCGGTGACGCGTCGCCGGCCGCGGTGTCGCCCAAGACCACGGCCAAACAGACGGACGTGTGGCGGCCGTATTGATATCGCGCGCGCGCACCGCGGCCACGGCGATATCGACGACGATGACGGGGCGATGTTAAAGTCGCGAGGTGAAGGGCATACGAGTGTACGAGGGACACCCCTTCCCAAATTCGAGGCGGTACGCGATCGAACTAGTCCACGTCGTGCACGCATACTCTTAAAAATACGCAATACTCATGTATTTAACGATAATATTATTATTGTGGTACCCACTTGTAATTCGTAGTACGCTACTACCCGACCGTACCCACACCCTTCATTTATAGGAACTCCGCAGCGGCCCCTCTCCCGGAGGTGAGCTACCGATTTTCACGTTTTGCGTCGAGTCGCGGTTTTCCAAAACATAGCCTGCAGCAGGACACGTCGTAATAGTGGTGCTGTTATTTTTTTCGTTAGCTGCGTTTTGTGATGTTCTACTCGCGCGCAAGTCGGACTTATTTGAAAAAAAAAACAAAAAAAAATTTAACATAACTACCGATATGACGTCGTGTATAAACGTATTGCCGTCCCATTAACCGCACCATCGCCACAGTCACGACTGCTGTTGCTACTATACGCATTGTATGAGTACCTATTCCCACCACAGTCGTCGATTATAAGACGTGATTACTACTCCCACTATAGCTGTATCGATAATTATAATAATATTATAATGTTGGCCCCGATCTATTATTATTATTATTACTACTACGACTTAATGTGTTATGAAATAAAACTTATTTGTAAAAAAATAATATCATAATAATATTGTATGTTTGTATACAACAACCCGCTCCTGTACCTGCACGTCCATTATTACTCGGTAGAATGTATTATATATATATATTATATTATGTTCATGTCCCACTTACTACCGTTTTATTATTTTTTGTCGTCTATATATTTTAAGTTTCGATTCTAAGTGTACAATATTATTATTATTATTATTATTATTCGAATAAAGAAAACAATTATTTGGATGTTAAACAAATTTTATAGATTTTGTCTCTTTATTTATTCAATTCTACAGCTCTCCATACAACAGAGCGAAGTACGCATATACGTGATATTATAGTCGTAAAAATACTTCCAAAGACAGATAATAAATAAAAAACGTCTGCAAAGACAAAGATGCCGGTATAACATTTTAGGCAAACAAGACGTTTGACTAGTTGGACAAATAACAGGAAAAATCGCAACTCGTTTGGTTTATTATAATATGTGTATACTTAATAAAATGTATACTTTATGTTGGATTTTCGCATAGGTAAGTAGTAGATACTTTATCTTATTTTTAAACGCAATGAAACACAGGTGTCTAATTATATTGATACAGTTAAGATTAGTAACAAAGTCATCATAGGTATCATAACTCGATGATGTCGATAGTATTAGGTTATACTCTATCAAAGTATAATGAGCGGTAGTGGTAAACTGCTAATGTCGGTGTTCTGTTATTAAAGTCTAAATGAAAAACAGAAAAATAACAGCATATGCATTGACGTTTTGATTTATCAATACAAAAGAAAATTAAAGAATTATTCCACACGATTTATTTAGACGTATAACGATGATAATATTTTAATTATAACTACAATTATTAGATGGTCACTTATTTAAACTATAGACGAACCAAAGTAAATTAATTTCAGTATTACATAATTCTGATTACTTATTTTGATCGCAATATTATATAGTTACTTAATTATTATGTATAATGAATCAAGGATTGTCGACAATTATCATCGTCGGATATACGCCGCGGCGACACAATATTATATTAAGTATAATATTTTAACGTAAGTGCTATACTTAACGCAAGTGTATCCGATGTAAGTACTAAACTATATATCATTTGGTACGGCCGATCCAAACGTTGTCAGCATTCTGAATTCTGATGGTGAGTTAAATAAATTAGGTTCGGGTGGATTAGCGTGTCCGTCACGAGCAGGTACTACCGATAATAACCCCGCTACGCACTGCGTAAATATACATATTACGTTTAAAGGTTAACAAATATTTGTTTGTATTAAAACATTATATAAGTGTGTAAACCTAACCTAACTCTAAATACGTACTAAATAATTAACTACGGGCTGCAATCTACTTGATGCTTTTATAAATTGTATTAAAAATACGGTGTATATAATATTATTATTACAATAGTCAATACTGTGTTTTAAAACAAATATTACAAAATACAAAATACGAATCGGAATAATTATAACGTGTAATTTGCGAAATAGAAAATGTATCAAACTATCAAATCAATATTATAATATTATGATTCGAGAATATTACGAATACGAGTATAATACGATTTGTGTACTCAGTCGACTTACGTGTTCCATATTATAAACAAGGGAAATAATATAATTTGGTCTAAACTATCGTCAAACTGATCCGAATTAGTCCCATTTTATTTTTATCACGTGCTGTCCGCGAACAATACAATTCAACGTTAGTTTTATTTCGAAAAAACTTTTTGAGTGGACAAATGGTATGCATAATATGTAGCCTACCTAGAACTCCGCAAACATTGAGTCGTTGTAACCGACGTAGCACGTTTTGTAAACGTAATCGAGACTGGCAAGTCGATGTATCGAAACGGCTTGTGCAAAATGTCGCATTTATGTTGTAGGTCTGTAGACGCATTAAGTTCGATAAGTTGGATATCGGCAGGTTTGCAATATCGTATAGACTAATACTATCCTGGACGGTATTGGTTGTACTTAGTGGATATGTGTAAATTTTGTTCGCCACCGCACGCACGTCAACCGAATATTGTTGCCATTACGGGTGTGGGATGAGTTCTCGTTTTTATGGTTTAGATCGTTCCCAGATGACGTTTGGGATTGTTTTTTTTTTTTTTTATTATTATTATTTTTATTGTTATATTTGTACCGTCGCTTAATCGCCATATTGCGTTCGTGCGTGAGTGGAGAGACCGGCGGCGGCGGCGGCGATCGAATTGAGAGAGACGTGCGTCGAAAGGGAGACAAAATATATATTATATTATATATATAAAAAAAAAAAAAAAATCGTTTGTAAAAAAAAGCTCGACAAACAACAGGATCGGTGGCAGTAGCAGTAACAGAAACAGTAGTAGCTATATATATATATTTATTATATAGTAATAACGAAAAATCAGCAGTCGTGTCACATTGCCTACATCGAGGGGATGGATAGTATGCGAACGGCCGAGTAGCCGGCGGCGGCTGGAGAGTGGGTTGTTGATTTAATAAAGAGTGAAAAGGCACACGGTGCGTCGGGTTCGGCGATCCGTATACTTATATAATATATATATATACATATATGTGTGTGTGTGTGTGTGTGTGCTTGAGGGGGTGGTAAAAAGAGGAGAGGAGTGAACGGCGAAAATTCGACTATTGAAAAGAAACGAGTAGAGGTAATGTGATTTCACGGTGTGCTGTCATGTTCACACCAAATATTAGGAATTGCCAGGGAAACCCGCCGGGGCGGCAGCAGTGTCAAGGGGTAGCAGTACCACTCCTCGTCGCAGTAAGGGCTTGACTGCGAGCTGCAGGGATACGAAGGCGTGAAAATTGGCTTGTCAATAAATAACATGACACCGGGAAAGAATGTTATGATAATAATAATAATAATAATAATAATAGTAATAATAATATGCAGATAACAATATATTATTATTATTATGTCATAGTAGAAAAATAGTGATTGAAATTTATAAAATTATTTTATTTTGGTCATTATATAACCGAACTATCGTTTTAGAACTCCTCTGTAAATATACCGCGTATACATCAGAGTATAGCTTTCGTTTAATACAGATATCAACTCTTGATGTATACCTCTGATCTAAAATACCACCACTTTCAGTTTAGACAATCCATTAGATAAATAATTATCGGTATCGTTAAGTATTAAAAAATAATTACTAATACACCTGTCTCACGAGTTAAAACATTGAAATATTAATATATTTATTTTTATTGAACACGAACTCTCTATCGTGTTTACAATTTTCACAATTATTATAATTTTGCGAATTTCATAAAATCTCTAACGGTGATTCGAAATCGTTTCTGATTGGTTTTAATTTTTTAATTAAAACGAAATTGGTGAATAACATATTGTACTAATAGATTATGGAGTATAGATACTCCACCTACAACTCGATGTATTAGGAATCAAGGCAGTTATAAAGTTTTTGGAATTTCAATAATGTTTTTTGCCTGAAGTTGAGGGGAAAATTCACAGTAGTTTTTCAAAGAGTAAACATTATACAACGAGACCAAAGACTATCGGTAAATCAATCTGTTAATTTGCGGATAAAGAGAACTTAATTATTTTTCCAACTTATATAGTTTATTATTACGTTGTACCTATACAACCTTTATATATATGTATATTAAATACTATCCGAAGAACCAATAAGGGAATTAATAATTTTTAAACATTTTTAATTTAAGCAGGGAAGTAAAAACGTTTGATCCTGAAATGTTTTTAATTTGTTTTACAAAATATCATATTATGGTTAAAGGTTAGGTTATTTTCCCTTGCTTGTATTTATTATTTTAATCAATTTCGATATAGATATTCTTCGATAAACACAGGATGTAATAATAATAAGTATTTGTTGGCTATTATATTTTTTGCGAGGCTAAATAAATACCCAAAAGCTATGTATCCAGAAGAATGTTTTATTTTGAACAGAAAAAAAAAGTTATTTGTGCACTAGAATGTGTACTTATCAGATGCGGAAAGAATCATATTATTATTGTAATTTTAAGAATATCGTTGTCTCTAATATACCAACAATTCTATACACTTTTTATTGAATTATTCTGTGAGTCGTGAAGTAAATAAGTAGGAGTTAATACTTCAAACCAATAATAGAAAAACTTATTTATGTTTAATTTAAAATCGCATAAGACTAATTATCGTAAGTATATAACAATATAATATTTGTAGATAATATATTTTAAATAGTACGCAGCGTAATGGTTATTTTCTATTGTTTAAACTTTTGGATTATACATTTTTAACACCATATTATATTATAAGATTTTATTTCATTCTAGGAAATCTATTTTCATTGATTTAACTCGCGTAAAATGCTTTGGCAATAAAATATCATGATAAAATCGCTTAAATCGGGATATTTACAAATATTATAGTCTACATACCTAGGTGTATTTCAAAAACGTTAAATGTTATGTGCAGCGAGCTGTAGTTTAGGTATTTGGTATGAATTATTTTGGTAAACAATGACTTAAATATAATGATATAAAAGTATATACGTGTTTGGTTACAAAACATATGGTTTATTATACTGTGTTATAGGTATAAATAAAGAGTAAATAATTCAAGATTTTATGAAGAGAGTAGCGAGACACGTATCAAATAATATTATTACGTACTACTAACGAAATAAGAAAATTAAAACGTCATATTTATCGCATAGAAATGAGCTAAACAGTAATGTCATCGAGGAGATTTCGACGAGTATAATATTATAATATTATATTATACGAAAAAAATCGTCGAGAAGATTTAATATTAAAATTATAAATAATAAAACCAGATTCAATCGGACGTGGGGAGTTTTGTATTCGAATCGCTGTCGTTAAGGCGACTGTGTAGTACACACCGTTCGAAACTAGTTACGCCCAGAGACAACTGAAATGTATTATTTAAATGCGTTTGGTATATTTTATTTTATGGTTATTGAGTTCTTAAAAAAACCATCGAATATAAAGAAACCCGCGGGCACCACCGTGGTATAAACGACGACCGCGTTCTTTTTTTCGTAATAAATACACGAATAGAATGACACGAAACGCGGACGAGGAAAATTAAATACGACATACAACCACCCTTATTTCACGCGATACCGAAGTCGAACTCTACTGGCAGGACCTATTACGTATATTTATATATTATTATTATTAGTTATTATTACTATTATCGTCTTGTAGGTATATAATACGGCGAGCGTCGAACGCGTTATAGAGTAAACGTTAATATCTAAACTTAATGTAATGTGCCATTATACAGCTTGATATTATTATATTGTTATTATACACATACACTATCGTAAAAACGACCGGATAACGACGACGGATTAACATAAGTCCTAACCACCCGAACGCGGACTCGGTGACCCCCCGGAGAATATATACATACGTATACGGAGCATTATACACGTAGACAGCATATAATAAAGGGTAAACAGATGCGCGACGGGGAAAAATGAAGTGCATTTGAGATCACGTCGATGGCTCTTATTATGCCCGTTATTATAATACTGTGCAGCATACACGGCGCGGATGGAGAAAAAAAAACATAATTTGTCACGGGTAATAAGCGCAATTTAATTTGTTTTTATATTATTATTTTACCCGTTGTCCCGCGCGGGGTGGTTTTTCCGCCGCGCAGTGTACATATTTTTCTCAAAACGACGGCGAAATAAACGCTTACGTCGTACAAAGTGTCATAGAACGGTTTCCGAAAAAAAAAAAAAAATTCCGCTACATTAAGTTCTTCGAAATACTCGCATAATGTATGTTAATGACGAGCCACTTGTATTTTCCGAGACATTTGTTTCTGTCATTCGGGCTCTCTTACGCAGTTTGATGGTCGGTTGATTTTATGATCGTGTTTTGCGTTCAACGGGGTGCCCCCGTGCAGTTCTGCAGCACCCAAGAATGTGTATCGGTATATGAAATAATACACACACACACAGACGTATTGGAAAATTACACGAGGGGTTCGATATATTATGTACGTCGGTTCAGCCGCCACCGATTCGATATTGCGGAATGAGACGAGTCGCAAAGTATTTTTCGGTTTTTTTTTTTTTTTGTTTCTTTATTCTCGATAGTCGCCGCCGTGCTCTTCATCTGCAAGAGACCATCGGCGAGGGACGGATGATTTATGAAAGTCGTACGAGGCCCTAAATAAACGCGAGGTCGTGGCGGTCGTGAAAAATGAATCATATAAATTGTGTATGTATATAGTGCGAGTGTAAGCCGGGCAGCGGACGATATGGGAAACTATTCGCGATGTAATGACACACAACTGGCCGTCGAAAAACGAGAGATTTACTGGGGAGAAGATATATATAATAATAACTACTACATGCGCTTGCAGTGTATTAATATATAATATAATGTATAGTTTGGAGCCCAGAGACACGGACGGCTTTTGTGTTACGTGATATATATATATCATATATATATAGGTTACACATAGGTTACAGACGAAACGGAGAGAGACACAGATGTGCAATTTTAATGAGCTTTCAATTAGGGCTGCGTACACCCCAATGGTCAGCGAAACAAAAGCTTTACAGCCGTTGTCTCGAACACGGCCAAAAGACCTTTGTCGTCCTTGTACGTAGGTGTATGTACTCCGTATAGTATATAAACACGGTGCAATAACAGCAGTTTCAATTCGACCCTGCAGGATATTGCACTTTTTGTTCTCCCGACTCGGTGACACCCCTGTAAAGTATGTTGAAAGGATTATGAGTGATTGCAATAGAATTATCTACACAATTCAATACGACAACAAATAACAACAAATAGTGCAGCGGTCATGTTTCTCATTTTAATCGATCTTCCAGTCTCTACATCATATTACATAATACATTATTATATTTTTGATTTTGTTTAGAGTGTATATTCATGAAATAATATTTGATATTATATTATTATACGGTTATATAACTTATTATCGTTCAGTGTTCATTACTTAATAATTCTAGAATATTAATTGTGAATGTTTTCAAAATACATTTAAACAAAATAAAAAGTTTGTTTATTTAATAATGAAACAATGGAATCAAATTAAAAATATATATACATATATACAACGTGTATTATACTGTTAACTAAAGAGCGAATTTTGTTTTTCTTTTAAAAAATAACAATTTTTTTGTATAATTTTATAATTATTTTATAATTCGTTGAAATTAAAAGTGTTTATGAATATATTAGGATAGTCTTTATATTTTATTATGTGAAAATTAAATAATGTCATTTTTTATTTAAACACGTTCTAATTGATTTTTTTTTTTTGTAACTTTTATTATTATTATTAAAAAGTCACTAGTACACAACTATGATAATTTAGCTCTTTAGTAACTTATAGAGAGGTATAAATGTGGCGACGAAGACTTTTGGCGATACTCCATGAAATCCTTTATATATTTTTTTAACAAAAGCATTCAAATGGTGATTTTCTTTTTAACTATATGTTGTATGGATTTTTTTGGGCTAAAAAAATGTATTTAGACTCTGCCGCGATGCCAGAGAGTATCTACAGGAATTTTAAATTAAACAAAAATTATTGGTCGAAATTTTGTTACGTTGAACAAATAATATCTTGATAAACAAACGCAATACAACAATATTTTAACCACAATGTGTGTAAGTGTGTTGTAGTACTCATATATTTTATCGATATATATATATTTCCCCAACATTTATCCTGATAACCAAACACTATTAGGTATTTTACTTTATTATTTTTTTTTAACTTTCAAATAAGTTTAATAATCGATATTATAACTTCGACTTGATGTATACGTTTACTTTTTAAACCTAACATATAAAAAAAAACGACATAGTCCACGAAGCCGAACCTAGTCATAAACCACTACATATGTAGTATATGACATGTATATTAATATTACGTAGGATTCGCGTTTAATGGAAATATCTGACGTTTAAAGTGATATATTCTCGTAAAAACAGAATATACATATAGGTACATTATGTATAATATTATACGCTTATTGTCGAAATTGTTAAA
The DNA here is from genome assembly GCF_020184175.1 of Aphis gossypii. Classification (NCBI taxonomy): domain Eukaryota; kingdom Metazoa; phylum Arthropoda; class Insecta; order Hemiptera; family Aphididae; genus Aphis; species Aphis gossypii. The sequence goes on from NC_065532.1 coordinate 9,030,744, forward strand.
TTATTTAAAAGGATACCGTTATTGTCGTACAATGTCTTATGGAGGACGTTTTCGATTATTTATGTAAATTGTCAAATTTATTAAGTTATGAATATGAAACATTATTATTCTGCAAGTTTAGGCGCTAGACTAAGTTTCTGAGAAATAATTTACATTCAATTTTGTTTTACGGTAGGTAAATATTTTATTTCATATCGTTCTTAGAAACATCAAATAGGCACCTATAAAAAAAAAAAAAATAATAATAATAATAAATAAAAGAGTAACGATAAAACGACGATATTTCAAAATATTTGAATTAATATTTACAAATCACGATTGCACGTGAAACGGTTCGTATGATATTCAATATTAATTATGCACACGTCACCGCTAGCGGATAAATAAAAAAGAAAAACGTTAATAATACAAAGTAAGTTTTACGCATTATTATTATTTTTATCAGATTACACTGGTAGTCCGCAGGACTATCGCCAAATCGTACGCGAAATCGAGGAGATTTTAATCCCTTTGAAACGGGGTCGACGCAGTAAGTTGTCGGCACGGTTTCCGTGTGCGGTTTTGCTTCGTCGTCGGTGGCCGTCTACGACACAAAAGGACCGCGCATAATATTATTATTATGTACATACCTATAGCCTACCTTAATAACACGTATTATTATTATTATACGCAAACCGTAGTCGTAGTAATAATGAGTACCTATATATAATATAGGTACCTGTATAATAATATTTAATACCGGGGTCGATCGGTTGATTCTCCGCGATTGTCGGACGGCGACAAAAATCGGATATTTACGATTGCCGATAATCCGTCCACAAAACACGACCGTATCTCTGAGAAACGACTACGACGACGACGATGATAATCGTAAACGAATTCAATTAGCGGCGGTGTGTTTTCGGCGGTCAACCGTTTGAAAATAATGCGACTAAAATAATAATATGTGAACATAATATAATATAATAAAAATCGTATACATGTACGCGTATCGCGTTAGAATTACACACGCGGCGTATACTATAGGTACCTACGTTATAATACCAGAACCCCGGTAATGGGTAATAACATTATAACGCGTCGGATTACGCTCAGCGTGAGACGGCGCGCACTGCACATCGGCTCCGACCCGTATACATATATATATATATTATTATACATTCGTCGGGAGACCGACAAAACTGCTGCTTGATGGCCGAATAAACATGTCAACCCCGTGCGACTCCGAAGTCGTCCCTGGGCGGATAAATATCCACCGCCCCACCATCACTCTTCGACACTGCTGCCTAGGTACCTATAACAGGTATTATACGGCGGCGGCGGCCTTATAATAATAATAATGATAATAACGCGATAATGATAATAATAATAATAATAAAAGAGTAACGATAAAACGACGATATTTCAAAATATTTGAATTAATATTTACAAATCACGATTGCACGTGAAACGGTTCGTATGATATTCAATATTAATTATGCACACGTCACAGCTAGCGGATAAATAAAAAAAAAAGACGTTAATAATACAAAGTAAGTTTTACGCATTATTTGTATTATTTTTATCAGATTACACTGGTAGTCCGCAGGACTATCGCCAAATCGTACGCGAAATCGAGGAGATTTTAATCCCTTTGAAACGGGGTCGACGCAGTAAGTTGTCGGCACGGTTTCCGTGTGCGGTTTTGCTTCGTCGTCGGTGGCCGTCTACGACACAAAAGGACCGCGCATAATATTATTATTATGTATATACCTATAGCCTACCTTAATAACATGTATTATTATTATTATACGCAAACCGTAGTCGTAGTAATAACGAGTACCTATATAATACCTGTACAATATTTAATACCGGGGTCGATCGGTTGATTCTCCGCGATTGTCGGGCGGCGACAAAAATCGGATATTTACGATTGCCGATAATCCGTCCACAAAACACGACCGTATCTCTGGGAAACGACTACGACTACGACGACGATGATAATCGTAAACGAATTCAATTAGCGGCGGTGTGTTTTCGGCGGTCAACCGTTTGAAAATAATGCGACTAAAATAATAATATGTGAACATAATATAATATAATAAAAATCGTATACATGTACGCGTATCGCGTTAGAATTACACACGCGGCGTATAATATAGGTACCTACGTTATAATACCAGAACCCCGGTAATGGGTAATAACATTATAACGCGTCGGATTACGCTCAGCGTGAGACGGCGCGCACTGCACATCGGCTCCGACCCGTATACATATATATTATTATACATTCGTCGGGAGACCGACAAAACTGCTGCTTGATGGCCGAATAAACATGTCAACCCCGTGCGACTCCGAAGTCGTCCCTGGGCGGATAAATATCCACCGCCCCACCATCACTCTTCGACACTGCTGCCTAGGTACCTATAACAGGTATTATACGGCGGCGGCGGCCTTATAATAATAATAATGATAATAACGCGATAATGATAATAATAATAATAAAGATGATAATAAAATAAAACGCGTTTAATTAAAAGGCGGTTTTTTTTTTTTTTTATATTTTTCATTAATTTTTTCGTATATAGCGTCTCGGTCCGATGCCGCCGACGGCGCCGGCACGCCGCCGTTCGCACGCACGCCGTGTCACACACGTCGAATAAATATACTTTTTTTAAAACGACGTTTACACATAATATTATAATATTATTATATGGGTATACGCTCGCCGCCGACATCGGTTACCGTAATAATAATAATCGTACGATAGTTTGTGTCACATAACATATCGGAAAATATTACACTCGCAGCGCCGACAACAACAGAGCGGCAATAATAATAATATTATATATACGTAATTAGGTTTTTCGTTTTATTCTCCTCCGTCGTCGTCTGTTCTCGAAGCAGCAGCAGCAGCGTATTTATCCGCTTTTTCGCGCAAGCGGGTGGTCTCCGGTCGACGACGGAGGCGCTTAAAAAATAAGGTTCACATCATATTATTATCACGGCCCGTACGCCGTGGAAATCCGTTCACGACGGGACGATAACTGCCTCGATGGTCAAATAAACGACGAAACGCATACTTTGTGTAATCTCATTACCATACGCGTATATTATAAATATGTATAATAGCTAGCCGATAACCACCAGCACAATGCATATAAATATATATATGTTTATATTTATATATATGTTTATGATTTAGGTAGATATATATGTATATGATATGGCTGGTAATATTATTATAATAATAATATATTATGTAAGTACAAAGTGGCGGCGCTCTCTCTACTGCACGACACGTCTTCTGTTTTTTCCGATTTTTATTATTGTTTATTATTCGCTGCGGCCACAAAACAAATACGACTTTTTACCGTCTCACGATATACTAAAAAAATGACGTATATATCGTTTTTGTATTCTCGTTGCGTTATTCGTTTTCCAGTATAATAAGATGATGTTATATCGGTAAAACGTCTCTCAGTGGCGTAAGCAGAATTCGTTTATGGGGTACCATTTATGTACATGTTTAAAATGTGATCAATGTAATATTCCATAAAAGAGTTATACCTACATGTTTCACTTCTGGGGGGTTAAACCCCTAATCCCCCCGTATCGGTACGCCACTGACGTCTCTAATCCGTGCCACTTGTTTATATTTGACACGACGAAAACGGTACGTGGTATTCAGATCGATGTGTTATGAACCGTGTACAAATCCACAGTAATCATTACTATAAGAATAACAACCGTCGCTTTACCAATGATTTTTTTCGTTTAGAATAATAAATTAACACTAAATAACGATTCTAAATTTAGAGTCTCCAGTGTTGTAGATGATAGGCCATGTTTGTTATACACGAATAGAAAATAAACTGCACTTTATATACCGTTTGCTCACTGTAAAAATTGGATATAAACAGACTGTTGACAAAATAAAGAAAATTTGGTTTGTAAGAATCGATGTAAAGACATTTAATCGAAGTTTAGTATATTATGTATGATAACCTCTTGAAAAAATCGTATTCACGAATATGTTAGGTACTGTGAGTATAATAATATTCCTGATGTATTATTTATATGTACCTATACTTACAATTTATTACGATAAAACAGAATTTATTTATAGTTTAATTATTTTTGTCGTAAACGTTTATAATATTACAAGACTAGTACCTATAATTTTTATGAAATTTACCAAATTCTATACATACCAATAAATATACAGTTTATGGATTTATGTTGTTAAACGTATTGCATTTTGTATTGGTATACCTATATAATTACAAAATATTAAGCTTGAAATCGATGACATAGAGCAAGATCTTAACTTTTTTTTTATTACCGGGTCATCAACCCAGAATATCTATGTTCAGCAATAATTTCAATCAGTATTTTATGGAGTAAACTTGTTTTTGCTTTTTAGTTTAACGAACATTAGCATAACAAATATGAGAATATAAAATGAAAAATTATTGATTATAACCTTGATAAACATAAAAACCATAAGTAGTGTTAATATTATACGAAAAACAACTCATCACTGTAATCATAAATGTGGCTTTTAAACTATGAATCGTTTTTAAGTGTACAATTTATATTTTACTATGTTATAGCGACTCATGTTTGCAATTCAAATACATTTAAACATAATAATATGTCATCTAAATATAATATAACATTATAACAAATGGGTATATAAAATATAATGATCTGAACTAAAACAGAGTTTTAAACTTTTCAAATCATTCTGCGTCGTTTTTTTCTGAACACATATTTCAATATATACCTATTGTTGTTATTACTATATAGTTCTAATAATAAATTGTGAAATAATTGTAAAATTGTATTTCGATAAAAAAAAAACAAATTGTCACTAAATTTGAAATAATTTATTTTGAATTAATCATGTTTCTTACTTTTATTTTATGAGTGAACGAAAGACGGTATAAATATTATAACTAATTATTTGTTAAAAAATTCCATTTTCATTTCAACAAATAATAATAAATAAAATATCAGAATATGAATATCGAAACTTAAGTTTACCAGCTGTTTAAATGTTTTTGTTATAATTCCTCACGATCAAAACTAGTTGAACCATTGACGCTGATTCACAATATTAGTTGAAATTTAGTTTAAATAGTTTAAAAATATAAGCATTCATTATTTATAAAATAATAATTATTTTTTAAAACATATATCTTTACTTTGCCCTACCGTAAGTATATTATTCATTATACTATAGCTTAACGCATAATATGAATTACCATTTTTATCAACTTCGTGAAATAAATAAGTATAACAACTACGAAAAGACTATGCTATTTTTGTACATTATAGTTTGACATTATTTCTTAAACTTAACAGAAATTGTTGATATATTTAGTTGAAATTAATTGTCCATAAGAGAACGAATGTTAAGCATTAACCATTATTATTTATTACACTAATAGAGTTATATACATTTTTGATTTGTATTAACTTGACTTTTTCGTATAATACATAAGTATTAACATAATAATTCCGAAGCAGACTAAAAATATCATACCGCATTGAATCTAGTCATAGTCTTAGACACTGCAGTTGAAATGCAATTTATTAATCGTTTATATAATATATGAAACTAATTTTCAAGCATAATATTATATCATAATCAAGTCAACTATTTTAATTTTAATATTATGTTTTTAATTTATCATACACCTGCTAATTATCGGTAGACGTAAACATAAATATTTTATGAAAACACTGTAAAATCATAACGGAGGTAGAGGGAAAAAATTTCGCCGAAACGATGATAGAGTTTTGGCAGCTCGTATTGTTTTCGATTTATATTTGAAAACGGTGTAGCGGGGGTCGGTCTTATAAGGGTAAAATATTATTACGTTTCCATGTGACGCCTTCACCACCGTCATCGTATTCGTCGTCGTTGTCGGCGTGTATAGTGTATATAATGAAGAATGGCGGGTGAACGCAGCACAGCCGAGTGCGGCGGGTGGACTAGCGGGCGCACTCGGCGAACCGTGAATCGGCGTCTGTGGCTAATTCGCCGTAAACGCACGGCGAGGTATCCTTGCCAGACGTGTCTCCTTGGATACAAGCTCGCCAGGGCTTTTGACGTCGGTCTGAAAATACCTGCCGACAGGTGAAAGAGTATAAATTGATTTCCCGACAGGAATTCGTCGACTCTCCCGTATATATATATATATATATAACAGATACGGCTGCGAATGCGCGAGTGTGTGTGTGTCTGTGTGCTTGGGGCGAGAAACCCGAGTGCAGTGTGACGGACAAAAACGGCGAGTGCCTGACGTATATTATTACGGGCCGGAGGAAATATTTTATACGCTAGAAATATAATAATATATAATATATATAATGACGGCGACGGCGGTGAAATGTCCCTCTGTCGAACGTGTCCGGTCAGTTTTCCAGGTGGACCTGAGTGGTACCTTAGCTGACAAATTGCATTTCTTTGTCCGCAAACCCTCGAAGCAGGCTCGATACCGTCATCCCCTTCGCACCCACACGCGCATACCGCACGAACCTTTGACTCTGCACTCGTACGCGGATTGTTCGCGCTGTTGTCGTATACACTGTACACGCTAAAATATGATAGCGTGTCATTGTGTGCGTGGGCGTGAGTGTGTGTGTGATTACGAGTGCATATTTCGCACCGACAGCGGTATAAACGTTTACATTTTTAGCGGTCGTTGACAACGATTGTTGCCCGATTTGAATGCGCTTCTGAATTATGAACGAGACAATGATATAATTTCTATAGGAATTATTTGTATTTATATATAATATCATACGCGTGTATTTTTCTATCGAATCAATATTATTATCGCGGCTTTCACGCAGATTCCAAAGAATACGCCTACTACGCATTGTCCGCGGACAATTATATATACCCCAGCGCAAAATGTATAGCAGCCGCCGTCACTATAATAATATGTATATATACAGTGCGTAGAGCTGGAACTAGCGATTGCAGTTGACCCCCCTCTGAGGTCCGAACAGGCTGACCGAAAATAACCAAATTGGAGGTGCATTATAAATTTATAATAATATAATAGTAATCAAAAACACGATTTTTTTGATTTGTGCGACGTATTTTGGCGAGTACGTTCAACTCGTATTCATCGTGAAACGATGCTCTTTATTGTACCTATTTATTTATAATATTATTATTATAACGCGCTACTGCTGACAAGCTAAGATTTAATGGTTTTTTCCACTCCCGCGCGTCATTCAACGAAATCGAATCATTGTACTTTACATATTGTACAATACCTACACCTACTGTGGAAAACGTAGACGGGTAAAATGTATATTATCGACTGACATGTATATTTTACCACGTCGTGTAACAGCGACATCCTGTTCGATTATACTAAACGAGTTCAATATCATAAATTATAACAACTATTATACAGAAATACTGTTGTAATGCCGCATTCAATAGAACACACTGAAATAACTTAAACCGTCCACAGCCACAATACTGCAATAGGTTAACGAATATTTTTCGGCGGGTACTCAATGATGAATAACTGCAACGATTTGTAAGATTTTTAAATATTCCATTACCGGTTAAAATGTATGCACTAAGAAGTAGACACTATACTGTATAATCTGTATCGTATCAGAACCGGAAATTTAATGACGCATTATATAGATTGTAGAATAACATATAAATAGATAGACAATATATTATCTATAAATTCCTAAAGGTAATTTGGTAATTCTATAATGCAAGTATATATTAAACACATATTACATACCTATTTTATTCTTCTTGTATTGAAAGAATCAATTTGTATAATAATGTATGTATTATAATAAAAAATGAACCATTATTTGTTTGAAAATTACGCGTATATTTATTAAAGAAACCGACTTCACTTTAGATACTAAAGGGTCAAAAACCACAGCATTTTTGTTTAATTAACTGAAAGATAAATGTAGCTCTTTTTAATTACGATTATATAAATTATTATTTTTACAAGTTTCTTTGTTGACTAATACATTCTTTAAATAATTTATAGTTGCCTTTTATTTTACTACATAAACTGTATATTATATTTTATATATATATACGATTAAAAAAAATAACTTAAACAAAAATGAAACGAAAATTATTAAGTTAATAATTTTACTCGTAATTTCTTGGTATATCATGGAATAGCTTAATATTTATGAAAATAAGTTATTAATATTTAAAATGAAATACAAAATATTTTTACACTAAAGGTTTTTTAAATAATCAACAAACTCTGCTTAATAAGTCAATAATAATTCGTAAACTCATTGAAAAGCTAGTCCATGACTTAAGTTTCTACAGTTTATTAAACAAAGTTAAAACTTATTTGGTTCTTACTTTCTTAAAACAACTATCTACACATACCTACAGCGAATCAATAAATCAACCAAAATATTTAAAAAGTTATTAAAATTGTTTATATAAATTACTTTAACAAGTTCAATAAATTACATAATATTCTAAATGATTTAGGGTTTATATAAAACTACTGTGTACCTATAGCATTTTGTAAAAATAATTTATACAATTATACATTTTTATGTCTATAAAATAATATCCGTCATATACTATTAATCTAAAATTTATACATAATTATCGAATTGTTTTTTTGTTTGCAGTTTATTTTATATAATATAAATATTATTAGTTTTTGATTTTTACTTGAATTTAAATATGTTATAATTTTTTAATATAACGTATTTAAATAATGGTGGAGTATCAAAAATTTGGGAATGTCGATCTCAAGTAGATTTGACGACAAATTTAAATCTGTTTTCTGAGTTCTTATTGCTTCATAATATAAATCAGTATGTTGGAAATAGTATACGTCTATAATCCTATTATGTCACGGGAGTTTTAGACAAAATCAGAAAATCCCCTTGAAAGAGAATTATATTTACTGAGAGTCCTGATTATCACAAACAAGATATCTTCTCAATGGTCTTCTATCATATTAAATAAGTCAATAACTTTTATAATATTACTTTGGTTGAAATGAATTTTTATAATAATATAATATGTAATAACATACTGATCCATCAGTAACCACCTAACCCGTAAACCCATAATAATATACCAAGAAACGATCATTTAAATATCGTTCTACGTGTAACTATTTTATCGGTTTAATGTAATAAACTTAAATAAGTAAATTACATTAAACATTCGTACACCGGTGGCTTACGTCAAAAAAGTGTATTTTATTCGTTTGCTAACTCAACCGTCTTGATTAATGTCCGGATTTGTTGTTTGTTTATTTTTTTTTTTTTTGTATATACCAAGTGCGAAAGTCTTGTATAAATTATCGGTGTAGCGTTTTTTTATTTTTATTCTTAAATTTTATTTCTTTTTTTAGATTTGCATTCGTGAGGGAGCGTAAAAAGTATTAACAATCTTTCCCGTTGTTTCTTTAACGAAACCCTTTTGTCACGGTCGAACCAGACGATAATTATTATTTGGTCCCAACTTACACACACACACACACACACACACACACACACACACACACACACACACATATATATATATAGGTGATATTTCCGAGGAAAACCCGAACGGGGTGGTGCGGCGTGGCGATGGGCTAGTGGAACGATGGGGAAGGAGGTGAGTATAGGGTGGAAAGGGTTTAGGTGGCACGCAATTTATCAGCCATTGCAGGGTTTTGAGCGATTAAAACACAAGCCGGCAACGACAACAGATGCGGAGGGACGACGACACGACGACGGAGAAAAGGAACGAACGATATAGCAACGAAGTATTTTGCATACATATATATATACACGTATTATGTATATACTGTGTATATACACGGAGGAAAGTGTAGTACAGCTATGCGTATATGTGTGTGTGTGTGTGAGAGAGTGAAAATGCTGATGGGTTCTAATCCTTCCACCAGGCTTTCTTCACCGCGTCTCACTCTCACACTGTGTATACATAGGTATATATATATATATATATATATATATAATATATATGTATATGTATGAATATTTATACGCCATTCGTCGGGCTTAAGAGTGTCTTTAAACATTTCGTCGTCGTGTACTTAGCGCGTACTTTTGTGTCCCCGCCGCTGCGACGCATATAATATAATATATACCCGGCGCGCATTAATCCGCGGAAGCCCTAATTTCGGGCTGGCAAACTCGAAGTCGCGGAATCCTTTAGCTCGCCGCGCGCCAGCCACTTGCCGTTAAAACGCTTCCGGGTGCGTTAAAACGAGGTAAAACAAAAACAAAGAAAGGTTGACAGAACGCACCACTATATATATCCTATTATTACACCATACTATACACTATACATATCATATATGTCTCGTCGTAAAGGCCAACGCCGTTTTACAAACTTATTATGTTTTGTGTGCTTATTTAGGTACGCCACGTACCGTCATCCGAACACGGCGTATATAACTATTTATTATGTATATATTATACACGCACTTATATCTGCAAAGGCCGCGGAGGAGTCGAATATGTAGAGCCGGGCATAGTGGTCGCCGAACTCGAAGAAACGAAAACCCGACACGGCGTACCTATCGTTTTTGACTTTTGATGTAGGTATTTTAATAAATTAATCAAAAGACATCATGCTTAAACGTTAGCTTCACATGTTCGTATCCTATTATATATTTTGCGACGGCTCTCCACTAGTTTTCAGATTGATAAATACTCGATAAACATTTTATTTTTATCTCGTCACATTCGAAGGTCCGTGAAGTTAACATTTTAAAATTTGGTTTTACTATTGAAATAGGATTTTCCGGAAGGAAAATGTGTGGATTTGTAAATTGTTGCAATCGAGTTGCAAAATATTGCCGTTGCTTGTTTGAAGTCGATAGCATCATGCGGGGGGTGCCGATTTCACGGACGTCACATTCGAACTGTTTGCTTGGATTTGATTGTGTTGAACACACGTTGAGTACATAATATGATAATCGTATTCACGAATAATTAAAAACGAAAAAAAAAAGTGGTCACGACTCTCACGAGTTATAAATGTTAATCCGTACATTGTATCGTATGATATATATAGTACATGTGATTTTTTACTCGCGACCACCGTCGTAATTTATTCGTCGTATTCTACTCCATTCGGACTAGCTGTATTATAATATAATACGATTACCGACCATCACATTATTATTATTGTTATGTGCACAGTGGCTATTACAAAATGTATATTTATACGAGTGTGTACCTACTGAGCTTCTTTGGTAATTCTTTCGTTTACAATCATCGTCGTTTCAATAGAACATTTCGAACGTGACCTGTCTTTATGGAGGGAAGGGCTTCTTACTTACGTAAAAAAAAAAATAAATAAATATACAAACCAAACATATTATAGTAACATACCACATGGCGTAATGTTTTCATCACACCACTTTTATCGACCCCGAAATCACGCATCATATTACCTATATTATGTGTATTACTCACGTATAACGTTCACAATACCCGAGTATTTCATTGTTGACGAATAATATTACATTTAATTGTTATACTATATTATAATGCAACCAGCTATTCGTTTTCAAATCGCGAGTATATATGCATCTTAATAATTGTAAAATTGTCAAAATCACAATGTTTAGATTTCAGTTTGAGATAACACAATCTTGCATTTCAATATTATTTCGACATAATATTATATTATACACTTTTAGACTTAGTATATGCAATTTATTCTGTATAAAAAGATTAGTTTATGCATCTAGATTCTAGATTATTTTATTTTGAAATAATATGGAAGACAAGATATATTTTTCACATATTTGATGTATAATTTATGACTTAGTTATTTAATAACTTAAACCGTAAACTACTATATTAACTAATAACTATATTATGTATAGTTAATATATTATCTTTGACTAAAAAATGACTATCAACTTTATTTGTTAAAATTTATGACGAATTCATTCAAGTATAATTATTTTTAATCTAAAATTTTGTGAAAAAAAAATGTTAATAAAAATCATCCTATTGAAGATTAAAATTTTAGAATAAAAATGTCTTCTAAAAACGTTCAACATCAATTTTGTAAATTTCTTATAGTACTTTGATTAGGAAACTACATTATACACATATGTATAATATATTTTTACATACAATTATATTAAATTTAAACCAATAGGCATCACAGAATATCTATAAAAATAAATATTAGCCATTTCCGCATTTATTGAATTTTTAAACTATAGTAAGTTACTCTAGTAATGTAACAAAATCGTATTAATACTTTATTTAATGCATATATAATATTAAGGTTCATTAAAAAAACCATTTTCAAATTTACGACTATAAAACAATTCAATAAAAAATATTCTTACCTACCACTATCCTAATTGAAATCAATCAGAGATAATATAGTTTTATTAATGTAATAATGTGTAATATATTACCTACATTATTATGTAGTATTACTGAATTAGTAGTATTTACAAATCGTACTATATTATAATTTATATACTATGATTATTTTTGCTTTTTAATAATTAATTATGTTATTTCCGAAATAAGGGAAGTTCGCATATTTTATAAACCTATTAGCTGTCGAAGTATTATTGGTTTGATGGAAAAAACAAAAGAATATTTTAATATTAAATTCTAAGCATGTGACACTGACACCGATGGCTATAGAAAAAAGTTTGTATACCCAGAGATGGTAAGTTGGTTGGTGGTAAAAAGAAGGGGTCATACAAATGTCGCAATCTTGGTTTGTACATTCATCATCGGCAACCCTTTTTTGAATGGGTTTTGATTGCATTGTCTAGCTTCGTTCTGACGGGTAGTAGAAGTGATGAGAAAAGGCAATCAAAAGTAAAAAGTAAATAACAGACGATATATTTTATATACCAATTTGTTACGCGTGATCTAATAATAAATGCATATAATAATATTATTGTAGTAACTATATTCTAAAATTTTTATGTGAATAATACTGGTAATTTTATAGTAGAAAATACTTTTTGTTTCAAAAAGTATAAAAACTTTTGCGCAATATAAGATGTAATACAATTGCCCTTATTTTTTTCAACCCTTATGTCTGTTAGTAAGACCATTATCAACTTTTGATTGGCACCTGTTTTTTTCATTTCGTGGACGAAAGCGGAATAATTTTTTATTAATAAGCGTTTAAAAGTTTTGAGTGAAAGTAATAGTATACCATAACATCTGCGGGGTACGTAATTCTTTGCCACTCCATTCTTCTCATATAAAATTAAAATGCACATAAAAAAAATAAAAAAAAACCAAAAAATATGCAATATTTTTACACCAAGAATTTAAAAAAAAAATTATGCTGCTAGGATTTTAATGAAAACCAATAAATTGTCATTGTTTAAAAATCAAATTTAGAATTAAATAAACTAGTGCAGATTTTAGCAACGGTCGTAGAAGAGTGAAAAATAAAGACAATACAAAATGTTTGAAATGCGTAAGCGTGCATTTATCCTAAAAATAATATCAAAAATTATAACTATTAATTATTAGATAGTTACTATAGTTTTTGTTGCCAGAACAATCACTAAGTATAATTATGGTTAAATTTAGTATAGGCTAATGATTAACATAACCTGTAGACGATTTTACTCGAAATAATTTGGAGAATAAATACAAATTATGGAGTGTGTAAGGAAATTGAATATTAAAAAAAATACCAAATTAAGTGTTTCTTAAATTTTCCGAAAAAAAAAATATTTTTAAAATGAACTAAAACAAAAGAAAACTGATGTAATAAATTTCTAATAATGTTTAGAGGTAGTTAATTAAAATATATGCACATTGTGATAATGGAAATAAATATTTAAACTTCTATTATATTATCATGACCTGAAAAAATTATGAAATGTATTATTTACCGATATTCAAGACGAAAATCATAAGACCGTTTTGATAATAATAACACTGCTCAAATATGCGCATACTTTTAAATATAATTTTTCTAAGGGGTTGTATTTTTTTTTTAATATGTATATATTATGATTAGTGCTGTAGGACGAAAAAATAAAACGAGAAAAATATGAACCAACCACCCGTATCCTCATCCTCCACCACTTGGACCGATGGAAATATTATAAAACGTATAATCCATAATATTATAAAACGTATAATCCATAATATTATAAAACGTATAATCCATAATATTATAAAAGTATTACGATGTTTGGGGTTGTTGCAGCGCGAAGAGACTACACGCGAGGTCCGTTGCGGAATCATATTTCGCACTCGTGTTACCGCGGCTTCGGGCCGGAACTTTGACGGTGGTGCGAAGACCCCGGCGTTGGCGTGGCACAGGAAGTGCGAATAATAGCAATAATAATGTTATTATTATATTATTGAATTAGACGGTGGTGACGCAACGTATATATAGACCGGCCCGGGACTCACAATTCACGAGTACATGGGCGCGTATAGTGTGTATATGGGTACAGCGCGAGAGGAATCTAATTTGCCATCTCGGGGTCGCGTGACCTGCGTCATTTGTACGAATTAAGGGGTGCGAGTGTCGGCTATCCGGGGAAACGTATATTATGTACACGTTGTGTGTTATGCGTATATAATAATATTAAAATAATTCTCGATGCCACCGTAAATTATGGTGTATATGTATACCTAACCTATATAGGTACGTTTTACACGTGTCTATATTATGCGAAATATATATTTATAGTCATACGTTAACCTATGCGTGTCGTATACATGAACGAAAAGCGCTCATATTATTATCGTTGTACATCACACGCCTTATTAGTCCTTATTATAATCGTAATAATTTTCCACGCCACCGTAGGTACATCATACGATATTATATCCTGATAATAAAAGCAAGTTTTGTATACGCGTCGATATTATGTAATATTTTTTGAATAGCCAGCGATAAACACGAGTAGAGTACTTTGTATATTGTCGTTGTACATAATATTTTCGGCCCTCGAAGGAATAATATAAGGTCAAAAGTCAAAATCCCATCGACTTCATTCAAATAGTTCGCAAATTATGGCCAGAGTTAGCTAACAGTTTGTTTTTCGAGTCTGCTTTCCAAAATTGTAAATTTAACGGTTACTCAGAAATACCAAAATCAAACCGATTTCTAAACATTCTCTGTAGTAATCAAAACTGCTGCTCGATCGCAGAATTTACAATATATTACTATTATTATAGTTATAAGACTTTGAAAGCTCATTCTGTCCGAGAAACTGGCAAACGAATTCTTACAATATTTTGAACTTTCTAGACCCACAATAAATTTCTAAAATATTCGATATCTGCCACGATTTGAACTTTTTGCAAATAAAAATGTATGCAAATTCTCACAAATGCTTGTTGTGTACACAAAGTCTTTGAAATACAAACTTCACTCACGTCACGCTACCATATTTAAGTAATAGAATATTATATATGACACATACAAAAAATTACCCTTTGAAATTCGACTTATAGAAAAATTCGTACATGGATTGTATAAAAAAGGCATATAGAATTGACACAAAAAGTTAAATTACGACTTACGGTAAGAGTTATTATATATTAAGTTAAGACATATGTCACTTCTATTCATAACAGGTTTAGTGATGTTTGAGTGTTCCTTTTGTAGTAAATTATATTATATCGAAATGAAAAAAATGATATATATATTATATTATATGCAGACGAAAATTCTTTTATATTTCTCTGTCAATATATATGATATATATTATTAAAATAATGATGTAAAAAGCATTTTACTTAATTTAATAATATTTTATACTTCGATACGATAAGAGTGTTTAATTTCATCAAATAGTATGACGTATAATATATGATTAAAAATATCATATTGAAATACATTTAAATTTTCTAAAAAACGAGGTAAAAGCTATTAAAAAATACTGATTAAAATGTAATGAAGGAAAATTATTAAACTAAAAAAAAAATCCTTTAGTTTGTTTTTAACATAATGTTAATGTTATCAATTAATGTAATCCAATTTTACAAAATATAGGAAAAATTTACTCAAAATATTCAAATTAAACTGAGAACTGAGAAAAAAAAATGTTTTAGTTATTATTGATGTATGAAAATATTCAATTTTCATCTAAATCTTTACTATCTAGTCTTGAACATATAGACTATCATGTTATTATGAAATCATACTATTTTATTATTCGCATTTTCAAAGTCTGATGTTGTCTGTTTTGAATATTATTATACCCATGTCCAATTGCAGACACTTATAGACAAGCAGTCAGTCAGCGATACTCGTCTTGTGTTATACTTATAATGTGAAAATATGTATCTTTACCGCTTTCTCTGTTGGTCCTAATATTTTTTTCCAAAGTGAGATACTCAGACGAGTTTCGGAACGAGATCGACGAATACGTATTATAGCGTACCGCCACCCACCAACCCCGCCGACTTATCGGAAAATATTACGTTGCTGCGTACGTTTATTATATCATCGTCGGCTCGCAGAGAAATCGGTTTTCCGAAACAAATGACCTGTGCGCGTGTACGTGTACACATAACAATACGATATATGTACACACCGCGTGTGTAATACGACTGCGGACCGGAATTCCGGACAGAGGGTTGAGAGCGTATTATGCACACGTACGAACGCGGCGTTTGACAAATGCGGTACGCGCACATTCCAAAATCGCGGACCCGAAATAAGTCTCGAGCGCGTATTAAACGCCACCGCTGCGGTGAAATATCGTCTTCGTCGTATAAAAATGAAATCAATATTGTTAACTGCAGCCGGTGGACGGATTTCAAAGAAACATATTATAGGCAAACGTGATGAACGGAAGAGTAGAAAAAATGTTGGCCTTTGGGGGTGTATAACACTTCTATTGTTAATAAGTAATATTCGGCTTTATATTAATTATTTTTTTAAGAACTCGAGCCCCCCCCCTTGTTGTTCTCTAATGATCACGGTTCAGGAATTCTATTCCACGATTAGTCGTTTTCACGACGTTTCTGAATTGTTTTTTTTCTTCACTTCCTTCGTCTTCCTCTGTAAGTATTTTATCCGTCGATTTTAGTTCGATTGCTGTTTATATTTACGCTCGTGGTTTAAATTTTTACAGTGACTCATCCACCGCAGTCTTTGTCGTTTTATCTGCTCACTAAGCCACTTGTACTTTTTTCTTGGTGCATTATTTTAGATGGCCAATAGATTTTTTTCTAGTCATAGGGTGTCGGGGATTACTTTTACTCATATCCATAGGCTACTGGATATTTGTAATTCTTCGATATTGTGATTATTTATACGACGATCGAACCAAAACCGAAATCAATTTTATGTGCTTTTACGCGGCGAACTATGTTCCGCGAACATAATACAACTAAGTATAAAAGCGATTACTTTGCGACCGAATGGGTGCCATAAAATAACCCTGCGTCCATGTTAAAGACCCACCGTAGTGTTTCTTCTAAACGGTTTCCTTCCCGTGGATATAAATATTTTTTAAATATTATTATACTGAACCCGGTTGTCGGTATACGCGTGGTTAAACGTAATATAATTTATAACGTAAACGGTGGAAAGGACAAATGACTTTTTTTCACGCGCGACCCTCGAACTATTACGTAAAGTGACTACAAAATAATTTTATGTATATATTATTATTATGATAAAATAGTGTTGTGTTCCGTTAAAGTCGAAACGAACGAAGGCGAAAATAAGAAAAAAATAACATTATTCAACCTTTGCAGACGTTTAAAGTTGCGTCCCGATCGCAGTCGTCGGCTCCCGCAAACTTTCAACGCGTAACAGCTTGCAAACCCCGTTCGTTAAAAATATTATTTCATAACCAAACGAGAGTTAGTAGAATCCACCGTGATAAAAAAACAGGTATTTTGATGGCTTTTAGAGAAAAAAAACGTTGGAGAGGCGGCCGATGAAATCTTTAAATTATAATAATATTATCATTGTAGTTTTTTTTAAAGAAATTGTCTATGGCCATTGGCCAAGAATGCTGAAATAATATGCAATTTTAATTTTTATACAAACAATAACAATAAATAAATTATTTTTCAATGGATGTCAGCGAACTGATTGTTTTATCTTTCTGCAACTCACAAACAAGTCATTAACGCAAAATTATTATATGAGTAATCTTAGGCGCTTTACAGCAACCGAGAAAAAGTTTAAAAATAATGTACTATTTTTAAGATTCAACATAATAATACTATCATTTTATCTTAAACAGTTAAATATCTATATTGGTTTTTTAAAAAAAATTTAAGTTGAATAGTACACACAATTTTTAATGAAGAAGTGTCAAGTCGACTATTGAGGAACTAGATTATGAAAAATGTTGGTCATAAATAGAACAAAAAAAAATAATAATTTGACATTGATTTAACAATATTAAAAACTAATCAAAATTATATAAACGTCATTTTAATTATTATTGTTCTTAAATTATTATTTTAAGCATAAAATATTAATTATATAGTTCTTTACGCAATTATAATTAAAATGACATAGTTATTACTTATTACCAATAAATTATTAACAATATTATAATTGTTATTTTGTCTCTTGCGCAAAAGCAATAAACTGCATTTTTGTTGTTCATTATGTGTTATTGCGAATTTCTCATTATGATAAAAATGATGAGAATAAAGTGATATTGATAATAAAAAAATAACGGGAAATCACAAATTATTTTTAGTTTAAAAACACATATAGTTTTCAATAATTGAAAAAACGGTAATACAGTGTAATATGGAGTTCCTCGTAAATTATTCTTTTTATATAAAACTGCAAATTATAAACCGCGAAGGACATGGTTTATTTTAAAAAGTATTTATATTTATTGTTAGGGATTTTAACTTTCTTAACTTTAATGTTATGCAAAAATAAATACCATTTCAAATAATAATAATGTATTGAAATTAACCACCACGTATGGATTCACCTTTGCGATCGATGTAACATTTATATAATTCCGTCGCATAACATTAATAATATGATAGTGTATAATGATTATTATGAATGTATAGCTTTTATTATACAAATTCAATGTATATATTATTTAGACTTGGTGTAGGTTGGTTTACGCATATTTCCTTAACTAATTTCAAATTACAAGTAACTACAAGAAAGGGTTAAACATCTTAAATAATTTTGAAAACTTTTAAATCCCAGAGTACTACCCTAACTATCCACACTTCTAAAGTATTTTTATCAAAGTTTTCCGCAGCTTGTCTTCTTCATTTTATCAAAAGTTGGGTGTTATAAACTTTATAAATATATAATACACCTTATTAAATCACGTTAAAAACAGAATTAACTTAATTTTAGTTTATGTCATTGCTAAACATCAGTATATAATTAGTCGAAAGATCTTTTGGTCATTACTTTAACTACTAGGTAATTATTAGCAACTGATATTCAATAATAAATATGAATCATTTCTATATAACTTCATTTACTTAGATTCTGCATTGATTTGTGACTTTAATGATTTATTTTCTATAGAATAGTAAATTAAAATAATTAAACTTAAATTAATTTCATTTGTGGCTCTGTAAAAATTATATTCTAAAATTTTAGTCAAAAAATATAAATTTGAATGTTCAATAAAATCTATAGGTACCTATCATTAAAAACACAAAAATATTATTGAAACTTTTGTACTGAAATTTAAATCGTTATTATATAATAATCTATATCTTTAATTATACCACGTCTAATTTGGCTACTTGTTTTGTTTGAATTGCTATAAGAAAACAAAAAACGAGCACAATAAAAACGGTTGACTGTAATATATATTAATATAGGTATATTTGAGTATTTTAGAAAAAACGACAAACCTCATTGAGACATAATTTATTGTACAATTATGGTTTGCTTTGAAGATATTATAAAAATCCACAACTAGTCTTTTTCATAGATTTATTGAAAATAATAACTGAACGATATCACATAACAAAACAATAGAAATATATGAATAAAACTCGAAACGGAAGGTTAGGTTAGGGAAAATTGTAATATTAACTGCAATATACTATAACAAACAGATAAAATCTAAAACAACAATAAAACATACATAATATACTTCAAAAGAACGAAGTTTAACTTGCAGTTTACTGTACATTTACAATCCAAAGACACGATGAGTACTGTGAACCTAATAATATTCTGCAGAGTATAACGATATTACATTATAACCGATCGAACTACATATTATTTTAATCAAACTGAAAACCGTGCGGCTTACTCTCGTATTTATGTGACGTGTATAACGAAAAGTCGTTAAACGTTGCTTTTGAAGACTGTACACGGAGATGACGGAACGGAGCACAGGGAGTCCGCAAAAGGGAAAAATCGGTTTAAAATGTTGCAAAGGGCCTGTTCTCTGATCAACGGTGCCGCCGAGCCGGGGCCAACTTAAGACTCGTTAATGAAGACAAACAGACGTGTAAATAGCGATACGGCGGTGCGCTTTGTATATATATAGCAAACGCTAAGCTCCAATAAACTTTTGTGAGCTATAAAACTAGACGGGACCCGCGCGCGGGGAGGTTACTGCGCTGAAACTACGTTTGCGATGCACGTTAACGCGCGGTGTACATCGGTTATTAAACACCCCCGAAGACATTTCGTAGCCAAAGGGTGGGTGGTGTATAGGGACCTACGACGGCCATAATATTATACCGGCTAAACCAGAGATGTGTGTTGTATGCAGAATGTCGGTAAACCCAAAATAAGCGTCATAACGAATTTCCCTTTTTATATATAATTGTACAAGCGGGTTTTTTTTTTTTAGCTGTTATGGTCGCCATTATAACCTGTAGATTAATGTGCGTGTAGGTATAATATCATGTGGTAAGAAAACCGACAATATACATATAACGTTCGCGAGAATTTGTGGTTTTCAAGTTAGTTGCGAACAATTTAATTAAAGATTGATAATCAAAAACGATCGTGAAACATTACAACGCATAGTTATACTATATTATTATACGCGATATTGACGCGTATATTATGTATTTTTTTAAGTTAACGTCAAAAAAAACGAACGAATAGTGTAAGAAATAAGAAATAACAACAAAGGTTTCGGGTTACAGGCAAGAATGGACTTATTGGAAGGCATATTATTAGATAGTTGCATAGGACAGAAAACGTATAGATGCACCCCAACGTTAAAAATGTTGCCATCACTAACACTGTAATACTAATAAATAAAAAGGAAAAAATTGTGAAAAACTGCCACCTAGGGGTGGAAAATATTTAAATGCAACACTGATTTCAGGTAATACAACAATATTACTTATTAGTTTGATTATAATGCTTTCATAGCTTAGTAATAATGACTGTGATTAAGTACATCACGATTCATATTTGTGAATCCAAGGATTCGTAGTTGCGAAATAACATTACATAACATTATATTCTAATTACATGGCTCTTATAATTGATTTCAATTCAACTATACAGTCCATTACAATACTAATACAAACTGTTTTTCAATGTTTCGATTATTGTAGTGATTTTTCATATATTTTATTGTTTAAACTAAAATATTGGTGGACAAAAATTGTATTTTTATATTTTAATCGTTTAAATTACAGTTTTTGATATCTAAAAAGGTCGGTTAAGTCAAAACATAGTATAATAACGATAATTGGAAACGAATCATAATACATTTTGAAAATTATAACCTATTCGACCTGCAAGCTCTACAGTTTTCACAGTTTTGTCAGACGATACCTCATTTTAGGAGTTTGTCTCAAGTGGTCTGGAAAATGATATGGCGTGATATGAGTGCGCGTGAAATTTCTCAGTTAGGTATCACACGCTTCTATATTTTATATTCATCACTTATCATCGTCATTCATCGGCGGTATGTCAACGAACACGAATAGACGCGTGTTTGGCGACTTTAAGCCACATCGAAAGAGCAGCTAATAAGAACGAAGAGATTTACCAGCGCGAATACTACGTACCTACGTATAATATTATTATTGTTGGTACCTACCTGAGCGTCCGGCAGTTTCAGAGGTGCGGCGTGGTGGCGCGAGTCGAGAGCGAGTGCTGAACACGTGAGTCGCCGTAATAATAATTGGTCGAGCTAGTCCAATAGGGGTGGTTAATGAAGGGATGGCTGGCCTAAGGAGGGGAGGCTGACAAGATAGCCACCCGACGACTGTATACGACGACGGCCGGGTGGCGTTACAAAGTGGTGTCCTGGGAACCAGATTGGATATATGGGCACCGCCGGTGATAGCGGATGAGAGATTCTGCGGTCTTCGGCTGTATAGTGCGCCGCTGCTGTTACTGCTGCCGCCATATCCACAGGCCTTAAATTAATGAACGGCATCAACCCGTACCAGCACCGTTATTTATACGCGTCGGGAGACTTTCCCTGCAGAGTTCAACGCTTCGTCGTCCCGTGCACGCCGCTGCCGGGTACCGGCGGACCGCGATGCTTCCCCGATTTATGGCCGGCACCCGTTGAAAGCGATAAATCTATTTACCACCGACCTTATACGGTACGTGTATGTATACGCGTATAATATATAGGTACTCGTGGCCCTAGACGGACTCTTGTCGACGACGATGATTCTGGGACCGTCTGTGTACGTATATAGGAAATAAGTTCACTTGGAGTCGTCGGAGCAATGATGCCCGTGTTCACCACCGCTGTTATATTATTTTAACATTGTAAAATGTAATATTTAAAAAACTGTACCATATCATGTGAGAAATGCTGTACTATAAAAAAATGTCAAGTATCTAAAGTTATTAGTTTTTGAATTTGACCAAAAAAAAAAAAAGAAATTGATTTTGTAAAATATACTATTGTTTTAGGTACCTAGAAATTCAAATTTTAAATTTTTTTTCTGATTATTTTGAAAAGTACTTGAATATGTTTTACTTTTTGATTCAATTTCACCTTAAAGTTTAGGCACATTTACACTATAAGTAGTAAAATATACGAAAAATATTATATTTTATTATTTCACAACATATAAATAGGTATAAATGCAAACTACCGTAAAAAGATCAATACAATTTCATTGAAAAAAATCACTGCTAAGTCTACCAATAGCCGAGAACGTAAACTGTGCCCCAAAAAGTTTTTGTGAGCGTACACTTGAATGGTGCGAGTGTGAGTTGACCAAAATAACTGCAATAAAAGCCAAAACCGTAAAAAACTTAAATCACGAATTCGCAACGTTAAAAATTTGGTGAAGAAATTCTCAGTAATATTACTAAATATGATGGTGTAATATTGTCATCTTTATATCACACGTAAGTATTAATTTATTGAACAAAAGTTCGATGAAACTTATAAGTGTGTGGTTGTGTGTGTATCTCCGATAAAAAAATTTCACGGTCGAAAATGAAAATGCGTATAATATTAAACACGTATATTATTAGTCTATTATAATGTCTACATTTTATTATACCATACACCATATATCAATTTTCGATTGTATAACGAATCTGTTAAAAATATGCCCAGTTAGAAATTGAGTTTTTTTTAATATATCACTTTTTTATATTCAATTTATTCATTAATATTATAAATAAATTATACTGTTAGTCTATTATATAGACATATAATAATTAATTATTTAATATGTTCATTGATATAAATACAAATTTTAATGATAAATAATAATTATAAAAAATTTAAATTTTAAATATAAATACAACTAAATAAATATACTGACTACAGGTTTAATTTCAACGAATGTTTTTTATTCAGAGCTCCGAGGCTGTAGATCACAAAATTTCTAAATTAAATCCGGAAAATCCAATTTGTTTGTTATGCCCTTTTCCGCGGACAGCCAAACAACTGAATTTAACTTTTTTTGACGAAGAGACATTCTTCATCTACCCATGTTCAAAGTCTCTAGCCGTTTAGAACTTATTCTGATTTTATTATATAATATATTATTTTTATTGTCGTCATGTTACCAACTTTATTTTTCAAATAAAATTCACTCAAACAAATTTATATATTTATGATTACTTAAAAGTTTGTCTCTTTTTGAAGTAATTTAATTATACTTGTTCTCTAACTTCATCAAAATCTATATTATTTAGTATTTTTTGTTGGACATCATAAGCATAAAAACTTCTAATTGTATTTAACGACTTCCACTAATGAATTTTAATAACTTTTGAAATTTGAAAATTATTGCAACTATGCTTCTTAGTTTGATAATAAATATTTAAGCAAGTGCAATAAACCAGCACAGTATCCAATTTTCCGATACCATATTATCGACTCCCACGCGTACCTGTTGATAGTTATATATGTTGTATTTAACAATTTATTGTATTACTATAACATAGGTTAGATATACTACATAGCTATGTAATATAAGATATATATTTTATTTTACATCAGTATTTGAAACGAATACTATTTAAATTCAAATACTGTATTAATGATCGTATGAACATTTTAATTTATTATTTGACTTTTTTCCGCTCTCTCCCTACTTTATATTTGAGCGGGTGTCTGAAGTCATTTCTCTATATTGTATTATGTATATTTGAATTCTGGTGCAGAGATTTCGCGGCGCGATAACGATATTATATTATATATATTATATTAAAACGTTTAAGACTAAACGATGTACATATATATAATATATATATGTATATATATATATATATATATAAGTATAAATAGCAATGCTCGCGAACCGTTGCTCATTGCTATTCCGAGAGGAACGCGGGCGGAGGTAGTTTAAAAAGAAACACTTTGGTTATCAGAAGTGAATTTGCAGATTAAAAGGGCCGCCACCGTAGAAAGAACAAGATAACTCTGGGTTCCGGTAACAAAGCGGCGGGGAAAAAAGTAGTCGGCGGCGATGAGGGCAAAAAAGCGATGAGTTGGAGACGGGTGAAAAAAAATAAAAAGGCAAGCAACAAAGGTAATTCGACTCCCGAACCCGGGGTTAAATAATGATGAGGAGGTTTTTTTTTCCCCCCATCTCTCTGGCCAAGATTTTTCTGTCGGATCTCTGTACGGGCAGCGGTGGCGGCGACGGCAGTAGAGGAAGTGAGAGGTCATTAGCATTCGGAGGTCGAATAAACAGGGGCAAAAAACAACGACAACGACGGCGACGACGACGACGACGACGGTAGCGTGCGGATAATCTTGTAGTTTTTTTTCGGTGAGAAAACAATTTCGAATCCCTAAACCGATTTATTGATAAGAATGGTTTTTAATTTAAACGACACTGGTTAACAATGGGGGTCCCCAAATCTAATTATTGAAATGCCGTACGACAAATGAGATACAGCGAAAATGCTTGAGATCCACCGGAAATTGTTCGTATTTCAATTATTATGCCGACGACAGTAGGTTTTAACAATGATTAATTCTTATTGTTCTGGGCTTTGGCTACGTTTAATATAACACGATTTTATGTGCATTTTTTTTCTTATTAACACATTAATATTTTACTACTGATGACGTTCAATCGTACTTTTTGAAATTGTTTTAAAATATTTTTTAATCAGTACAGCAATTATTTATGGTTAATAAGAGGTTATAGATTTTTTAATACGTTACGTTCACAGCTGTTTTGTTTGACAAATAATTTCTTGAGTCGGTAACTCGCAGACCGCAGTTGGTAAAATATTTTCACATGTTTTTTTATTCGTTGTCCTATATTTTCAAAAGATATCATAAAATGTGGTTTTATGTATGTAAAAACATCAGCCTAATTCTTTAGAAACTAACCCGTTTTATACACAATATAAGTAATTACTTATGTAATTATATTACGTACTTTATTTATTATTAAATTATTATATTAATTTTGTTTTATTACAGCTTAAAAAAAATACTAAGTATTTTTTGATAGTTAAGATTATATTTTATTTTCAATTAGTCAACTTATTTACTTTAGAACTACCAGTATAATATTAATACTATCAATAAATTCTTCAAACAATTAAAGAAAAAAGTTTTTGAAATATAAAGTAAACTATTTTTTTTAAAAAAAACAACAAGTATTGTTGATCTAAAGATAAACATATTATTTAAATTTAGTTACCGATTAATAAATAATATTGTCATGAAATGTTGACTAAAATATTAACTTAGGTATTCATAAGTACCTACATAATAGTTAATAAATACTTAAATGAATCTTTTTTATAAAATATTATAAGATCAATGACATTTAAAAAATTTGAAGTTATTCTATTAAATTCATATTATATATAAATTGGATTAAATATATATATATTTTAAAATTGAAATAATTACCTGTAAAATATATCGACATTTGAACGTGTTTAAAGAAAATATGAAAGGTCATAAATCAATTGCCACGTATAATTTTAAATATTTAATGCTTAGAATTTTTCGATAGGAGTAATTGTTTTACAGTTGTGTAC